>NC_137002.1:577485-672485 GCF_032717465.1 Coenobita brevimanus | reverse complement strand
CCCTCTCTCTGCCTCCCCCCCCCTCCTCGTCTCTTCCCTCCTTCTCTCCCTCTTTTTTCATCCCTCATTTCTCCTGTTACTTCTTCCCCTCCATTTCACTCCTCTCTCTCTCTCTCTCTCTCTCTCTCTCACTCACACACACACACAGAATCGTTAAAAAAAAATCTGGCAAATAGAATACTGTATCTGTAGGAAAAACCACACGACAAAACTCATACAGCAATAACAGAAAAAGGTTAGATCTGTGAAATTAATAAATGAATCGTTTCTCATTGAGTGTCGACCAGTTTTCTTTGGAGATGAGAAAGCGTCAGATACAGAAAATGGAGAGTACGATGGAGGTCTAAAATATTTCCTCCTGCCCTTGCCTTGGTTTAATTTATGTGCTATGTATGTTATTCTTATATATTCGTTTACTTTCCTCCCTTCGTCTAGCATGGTGCTCCCTTACTGTGCTTGTAACTGCAATAAATACGATAGCTCTTGATTCATGTATATATCAATGCATCCCTTCCCTTTCATATACCCCATCATGCTCGGCCTGCAGGGGAAATTGCTTATAGTATAGGGGTTAACGAAGGCTTTAACCTCCATTTCGAGTTGTTTTTTCCTTCGAAGCTGAGTATAATCGTCTGGTGGCAGCAAGAATATAAAAGGCGTCATGGAAAGTCAGTGGTTCAACAGAAAATGGATGGCGAGAGGTCCCTACTATCCACTCGATGTAATGCTACCTTCATGCGATTTCATGCTATGTGACAGACACTTGGCACCAACAAATGCATGTACTACGTAGGCTGGTAACCATACTCATATAAGCAGATGACGTTTGATGGTTTAATGGGTAAATCCCTCCAACCGGATGGGGCCCGTAGAGTTGGTTGGGGTAGATTGGTTACATAATGCCACTTTGGGGCGAGCAAGGTTGGGCATCCACGCCCTGGGTCCCTACGCTTCTGATTGGGGGAGGGGGGGATTGCATAAGTTCGAAATGTATCTACAAAACTTAAAAAGAAGGTGTAAGAAGAAAACATCCACACACACACACACACACACACACACACACACACACACACACACACACACACACACACACACACACCATTATAGTGTAGATGACTGCTCAAGGTAGGTAAGTAGATATGTAACTAGGTAGGTGGATAAGGTACAGTAATTAGTTGAGGAAATTAGTGTTGACACCTGGGCAATTTCCCTCAATCTACCCACTACTTAACCGTGTGTGTGTGTGTGTGTGTGTGTGTGTGTGTGTGTGTGTGTGTGTGTGTTATTCTCCAACAGTGTTTACTCGTGTCTGTCTCTGCTCGCTTACCTCCAACCTACCTGTCTTTCAACCTCTTTGCCTACTTAACTACTGGTCTACCTTCATGCCTACCTACCTACCTACCTACCTACCTACCTACCTACTTCCCTACCCACGCAGTACCTACCCTTAATTTCTACCAAACTTCCTAACTTCTTAACTACCGACATCTCAATACCATTAAAACCCACTGTTCCTACCACATTAATTAGTTACCTACCAGTAGTTCGGCATACCTACCACAATTTGGGTAAGATCTCATTAATAACAACTACCACCATCACCACTACCTCAGCAACTTCCACTGTCATTTAGTGAGAACCACCTCACTATCAGCATCACACCAACCACTACCACCCCAACTACCATCACCAGAGCTACCACCGTTACTGCTACCGGCACTACCACAGCTACCACCATCACCACTACCACAATTATCACCATCACCACTAACACAACTGCCACCATCACCACCACTACTACCATCACCCCGGCGGCCGTGATCGTATAGTGGTTAGTACATTGCGTTGTGGCCGCAATAACCCAGGTTCGAATCCTGGTCACGGCAATGGGAGAGAGATTTTGAGAGAGAGGAGAGAGAGAGAGAGAGAGAGAGGAATCAAAGCTTAGAGGAAGTCAGAGTTACGTCACAGATATAATTCTCCTCTCTCAGATTATCTTTATTTTTTCATTTTCTCAGTAAATAATAAACTAAACCCCTTTTACTCTAACCTGGCCTAAAATTGCCATCTCCCCGACCTGAAGGCTGAGTTGTAGCAAGAGAGTAACGCAAGAACATGGTGCTAGTCACGAAGAAGAGCTATGCAATGGATGTAGAGCCGTCGCGTTGTCTTATTCTGCGATTGGAATACGTGAAATAAGCAGCAGAAGGACGAAAATCTAGGCCAAGCTTGTGTCAAAGAACCACACATATTTTTGCTTAATTTTCAACTATAAATTCTTGTATTAATATATGAAAATAATGTGATGTGTGATTCCATTGGTCTCTCTCTCTCTCTCTCTCTCTCTCTCTCTCTCTCTCTCACTCAGTATATTTCGCTTTCTCCCTATAATTTTACTCTACATGGAAGGGTCCTACATTAGTGGAGTTAATGAAGGCTGTATCTAACCCATCCAGATGAAAAAATTCTCATGCTTAGTCAAATCGTCTGGGAGTGTGGATGTGAAAGGGTGAAGCTTGGGAGTGTCATGAATGGTGTGAAATACCTTAGTTACCTTGCTTGTGTTGCAGTAATTGTCTTAGTTACCTCACCAGTGTTGCTGTAATTATCATAGTTACTGTACTAGTGTTGCTATAATGACCCTAGTTGCCTCACCAGTGTTGTTATAATGTTATAATTATAATTATCTTAGTTTCTAGTAATGGTAAACTTAAATACCTTACTAATGTTGCCAGAATTATCTTTGTTACCTTACTAGAGTTGTGATAATTATTGTAGTCACCTTATTAGTAATTACCTTTTATTTGTAGTATTAGTTATTGGTGTTGTAATTTTATTAGTTACTAAGCTAGTGTTGTGATAATTATACCTTACTAGCATTTTAATAATTTCCTTGTTTACTAGTGTTGTAATTATCCTAGGTACCCGACAAATGTTGTATGGATACCTCAGAGACATGACTAAGAATCACCATAATTATCTTAGGACTAATTACCAAAGTTACCTTATTAGTATTGTTTTGTACTAATAAACACTTTCCTTAACTGTGCCACCATACTCTCAGCATCTTATGCATGTATACCATTCTTTTCTATCACTGCACGCAGGTACAAGAACTCTCTTCTTAATCTAACTTATTTATTCCTCTTCTGGTGTTGGAGAGGGACGCTTCACGTGGTAGCACTGATATAACCCGGCAGCGTCTGTGCTCCTTCTCCATCCTCCCAAAGGAGAATGGTGGGCTGCAGGAGACCGGAAGTTTGTGCCTCCAGTTCACCGGGTTCATGCTCAGATTAATCTGCAGCCGCAACAACAGTAACTTTTCTCTTCAACAAACCCAAACAGTATGCCTGGTGGTCTAGTGATTTGGCATCATTAGTATGGTTACACATTTTTACTCTAACACTGGCAGACAATTTTATTTAGCTTAGGGGATGGTTTCGAATCGAAGGGATAGAAGGTTTAGATTAATACTTGTGGACTAAAGCTTATTCCGGTAAGAAAATACGATAGATCAGATTACATTGTTTGCAGCCAGCAGGAATATACGCTTGATCATTCTCATGTCATACTTCATCTTGTCAACATTTGTGTGCTGTATATTGGAATCCTGCATAAATGATGAAAATGACACATTACTGTATATTTTAGCTAACAGTCGTTTCTTGTACTGTATTTTCGTCTTAAGACTAAATGTTCAGCTAAATCTATCAGGATTATAATTACACAGAACTCATGTTCCTAACTTATTTGGAAGCTTATAAGAGAATTGTAAATAATTCTGCTGTACAGTACATAAAACAGATTCGTATTATTAACTTCATAACTTTGTGGAGCATCATTATTTGTCATTATCACTGGTAGCTGAAAGTGCCCACCATCCACTCACTTTTCTCATTTTCTCTGATAGATGGGGATGGAGACACCCACCATCTGTTCTCGTGATGTGGTAGGTGTTGTTTAATCCCAGTCCACCTGGCCAAACAGACCCATCAACCACAGGTAAGCTACTGCCCCTGTGAGTTCTTCCCATAGGTTCCTTACTCCATTGATGTTGTGTCTGCATCTTAGTGTGGCATGTGCTGTTCAGTGCTTGATTATGTGTGCTAAGTTGTGTGGGCCTATTATACAAACATGGTACTTGTTATCTGTGACTTCATCTAACTTGAATCTGTGCTGGTAACTGAGGAGGCTGGGTGATTTCTTTTCCAAGTCTACTAAGGCTACCCCTGATGGGTGAATGTCAGGAGGGGAGGCTTGAAATCGATGTGTTGTGTTGCCCGCTGCGTGGCGTGATTATGTAGGCGTTGCTTATCGCTCTGTCAGTAGTTGATGTAGTGCTAGTTTCAGGTGACTGCGTTGAATGACAGGCCCAATTAATGATTTCTTGCAGCCCAGGAAACTGCTTTTTACACTGGGTAGTAATCATATAACTGAATGGATCTCTGGTCGCTCATACCATAATTGCCAGGACTAAGTAGCTTATTCCCAGGCGTCCGCACGCATGATGAGAAAATAAAGGATTGGATGACGTATAATTGTGTAAAAAGTTATAGTTAAGCCCTCCAGTTATCATAATACCAGAATACTGTTTGGGGTTCAGACAGAAGAGATGTTATGAATAAAAGAGTGAAAAAAATAATAATTATGATAAAGCTTTGGCCATGCATTTACCATCAACCCACCCCAGCCACACACATCGATAGATCCCTGTGGTCAAAGGGCACAGTGAGGGAGTTGTAGGTCAGTTTGGGTCATCTGGCGTTATTTGTGATTGGCTGAAGAAGTTAATCAGGGATCACTTATTTTAATTGTCTTTGGATGATTCATAATTTTTTGAAGTGGATGACCCAAAATGCATAAAAATTTGAGTATTAGATATGATGTAAGGAGATGGGGTATGATTTGGGATTTTATCATTTTCGTATTGGGGTATGGTAGGCTATGGAGGGTGTGTATTGTCAAGTACAGTATTTTGAAGGAGGGTATACTATAGTGCAGCAGTACCATAATAATGCATAATGATGTCAGTGTGGTAAGTTGGCACGAAGTGATAACGAGTTTCATCTTAACACTACGAGTATAGTGATTGTTTTATCTTTATTCAGAATGTCCCCATTTATGCTTCATTTTTTTTATTTTTTTTATTGCTTTAAATATGTCTTCTGAGAATTTGTCCGCTCCGCCTTTTCTCAAGCTTTCCATGAAAAGTTATTAGATGGAGGCCGGTACAGGTTCAGTAAATTCATTTAGCCATGCAAATGTGTGTGTGTGTGTGTGTGTGTGTGTGTGTGTGTGTGTGTGTGTGTGTGTGTGTGTTTGTGGATTACCGAGTCCAAGGCCTTTCATTGGTGAAGGTTTGTCTAGTTTGTTGAGCTGTTCAATTTTCATCATCTGTGGCCACCCCCCAACCCCTCCCCACCCATTTTTTTTTTTTTCCCCCCCACGCTCAATTATTTTCCAATACTTGACGTTTCTGGAGGAATTTCGAATTAAAGCCTTTACTGCCATTAGACTACTAATCCTACTACATCCTTTTCGCAGGGCATACTTTCATTGACCGGACCCACCACCTATCAGATTCTGCCCACCCAAATCCCCTCCCTCACCATGCCCACTTTTACCCCATCTCCCATTTGAGTTTCGTGGCGCGACGCAGTTAATGTGGTCGACGAATGCGCCTGTATAAATCAGTTGCCGTAGCCCTAGTTTTCCTCATGGCCACGTAAAGTAAACTCTGAGACTGAGCGTTTGACATTAGGCGAATGTTGTTGAAGTAAAATACCACTTGAGAAAGCAAGGCTAACATCAAGGTACTCAAGATGCTGCTGTTGCCAGAATTTTAAGCCGCGGAGGTATATGGCATCCTATCTCAAAACAATGATTAGAACAAGGTTACAAATATGTTCTCAGAAATGTTTTTCCTTACACTCTTGAGTTGAGAACGGTGTAATATGCCCACTGTATTCAATATAATGCATAAATATCCCTCAGTAGTATAGTTTTATGTATAGTGGGAGCGAAATAAATGTGACGAGTGTAAACGATGCTACCTGGAAACAGATGCGTATGGAGGTCCGACTGAGCAACAGGTAGGAGTTCCTGGTACGTGAATATCGTTAAAATTTCTCGGTGACAGGCTAAGACGATAAGTGAAATTAGTATGGTATAGTCAGGACGTCTTTGGGCAGCGATTGGTGGGTATTGGACCTGTTTTTAATTACGTGGTGACGGTATAAGGGTGTGTGAGTGCGGGTTGGTTACTGTCAAAGTTCCTCTCGCAGCATGACATTTACGTACGATAAGGTTCGATTACGTGATTGCAACGTTTTAGTCCGTTTAGCATGTGCACCCTACTGACGCCATATTTAAGCAGGACCAGGTTTATTGCATTATTAGGCCAGGAGTAGTGGTAAGTTATGTTGCAGCAGTGAGATGACGTGATCGTTCTAGGAAGCAGATAATGATTGGTGATATACTTTTAAGTGCTTCCTGCATGACGTAGTGTATCCTCGAGAATATCAGGCTTGTAAAAGTAGAATCAAAGCCTTCTGAACACCTGCCAGTCAGTAAGTTTTTTCATGTGTTCAAGCTCCAGATGGTTTTACTCTGCTTAGGGAGTATCTCTAGCAATGAAGAGGTTCAGTATGTTTTATGTAATCCTTTCAGTTTGAAAAGTTTCACGGAAGGTGAGTATTATGTGCTGATAGCAGGAATTAAAATTGCATCTTTGGAATCAGGGTGTTAGAAGAGGTAATTTTTTGCTTTGGAAAATGTGTTTTGATCATTTAAATTTTTAGTTCATTTTTGCCTCATTATTGGAGTGCAGGGAGGAAATGTGAAAAGTTTTAGCCAATATTCTACCTAGTCATGCAGAAACCAACACATTATTAGCCCATATGAAAGATTACTGTGTACAATATTGGGATATAAGGTTGCTTATAATTTGTAAACATCATACGGTATTTTTTCAGCCCATGTCTGCTGCTGATGTCATGCATATAGAGGGTTTTCATGTGATGTTATCAAACTGGAGGTCAGACTTATTGGAAGCATTGGAACAGTGAATATAGCAGCCAGCCAGGGGTGACGATAAGCTCAGCAGTTTCAGGTGTGTTGTATGATGAGTATTTTGTGTACGTCCTCCACTCTGTTGTATATTTTGACAAAAAAATATAAATTCATTCATTTTGTTTTCTCAGGCTTTGAACACTTGCTCCAAAAAGTACTTTTTATAGTACAGTACACGCTGCATGAAAGTTTGACATCACTGGTGATGGCTATTACAAAATGCCCGATAAGCTCACCCCAAATATGTGACTTTCCTGGTCACTACTGTTTTGATATAAAATGTTAACAAGATCAAGTACCTTATTAATCTTTGCAGGACACATCGAGCTGTATTGATTTCTCTGGATATCATTGGACCCTTCCTGTGCAATACCCAGTACAGTACTTTTTTTCATACAGTGTACATGCTTGCATAATTCATATTTCAGCCATGTGCACCAGGTCTCTTCATGCTGTACAATCTTTAGCTGCTGCTACACTCTTATGCTGCCAGTCTTTAATCCTTTCTGAGCTAAGAATGCCCATATCCATTTAATTTAGGTGAAGATCGGACATTAGTGGGAGAAATTCTAGCAGTCAGAGGTTGATAATGTTATTGATTTATCCTGCTGGTGTGAAGTAATTTAGGTAAAATTTTCAGCGAAAAAACAGGGTTTCACTGTGCTGAGTAAAATTCAGCTGTCCAGATTTGTAGGCAGCACATTAATGCTTTTACAGGCTATAAGAAACCTGAAGAGTGCAGTCGTAGTCACCCCTTGTGGACGACATTTCAGTCATAGTCATCCTTGTGAAGGACATCTTGGAAAGTAGATATGTACTACTGTACTGTGCTTTGATAGTCACCATATACATATATATTTTTTTTCCACCAGTTGTTGCAGCAAATTGCTTATTATTGTTCCATTGCTACTTAAGATGAATTGTAAGTTTCTCTCTGTACAGGTATACCTTGTTTTGTGGTTGACTATTATGTGATAATTTACTTATATGATCTTACAGTTTAGCACTTTTTTCTTTTTTCTCCTTTCTTTTTTTCAAAATAAGATTGTCATATTTGCTCCTAGGACTGCTGTGACCCTGTATAAAGCATAATTTTTCAATGTATGATCACCTGTTTTGCCCGTTTGATCACTACAGTCCCAGCTTTGATGTGCAGTCATTTATTATACACCATAGGACTAATTGTAGGGATATAGTTGTTATTTCTGGAACACATCAGTTACCTTTACTTGCAGTGCCACATGATAATACATACTTAGCTTAAATATCTTGAACAGTAGCAAGAATTTCATGATAACTGTGTTTCTTAAGTGTACAGTACCCCATTTTATTATATGGTATGTTTTGTTGACACACACACACACACACACACACACACTCTATATATATATATATATATATATATATATATATATATATATATATATATTTGTACATTCTTGCAAGATTATCTGCAGTAGCCAATGCATTAAGTAACTGTTATGATTAATTAACTGTTGATTTAATTTTCGTCCTGCATTGTACTTCTTAGTAACCTACTAACCCCTCACTTTGTATGTTCTTGGCTTGTGCAGTTGTGCCTTAGGTGTGAACCACAATGAGATATGCGTGTGACAGACCAGTATGCTTGATAAAAAATACATATAATGTATGGTATGTAATTTATGTGGATTGACATTATGAGAGAGTGAGAGCACGGTTTTGGGTATATGTGCAGGAGTAGGTGAACATGAGAGCAAAAGAGGGAGTATTTATTGTTGTATGCAAGAAATGGAAGGAGAATGTAAGAGGGTATGAATCAGTTGGTTCAAGGATTGTGTGGGTAAGATTGAAAGTAGGATTACAAATGTGGCTGATTTTGTGTGTGTGTGTGTGCAAGATCGTGCAAGCAGAGTGAGAGGTGTTCTGGGCAAATGTGGAAGCATGGAAAAGTTTGAGAAGAATGAGAGTATTCAATTGGAGATATGAATGGAAAAGTGGGGAATGTGAAGGTAGATGGAATATATAGTTGGTGATTGGGGTGTGCCTGCAGAAGTGGATGAGAATGGTAGTGCTTTAATGGACTTTAATGTGGGGAGGGGGTTGGTGATAGCCAATACCCTCTTTAGGCACATAATGATCCAAAATATAAGTGGTGAATGATGAGAAGGGGGTTGGTGAACTGAATGAATGGAAGGCAACAATTGATTATGTGTGTGTGTGGATGACAGAATGAGAAAGTATGTAATTAATTCAAGAGCATGCAGAGGTTGGAGGAGTGGACTTTCTGGCCACCACTTGGTGGTGGTGAAACTCAGGGTTCAGGTGCAATGGAAGAATAGAAGGAGGGAAGGACAAGCAGAAGTAGTCCATACAGGGAGGGTAGAAAGGTTGCAAGAGGATGGAAAAAAGGCAGAATATAAGAGAAGTGGAGGAGCAATTGGATAAATATACTGTATATATGATCTGGAGCAGATGGGGGAGGTGGAAGATTTTGCAGCATGTGAGGTGGTGTGTGGGGTAAAGAGATGACAAGAGAGGATGCAAGGAACAGTATGGTGGAATGAATAGGTGAGGCAAGCTGTGGCACAAAAGAAGAAAGCATATAATGAGTGGATGGGAATCAGAGGCATGGAGGAAGTTGAGAGATGGAAGAGAGTTATATGTAGAGAGGAAGAAAGAGATGAAAAGATCAAGAAGAGAGTGGATGAGGAATTTGGAAGGAATTTAAGTGTGAATTGGAGGGATCATAAGAAAATGCTCTGGAAAGAGGTAAAGAGAATTAGACAGGATGATGAAGAAGTTAGTCGGGGAGTGAAAAATGGAAGTGGTAGATTACTAGTGGAGAGGGAGAAAAAGTGAGCAGATGGAGGGAACACTTGGAGGATCTTTTAAACATAGAGAATGAAAGTAGTGCTTGTATAAGTGGCTGGGAGAAGGAGGGAGGTGAGAAGGGGAAAAGATCAGTAGGATGGAAGTAGTGGAAACGATGAAGAGTGTCGAAATGGGGAAAGCCCCAGAAATTGATGGAGTGGGACATAAAATGCTGAAGCATGGGTAAGAGATAGTACAATGGATATGGAAGATGTGCAGATTGGCCAGGGAGGAAGATAGAGTCCCGGAGGGTTGAAAGTCAGGTATATTTATTTCCCTGTGGTAATCATAGTGGCATTTGTCTTTTCTAAGTGTAATAGGAAAAGTATGTGGTAGGATACTTATTGACAGAGTTAGGGAAATAACAGAAGAATTAGTTGAAGAAGAACAGGGAGATTTTAGGAAGGGAAGAGGTTGTGTAGATCAGATATTCATCCTTAGGTCTTTAGTGGAAAAGTTTCTAGAGAAGGGAAAGAAGTTGTATGCAGCCTTCGTGGATTTCGAGAAAGCATATGACAGGGTGGATAGACAAGGAATGGTGAAAGTATTAAGAATATCTATATGTAGTAAATGGGAAGTTGTTGAATGCCATGAAAAGTATGTATGTGGGTGCAAAGGCTGCGGTGCGTGTGGATAGTGAACTGAGTGAATTTTTCTGTCTTAATATTGTATTGAAACGGGGATGAGTCATGTCTCCATGGTTGTTAAATTTGTATATGGATGGGGTTAGAGATACAAGGTAGGGCAGTGGATGTTGGAGCAGCCCTAATGAGAGAGGGCAGTGTTTGGAAACTCCTTGTACTGTTGTTTGCAGATGATACTGTGTTGTTAAGTGAAAACGAAAGGGAGCTGCAAGGCTTGGTGAATGAGTTTGAAAGAAACAGAATCTAAAGGTGAATGCAAGGAAGAGTAAAGTTATGGTCTTCAAGAGAAATGAAGTCACTGAATGTACATTTAGGTTGGATGAGGAGGAAATGGAAAATGAATATTTAAGTTCTTGGGTAGTGTGATGAGTAAGGATGGAAGTTTAGAGGGTGAAGTGCTTGAAAGGGTATAGCAAGGAAGAAAGGTTGCTGTTTCTTTGAAAGCAGTGATAAGAAACGGGGAAGTGAGCATGGAAGTAAAAAAGTCGCTGCATGACAGTATTATGATATTATGATACCAACTCTAATGTATGGAAATGAAGCTTGGACCTTGTTGGAAAGACACAAGTCAGTAGTTAGAGCAGTGCAAATGAGTTATTTGAGAGGAGCATATGGAGTCACATGGAGAGACAGACTGACAAATGAAGAAGTGAAGGAACATTGCAATGTGAATGTAGATGTGATAGAAAGCATTGGGAGAACTACACTTAGGTGGTTTGGCCACATAGAGAGGATGGAGAGTAAGAGACTGATGAAGAGAGTGTATGTGAGTGAGGTGGAGAGGGAGAGAGGGATGGGGAGCCCACGAATGAGATGGAGGGATGGAGTGGAGGGGTATATGAGTGAATGGATTGTGCTCTGGAAGCAAGGCAGTGAAATGGCGGTGGACAGGGCGACATGGAGGCTATTTGTTTGTGGCCATCCCCTACGGGATTAAGGCATCTGGCATTAGATAGATAGATTGATATAGTTCAGTAACTTATAGATGCCCTGACCTTCTCAATAGCTTCCTAACTTTTTGTGCCTATGCACGGTGTATGGGGTTACTTTCGTGTCTCTATGTATTTGCAATATATCACTAAGAATTGCATGTTGGGTCTATGAGGCCCAGGTGTACTTGGGGAGGGGGGAGTATTTTTCATTCTTGAGAGTGCAGGTTGTTTTTATGGAGATCCACTCAGCCCATAATGAAGGACCTCCATCCCTCAAGTTGCGACGCAAGTGCTAGGCTTATGGTGTTCTTTGTTTTTGTGTATGGTGGCTGCCATAATTTTTTTTTTTTTTTTTTTTTTTTTTTTTTTTTTTTTTTACGTGGAGGGCTCAGTGAATCAAAACTTGTTTGCATAATTTTGTAACTGATAAGACCTAATACATTTTAGGATATTCAGGAATTCTTCATTTGAAACTTGTGTGTCACTACAGCATTTTTAAAAAGTTGAGTGACTGACCCAGGTGTGCCTAAGTTGTAAGAAGAACTGTAGGTGTACCTGAGGAGGGTTAATAATGTGGCCATTGGTGTATGAGAGTGCAATTTCAGTGTGGTGTATGAGTTTTATATGAGTGGGGTATGTTAATAATGCAGCTCTTGGTGTATAAGATTGTAATTTTAGTGTTGTGTATTAGGGTATGATAAAAATGTGACAGTGGTCTTTTAATGTGGTAGTTGTTGTATAAGAACATAATTTGATGGTTGTGTATAAGAGTTGAGTAAAATGTGACAGTGGTCGTTTAATCATGTGGCTGTTGGTGTGTAAGAAAGTAATTTGAGTATTGTGTATAATGTTTTGGCCAAAAAATAAGGAATATGATGTATCCCTCCCAAATTTAAGCTGTAAACTGTATAAGAATAATAATGTGATTGGTGTATTAATGCATTTGGTATATAATAGTGTCATTTGAGTGTTGTGTGTAGGAGTATAATGAAATTGATATGTTAATAATATGTCTGTTGGTATATAAGGGTATACTGTAATTTGAGTGTTGCATATGAGTGTAATGTGAGTGTGGTGTGTTACCAGTGGGAGTGTAGGAGAGTGTCTCATGAGTGTGGTACTTAGTGATGACAAGTCTTAACATATGGTGTGTATTACAGAGATGGCGGGCGGCGTGTGTCCCTTCACCCTTACCCGGGACCTGCTCTACCACACCCTGCTGACCAGTGTGCTGCTGGTGGTGGTCACTTCACAGGGTATTCTCCTCGATGTCTACATCCTCGCCAATGACCACACAGCTATTGCCAACTATTTCTGGTTGCTTCCAGACTTTCTTATGATTTTTGCTTTTGTTGCGGCAATGGCAGGTGGGTATCGCAACTGTAAGGCAGAAAGGAACGCTCAGGTAGACCAGTCAAAAGTGCCTAATAACTCACAAACAAGGTTCATGTTTAAGATTCTAGGACCTTACGCTCTGCCATTTTATGTGTGGGTGGCATATTCTGCCCTCCTGGTGACCAAAGTTGCCATAATTTTCAAGAGTGAGATGCCCAATACAGTAAGCCCTGATGACAGCTTGAGTCCACAGTTGCTCAAGGCTACTATTTCAGTCTCAGCCATAGTCTTTGCTCTTCTTGTGGAAGGACAAACTGAGACAAAAACTGACACTGAACAAGAGCGGTACATCAAGTTCCTGTCTCACGGAACAGCCTTTGAGATCTTGGACTCTGTCACTTTTCTTGGTCTTCTGATTCAATCAGAGTCCAAGCTTGTTCTGCCGCTACACCTGGAGAATGCAATCATCGGCTTTGCTTGTGTGAATTTCTTCCTTCCAGCCATCGCACTTGTGAAACTTAGCCGAAGTAGCTATGGTCGTAGCGCCGTTTGTGTTGTCTCCTCCATTGTTTACAAACTGTGTCACTTGTGGTTGATCAACTTCACATTCTTTGTCATAAGAATCTACCTTTGGGCTGGATTATCAGTAGCTGTGTCGCCATTTGTTGTGAAGAACGTCTACCACATGTTCTCTGTGATGCAGGTGGTATATGTTGACTTCAAACAGCTATGTGACATGATGAGAAAGTACTTAAGCAAACGACGGCGTGTGCGCAGCTTGAGAGAAACGGCCACAGCTGAGGCAGAACTTAATGCCGGCAACAGTTCCCATGACTGGACATCCAGTAGTGACAAGTTTGAGGAAATTGACCTGAAACAAGATACGTCAGACAATCCATGAGGGATTTTGATAGAAGTACTGTCAGTGATTATGTACATTGTGGAGCTTTACTTTTTTAATACAGTACATTCAGTGATGAATATTTCTTGCCAGTAGTATTAGTATTTTGTATGTTAAAATTCAAATATCTTTAAAGTGCCTTGACAGAAAGTTAAAGAAATGAAATAACTGTATTATAAATGTGGTGTTCATATATGCTTGTGAAATGGCTGTTTTTGTGATCATGACTGCAGTGTGTTTTTATTTTATGCAAGTATGCTAGTACACTGCTCTTTCAGCCATTTCAGACAGTGACTGTATAAACGTATTAGTACACTTACATTGATGTGGCACATGTGCAATTGGTTTTAACTGCTGTATATACAATAATAGAGAAATATTTCATTATGCAAGTATAGATATTTAAGCTAAAGGTGTTTTGGGAGTAGGTTTGGGATGGAATAAAGGATTCCTAATTAGTGGACAAGATTGTTTCCGTTTTTTGGGGGAGGGGGGATATTACCAGTTTGCATACAAAGGGTTGCTTCTTTTTATATAGGAAATTACATCAGGTGGTGCTAGACTGCTAGGTTTTACCTTAAATATTAGTGTAGGTAGTCTACCAGTATGATTTTTGTACTGGGTTTGAAGAATCTCAGTGATTAATAGCTATTGTATCATGAGTCAGTTGTCAGTATGTATTGTAGATTATTTGTCATCACAACAGTGATAAAATTGATCTGATTTGAAACTGACGTAACTGTACTTTCAAGACAACTGCAGAGATGAGACATGGAAGGAGAGCGGACGGTTGGCTTGCTGTGAAAAGTTACCACAAGCGTTTAGATCTAGGTGGAAAAATTAAATATGATATACAGAGGAAAGGTGTGGTGATGGATGGAGAGACAAGTAGAAGATGAATGTGATACATAATGTTATGAAAATGTATCACTATTGTTTATTTGGAAAGGAATGGGTTGAAAGAGCCAGGAAGTTGAATAAGGATGATAAAATTTGGAGAGAGTATATTGTATGAGAGTAAGCCAAGGACATGTGATAGAATATGTTATGAAAGTTACCGGTACTACAAGTGTTTAGGGAGAAAGGTATGGGTTGGAAGATGCAGGAAGGTGGGAGGAGGGAATTTATTTTAGAGGAGAAGGGTGGTGGAGGAAGGAGGGACAAGATGAAATCAAATGTTTTGGTAATATTTTAGATTTATACTGTGGTCATGATGAATAAATGTTGATGCCCTAGTATTAATTTTCTACTGGTTTTTATTTTTATTTCACCATGTTCAGAGAGTTGGTTGGAAAGGGTTAAATAGATTACTTTTGTTTTTTAAGCGATATACTGTAATAGTTTTATTATGAGTCTGAAATTCACTTCCTATTCGTTAAGTTACCATGATGATGTCGCTTATTATAACAGCAGTTCTTGTAGATCTCTCAGAAGCGCAGTGGACTCTGTTTATCATGGTGTTTACTAATACTCTCACCAGCGAAGTGTTCCTTTTTTCACTTTTGTAGATCTGAATACTGTATGGTGTGCCTTGGATTGTTGTCTTCCCTTTCTTGTAGTGTGCTTAAGGAAATATAAAGTGTGTGCTAAGCTGAGACAGTGTAGCATGTGATTATATGTTTTTTATGTAGCACCTCTGTTTTACTGCAAGAAGGCATATTACAGAGTTATGATCAGTGTGTAATTTCCAATTATTTACATGTTTTAAGTATGTTATTGTGCCTTTTTCCTCTGAGGTAGCATTAAGTAAGAGGAAGTCTATATAACCTGCTATAGAAAAATGCTTTTGTAGTTCTGTGCTTCATTGTGATGAATTATTTATATTTGACTGAAGTTTACCATGTATGTGAAAGGCTTAATTTGCCCAAATCTTGTTGAATCTAATACAGTAATTTTTTTCTATTTGGGTAGGTGTTTAGCTAAATACATCCCAGCTATGAAGTGAGGGACCCCTGTATTCACTTACTGTCATTCAGCTACCTGTCATAGCCATCAGTAGCATGTTTATGGTAGAGATTTAGTGATTCTGTGGCTTTAATTACCTTAAGAGTAAGTCTAGTTCGGGAAGTAGTGAAATTTATCTGTCAGGAATGTGTTGCATGCTCAGTCAGATTTTTTTTCATTAGGCTATGTTCAGGAAATAGTGTTGCATCCTTAATACTGTACTACTATGTTTGTTATATTTTCTCTCTTATTTGTGTTCCAGTCTCTTCATTCTTGTCTTTTTGTCTTCCCTGTCTTTATTCCTCTTTTTTTTTTTTCTTGTATCTTCCTCTGTGTCTTTATTCATGTGTATCTTCCTTTCTCTTAATGTCATTCCCCTGTCTTGCACCATAAGGAGGGTGATATGTAGGGGTTGTTTTTGGCTGTCTAGAAACCCCCTATCCCTCTTCATAATGAACATGCAGCTAAGAGTGTTTACTTTTTCAACAGCTCATTTGGGGTAAAATGTTTGAGATAGTCCTTGCATTATTCCCCCACCCCCCAGCATTTTGGGCTGAGGATGTTTACTTAGTGGGAACCCCTCCTGCTACAATCCTGGATATGCCCTGAAATGAGATACTGTCTTCAAATAACTTTCTCATATCTTTCATTTTTCTATGACTTTTGTCTCTTACCCTTTTAGTATTGTATCTCACTTATCCCTCTGTTGGGTAGACTCAGAGTGACAGGCCTTGGATCATTTTATGTCGTGAGGAGCTTTTCGCATTTAAAAGGTGTTGTATACTGTATAATGTTATTTTTTGGCCATTAAGAGCATGCAAATTGGTCATGACTATGCAGTACTGTAAAGTCTGTCTGTCTGTTGCTAGACGCCATAATCCCGCGAGAGGTGGCCACTTGACTCTTGAGTTATTTGTTTTACGGGGAGGGGCACTAACCCTCCACCAACCCACTTGTTGACACATATTGAGCATGTATGGTTTAGTTATATGGTTACCACCCAGCATTGTAAATGGTTTCCTGGCTTACAGGAAACCATTTGGCTTGTCACTCAATGTAAAGCCACCTGTAAAGGAAAGGAAAACAATAAGAAGTGATAGGAAAGATGGGAGAAATAAGAAGAGAGGAGGGCAGGCACAGAAAACGAATGATAAAGGCCAAGGAAGAAATTTGCTGCATATTACTGTATTTCAGTTCTGTAGTTCTAATTTATTCCTTTACCAGTACTACAATTATCGGGTATGTTCATAATGTAGTTTTGAAAAGTAGACAGACTTTAAATTGAAAGTGCAATTGTATATTCTACTTGCATGTAAAACTGAGTACTGGTAATACTGGAAGCTGCCTTTTTATGGTATTTTGCTGTTAACTTGTCAGTAAATTACAGAAAAATTGCCTATTGAAGTTCCATTGCTATCCCTAAAGCTGATTTGCAAGTTCCCTCCAGCATCGTCTGTATAGAAAGAGTTAGATTTTGGAACATGTGCCTTCCAGACAATGAGGCCTACCAGAAATATTTTTTTTTTTTTTTTTTTTTTTTTTTTTTTTCCCCACCCACTAAAAACAATATTCAGCTTCCTTGTGGTGTGATACAGTATGATACAGGGACCAAGGATTTTGAATTACCAACACTGCCATATGAACACGGTTTCACTTCTATGAATCATTCATAGCTCATCACACCTGGGGATGCGTAATAATTTTTTAGTGGGTGTTCATCAGATGTACGTTTTTGTATTAATACTGTACCAGTATTTGGTGGATTCAGTACTGGTTAATACTCTGTATGAGGGGTTCCCAACCTTTTTAGCACTGTGCCCCCCCTTTGGTCAGGACTGTATTCATGATGTCCCCCCACCCCTCTGATGCCTAAACAGTGATGGTTTTATCTGTTCCGTATGGATGCTTAGGATGCTAGATGACAGCACTACATGTAGTTGCTCAAAATGACAGTTATGAAGTTTTCATATCAAAGTGTCTTATTCATACATATCTTGGGGAATACCCTGTATGCATTTGAATGGCCTAGCTCTATGTTGAATTTTGTTTACCCCTGGCCCCCCGCAGCAATCTCAGATGCCCCCCAGGTTGGGAAATGATGCTCTATGTGAAGGCATGTTTTATTACTTATTATGTGTGAAAGCATATTTCGTAACGAGAAAAATTTGCTTAGTTTTCTGATCACAGATTGTACTCTTGAAGATTTCCGTGCATAATTGGTTTTAACTTCTTTAATTCAATGATATTTTATATTTTATTCCTGTTGCCATTAGATTGTCATTCACATGAGGTTAGCATTTCTGAATATCCAATTCTGGGTTCAGATATAGCCTTCATGACCTCATTCTTCATTAGAGTACATTCACGAATGAAATAAAATGATTTAAAGGTAATGAGGAACTAAATCGTGCAGTACATTATTGAAATAAAATGATTGAAAGGTAATGAGGAACTAAATCGTGCAGTACATTATTGAATATATGCATGTCAGTTAGGGTGGTACAGTAACTACCATTTTGTTTTATCACTCTAGAGTTTACATTGGAATTCACCAGATTACAGACCAGAATTTTTCCAATACATGAATCGTGTAATAAGTACCGGTAATATGTAGTTCCTCATTTTTTCTTGATTATGTTTGTATTTATCCAGACTCCTTGCGTAAGGGATGGTAACGGATTAATTTCCTCCATGTGATTGTGTCCTTGCCCATTTGACTGCCCTTCCTCCAGCTCACATCCTTTTCTCATCTCTCTGTCCATTCCCCCATCACATCCTTAGTCTCCACCCCCACCCTCTTTTCCACCTCACTCACATACGCTCTTCTAGTTAGTCTCATTTCCCATCCTCTCTTCATGGCCAAACCATCTCTGAGCATTTCTCTTAATGCTTTCAGTCATATCCACATCACCACAGTGCTCTCTCTCTCTCTCTCTCTCTCTCTCTCTATTTTATGCTATTTGCCACAAGTTCCTATCTTAATGAATGTTTATACATGTATTGTGAAAGCAGTAAATAATTATGTAATGTAATGGATTTCTCTCTCTCTCTCTCTCTCTCTCTCTCTTTTTGTTACTTTGTCTTTGGTAGTAACAGAGATTGCCTGTCAAAGTTCCAGTATTATCCATAAATCTGGAATTTATCTTTACGTCCACTAGACCAGAATGCTTCCCTTTCTTTTATCTTGTCATAATTAGTAAATGCATGTCCATCCATAGTGTTAGTTGTGTGTGTAAACGTATCTGCTCCAAGTGAGTCTTTTTAATGTAGAGAAAGAAAGAACCCAACGCATAAGACCTGCAGAACTTACTCCTTCTATGTAAAATTGAGCATAAATACAAGATTCATTCATTTCAAGATGCCAAGACACATTGCATTTAAACTGCTTGTGATTGTAGGCAGTGTAGTGGATGAGTCAGGCTGAGGAAGAAAAATACACTGATGATTTGATGCATACGTGAAAAACAATGTACCAGTCAGTTCATGCTCTCTGATGTTAATAATATTCTAACATTTCTGTATATCCTGTATAAGAACAAGTAATATCAAGTCTTAAAATGTGGTAATAGTCATGCAAGTAATGACCAATAATTTTAATATAAGCCGTAAGATGAGTTAACCTCCTTCCATTTTGTCTTTATATTTTCTTCTTGCTGCTGCCTGACAGATTTATACAGCATCAAAGACCCACTTGTTACCGAAGAGATTAATTTGTGTTTTATCTATTCCCCGAGTTTTGAGAAGCAGATCACGAGCTAAAGAGACCCACCTGTTACTGAAGGAGTTACAGTAATACACCTATATGTTTTATCTGTCTCCCAGGTTTCAAGAAGCTGATAGTGAGCTACAGGAGACCCACTTGTTACTGAAGGAATTAATGTGTTTTATCTTTCCCCCAAGTTTCAAGAAACTGGTCATGAGCTAAAGGAGACCCACCTGTTAATGATGGGATTACCATAATATGTTTTACCTGTCTCCAAACTTTTGAGAAGCCAGTGTTGAGCAAAATAAGTCATCCAAGAGTAGCAAGGATAAAATATAATTACCGGTAGTTTCATCTTGAGGTGGTTAAATAAGTGGTTATGTTAGAGTACAGTCCTTCAGTGCATTTCTTAAGTTTGTGGTAATGAAACTATATTTTACTGTTTGCTGTGAATTTATTACTTAATGAATGGTTTATATTTTGAAAGTAGTAGCTATCTGAATATGTAATGCGATGAAATGCATATGATTCTCTCTCTCTCTCTCTCTCTCTCTCTCGATATTGTACTATTTGCCACAAGTTCCTAACTTAATGAACGGTTTATGCCTGTATTGTGAAAGTAGTGACCAATTCTGTAATGTAATGTATTTTTCTCTCTCTCTCTCTCTCTCTCTCTCTCTCTCTCTCATTTAGTTACCCACAGATTGTTAATTTTTATTTATTCAGGTACTGATGATGTGTTTAATCATAAACCCATGGTACTGTAAATCGTGAAATAGTTGCACTCCATAAATGTAAAAAAAAATTGAGATGTTTTCCATATTGTGAGCAGTGAGTGAGAGGGCAAATTTAGATACATTACCTCCTAAAATTGTATGAAAACTTCATATTGGTCATTACTACCACTTGATGATAAACGGGTATGTATAGCTTGGGGGAGTCATCACACTGAAAAAGTAGAGATTGCATCTGATTACTCAGCTGGGCATCCCCTTAGGTAGATAAAATAAAGCATGAGCAAGAATTTGAATTATTATTGTAATGATGAGGTTAACAGCAGATGTATGGTATGATTCTATAAGGAGAGTTAATTTTGGTGTCATGTGAGCAACACAGCCGTCAGTTAGTATTTTAACCAAGTCGCTCTGATGATGTACTTACTATATTCAAAATTTTATGCTTGCTCATCGTGCACAGATAAGTAAACAAGATGAAGAAGGAGTTATTGAAGATTAGATTTTACTCATCTTGTTTTAATGAAAATCTCTCAAGCCGGAGAAAATGATTTTAACCAGGAGATGGAAAGAGTAGAATATAAAATGGAACAGATTAGCTTAAAGGCATTAAGTTGCCATCATTGTAAAGTTCTTTAGAGAAGATCAAATGTTTCTGCATAATTAAAATGTTCAAAATTGTTTACAGTATCCCTGAACCCCTTAACTTTGAGATAACCTTGTTAAACAAAAATAAATTGCCTGGCATTGCAGTGAAAAGGTTAATGGGGGGATTGTTTCCAGCCCCCACACCATGTTGGTGGTAGGTGGGGGCACTCACCATCAACTCACTCAATGTAGTGCTGCTCTCAGATGTCTGTCCTTTCTTCTCTTCCTTCCATCCCTTCTGTCTTTCTTTCTTTCATTCTTTTCTCTTCCTTCTGCTTATGGGTGACTCTACACAGAGTGACAAACCAGATGGTTTCCTATACACCAGGAAACCATATACTAAGCTGGGTGGTAACCACATAACCAAATTATGGCGCGTAATGGTTTAGTGGGCAATTAACCCGTTAACTGCGCATGGTGGTTTTGTTGAGGTGTCCGTGGTGTGCAGACATTGGGGTAAGAATGAAATTTCCCAAAGGCCAAATATTGTCTTAGGAATTGAGAGAACACATGCCAGAGTACTGTATATAGTAACGAAATATTAGCTCAATATTTACCTTGGTAAAGCCATGGATGAACATCAGAGTGTCTGATTCCCTATTGGAATGTATGGTTTTCATTTTCTTTTTTGGTTTTGGTTTCGGTTTTGAAGGCTGAAACATGCTTGCATGGATCAGCCTTGGTCACCATTGCACTATATTTGAAATTCACCTGCGCAGCCAGGGCTGTATTGAGCAGTCACACTCGGAACAGCCCAGGCTGTATAGGGCAGTTAACGGGTTAAGGGGCTCCAATCGGATTAAGCCTGTGTAGGTTTTTATCCAAGGGGTGGTTGGGGTTTATTGCTCATGTAATGCCACTCAGGGATGAGTGAGGCTGGTCACTCATCTTAAATATCAGGACCAACTTGCCTAGCCCTGGGCTTCTGCTCTCCTCCTGGGGCAACATAGGATTGGATGATGGATGGATGAACTTTTTCACTATGGTAGACAGTCTCATCATTTAACCCTTGCTACTGCCAGATTCTATTTTATTCAGCAAAGGGAAAACTTTTCGAACAAGGGTTATTGGAGTTGGTTTGTATTCCAGACATAGTGGTTTATTAACCCACTAGTGGTCAGGGTTCCTGTGTGAGGGATATTTACTAGAAGGGTACTAAGCATACTGCCTTCTGGCATTCAGCTCATTGTTGCAACTTCTATAGATTTATACCCTAGGGTTCTCTCCTTTCATATCCTTTGAAAATGCCTGTCTCTGTCCTCTGTTTAGGATGCTGGACACAAATAGGTTAAAATTGAATAAAATTATCTTGCAGCAGCAGCAAGAATAAAATGAAAAGTTTCCTTGAATTGTAGAAATTAAAGAAATTCTGAGGTTACAATTATAAACTTTTTGTAAGGTGAGCTCATGCTTTGTGGTTTGTGGAGTGGTACTAGACATTGAAACTTTTGATATTTGGTAATTGTTTGTACAAATGCTGCAGTATCGGTGACATTTTGTAATAATAAAAAAAAATATTCACTGAACATTCATGGAAAAAAATGATTAATATTAGTTTTATTGTACCGAGAACGCAGCTTTTGTGTTTTACATCACATTTTGTTAATACTGTATCGCATTAATTTTTATGTCAGCACTCAGCAGTACTGTCTTCCTGACTACCCTATTGGTGGACTGATCTGTTCCCTATCCTTAGTAATTGTAAATTGATTCATGTGTGTTTTACTGCTTGGTGTTAATGGAATAGTTTTTTGATACTGACTGTTTATTTGACCTCATGGCATATTGATAAATTGTGTACAATAAGCCCTCATTATAATATAGTTTTAATGTCCACAATAAACAACAGTGAAAATTCTCATTAAATTTACGTTACTAGCTAGAAAGTTGATTGTGCAAGTTTCCCCAATTTATACAGTAAGTTTTACAGAAGTAGTGATATTTTCAAACTCATCTCTGATTATAATGAGGACTACCTGTAATTATTTAGTTGCATTTTTCTCATTCCTGCTCCCAGAGGAATGCCTTCACAATGTGTAGCCAGTATAATCTGGCAGCCATTATGTACCTCAGCCCCCTCGATCCCTTACAAAAGGAGGATGGGGGGCTACGGAGAAAGGGAAATTTCAGCTTACAGTTCATCAGCTCTACATTTGTGAATGTGGAGCTACAATAAAAACAGCAACTGGATCCTGCCCACCCTACTAAGTAATGGGATGTACAGGTAGATTTAGACATTATTTTTCATCCATTCATCTATCTATACCTCCAGCATCCAGTCCTTTGTTTTTGTCAAAATGTAGGTTCCATGGGGCTGTGCTATTCAGTCCAAATGTAAGACGAGAGGACCAGTCACTTATCTAAGTTGGCATTCATTATCATCCTTTTTTTTTTTTCCCCCTGTTCTGTAATGGAGTGAAGCATAGTCCAGAGAGACAGGAAAAATACTGATAGAAGGTGAAACTAACTAAGGTCGGCCCAGTTAAATGGGTCACACTCTCACACACCTTTCAAGCCCCCCCTACCTCTCTTGGTGTTGTGTTAGTAGTAAGCTCCAACCATGCTTGGAATAAAAGATATTATTCATCTCATTTGAGCCATTGTGAAGCTTTTAGTATTATCTAAATAATAATGGTTTAGTCTGACAAAAAAGGGAAAAGTATGCACAGTTGCATTTGAGGTGTTACGTTGATGTAGGAGGGTTTACTGCTAAGACATTCAAACTCGAAAATGTACTCCGGAATACTGTCATCTGAAAAAAATCACCTTGACCCATTCACTGTGAGTGGTCATATTCTTAACTTTATTAACCTTTTCCCTTTTTACTTTTTCGAGTATTACCATATGTTTGGTCCTCTTTGCTTCATCCGTTCCAGTATATAGCACTGGATACCCTCTGGATTTTCTTCCTTCCCAAAACTTTATGTTATAGTGTTGTGTAGTTCATCTACAATTTTTGCCCCAGTTGCTGGCGCTGACAAGGAGCCTACATGCCATAATGCTGTGTACCCTGG
This sequence comes from Coenobita brevimanus, assembly GCF_032717465.1. NCBI lineage: Eukaryota > Metazoa > Arthropoda > Malacostraca > Decapoda > Coenobitidae > Coenobita > Coenobita brevimanus. The sequence goes on along the minus strand of NC_137002.1, from coordinate 648,706 downwards.
GAGCAATTCTTCCTCTTATTTCCCTGCATCTTGCCATGGGGAAGGACCCTGGTGAGGTCCTGCCAAATACAAGGAGGTGCCAGTTCCCTGCATGATGAACAGTACTATACTGTATTGTACTATGGGGCATAAAAGTATCGGTGCACAGGGGATCCAATGCCTATCGAAAACATTCGATCAACTGCTGATGTTTACAGCCTGCAAGAAAAAGAAATCGCAGCTACTATCCATTGAGCTTCCACTTTTGTTGAAGTATTGGAGGATTCTATTATCGTACTTTCAAAAACTAAGAAAACATGTGATTCCTCTTGCCATGTCTCATCTACAGTGGGTCTCACGAGGTGGTGACAGCAATGGTCAGACAGTTCAGTATTATTACTTGGAAACCATGAGATGACAAGATAAGGTAAGAGGTCATGGAGGCGAGCATGTCTTAACAGTTTGTGGATGAATGTCGGATGGTTTGTGCATGATTTGATAATTACATGTGCTTGGTTGTGGTTATCATCCTGATCATACACATCAGGCACTTTTAATGTATTGCAAGAAGAGGTTAGGAGCGATCCTTTGTAGTGAGGTTGTGGCTCCATTTCCATTACTACCTTTGCCTCTGTCGGTAGGCTTGTTATAAATTGCTTTTTTGTTGAATTTTTTGGTGGTTATTAAAAGCTAAGTCAAATTTCTGTGTCATACGCTTTTTGGAGACGGCAGTATTTGAGGAAGCACGGGAGTGTTCTCAGTGCCCCTTCCTTAGCTATTTATTTTTGCATAGTACGTCTTAACATTTTCTTGTAAGCTATTAAAATCGGCTTCATATCGGCAGAGTTTACATCTCTCTCATAAAAGAGGGTGTTGTGGTGTAATGTGCTGATTAAATCGCTAAGGAAGAGATGTAAAGAATTTCCAAAGCAGCTTACAGTACGATCCTGGATGCAGAAAAAAAAAAACAAAAGCGAAGTTAATTCATATTTTCAAGTCAAGAAAAAGATTAATTTTATTTATATTTTGTTATGGAGAAATTTGTCCAGATTTTCACATTAAGGTGCAGTATATTCCTAGATTTCCACTTTCCTTTTTATTGAGCCAAAAGCGTAATAGTGAAAAAATCTAATGAAAAATCGAATAGTCTCTCTCTTGACCCAGTGCCTACCTACCTACAAGATTCCATTGAAAGCCGATAGCAAGTTTTTGATATATCTTGGCCATAGACGGACAGATAGACAGATAGAAAGACAGACAGACAGACAGATAGATAGAATGACAGACCGACAGACATATAGATAGACAGAAAGACAGACAGATTGAGAGATAGATAGATAGACACAGACACGGGTGAATACATAACCTCCTTCATCTTCACTGGCTGAGGTAACTAGGCACATAAAGCAGTCACCACATAAGCATTATCAAACCCTCCAGCATCCCACCACCAGCATCCCACAACCAGACACACACACACACACACACACACACACACACACACACAATACTTATACTATACTAGTACACATAACAGGCGAAACTTGGAGTGTGACATCCGTAGACTTTTAGAGAGCAAAATTTCTTGGTGATTTTATGGCCGATCGAAAGTTAGGTTAGGTCACTTTGGGCAGGGTTTGGTCTGATTAGGTAATTTTTGGTTGGGTTGTGTTCACTTCGACTAGATATAGACGGATTAGGTTAGATTGCTTTAGAATACGTCGGTTTTGATAGGTTTTGGGTTGGGTTTTATTTGGTTGGGTTAGGCTGGGTTAGGTTCGGTTGGATTAGGTCATTTTGGGCTTAACTGGGTTGGGTTAGGTCAGGTATGGTATGGTTAAGTGAGACTGGGTAGGATTAGGTAGGGTTAGATGAGGTTAGGCTGCGTCAGAATTGGTTAGGTTAGGTATGGGGAGGTTACGTGAGATTGTGAGGTTAACTGGGTTAGGTGAGGTTAAGTTAGATTAGGCTGGGATAATTTGGGTTGGATTAGGTCATTCGAGGTCAGGCGAAGTTCAGTTCGAGCAAATATTTATAGGTTAGGTGAGACTGGGCTAAATTAAATCGGTTTAGATATGATTAGGTTGGTTTGGGTGAGGCGAAGTTGAAATACAGAACCACAGGTGTTTATTGATAAAGTGGACTACCGCTTGAACCGATTATGAGGCACGAGTTTTGTTGACGTCATTTCATAAGCTGGTGCTTAGATTTTGCTGGATTTTCCCGCCATTGTCCTCCTGCCTGTGATCTGTCGCCTTGTTCCCACTGCATCCACAAAGATATGCTGTTTGACTTCATTCTGTACTCTGACTTGGCCTACAATTTCCATCTAACCAACTTGAATACTGAGTTGTAGCAATAGATTAATACTAGAACATGTAAGTCACAAAAAAGTGCCATTGAAGAGGAGCCGTAGCGCTACACTTTTCTGCCAATGACCCATGTGAAGTAAAGGGCAAAAGGACGAAAATCTGAGGCAAGTTACCCTGAAAAAATGTAATATAATGCAGGATAGTATGATATTCTAGGAAGTTGTGGACAGTTGAGAATTGTTTGTGAATTGCAATAAAGGGACAGGCAGACCGACAGACAGATAGAGGACAGACAGATGCAGAGAACGGAGACACGATAGGGGAGAAGAATCCTGACGTTATTATGAGTGTAGTTGACTTCATAGCATACTACATTATATTTGTGCCCTAACTTTAGTAGCATGTTTATGTATAACCAAGGTTCGTTGACAAGTAGTGAACTAACACACACACACACACACACACACACACACACACACACACACACACACACACACACTGCAACCACATACACACACACACACACACACACACACACACACACACACACTGCAATCACATCAAACGATACACCCCCCACCCACCACACACAACACATTCTCCTACACACACACACACACACACACACACACACTGCTACCACATCAATCTGTACACCCCACCCCCCCGCACACAAAGCATCCACATACACACACACACACACACACACACACACACACACACACACACACACACACACACACACACACACACACACACACTGCAACCACATCAAACCATTCACCCCCCACCACACACAACACAAACCCCTACACATACACACACACACACACACACACACACACACACACATAGTACTCTCTAGTGGTACTTGCTGGTGAGGAAATGTGTGTATGTAACTGTGATGGTGTCGGGAGGTTGCCATGGTAACACACAGGCACCTCGCACCACACACACAACACATCCACACACACACACACACACACACACACACACACACACACACACACACACACACACACACACACACACACAACACAAACCCCTACACATACACACACACACACACACACACACATAGTACTCTCTAGTGGTACTTGCTTGGTGAGAAAATGTGTGTATGTAACTGTGATGGTGTCGGGAGGTTGCCATGGTAACACACAGGCACCTCGCACCACACACACACACACACACACACACACACACACACACACACACACACACACACACACACAAGTTATTTTTGGAAAGGGCTGGTAAAGAGACCTGTATGATCATGAGCGTTAATAGAGACAGTATTAACACTCCTATAGCAGTATGACTCACTCTCAGCTGAATGCTATCGCCAAGCAGTACCTGGAATAAAATACTAGAGTTGCCCCTACTATGAGAGGGCCCGGGTACCATCTAGTGGTTATAAAAGTAGCTGGACAAGTTTCTCGTCTTGGTAGGCGTCGCTACTTGGCTGCTTTTGCTAGTGGCCGTATGACAGTGGAAGGACGAGGGTGTGTGTGTGTTGCTGTTGCATCAGTCCCCTGAAGTAAGTGTTGGCTATTTGCTGTTTTTAGTCATTAAGGTGACTACATTAGGACACAAGGATATCGCACTGACAGCCAGGAAGTATCATGGCCCAAAGAAATAATACCTATAAGGCTACTAGACGTAATTCTGATGAGACAAGGAGGATGTTAGTGTGAGGGAGATGAGGAGGCCTTGTAGTCCAGTGCTGCCGTTTTGTGGAAAATCGTCTGCTGTGGAAAAACAAATGAACGACGAGCATGTATGTGGACAGGCGGACGTCGTTGCACACTAATTGTTCACGTTATTTTGTAGGAATAATGGGGATATTGTCATGATTGGGAGGAACTAACATGTATTGTTATTCAGACCCTTCACAGTTAAACCAACGAATATGTAGCGTTTGTCTATAATACTGTCATTTAAAACAAGGAAGAATACATCGTTTAACAGTCTACCTCTACCCACCCGGCGATATCATAAAAAATATATATATATATATATTATTTACAAGACACGTGCCAACCATTAGCAGTCCACACTTGCTTTGTAATATTAAAGAAATACCGAAACAATGTTGTAAATCGTGTACAGTTGATATACTAGAAAACTTGTATGTGGATAAACTTACTTGTTTCCTGTCTTGTTATTAATCAACATTTGCTGACTTATTAACTCTCTTAATCATTTAACGTCCTTACACTTGAATCATAATAGGTCTGACATCATTAATTATACCCTCTCTTCCAGTATTCACAGTATACCAAATTTTATGGTAGTTATACCAACAATAAATCCTCTGTCATCCTGGTTACTAAACGAGAACGTGTGCAATAATGACGTCAAAACCAGTGTGGAATTCACGGCAACTCTGCCTTGTACCGCCTCAATCTTGGTGTCTCAGCACCAGTGAAATAGCAGTGTGAGTGTCGTCCTGTTGATTCTCGTGCCGATCAGACTGGTGGACTAGGTTTGCCTGCCCCCTTGTCCCTGTCCACCCAACAGTACAGTTTGGGACCTTAATGTAAACTGATAAGTGCGATTCAGATTTCAGAGGGACAGTGTGATGGAATAAAAATATTGTATGTAAGTTATTTTGTCCTGAAGCACACACACACACACACACACACACACACACACACACACACACACACACACAGTACTCTCTAATGGAACTTGCTGGTGGGGAAATGTGTTTATGTAACTGTGATGGTGTCGGGAGGTTGCCATAGTAACACACAGGCACCTCGCACCACACACACACACACACACACACACACACACACACACACATACACGTACGCGTATATTGTGGTGGTGTTCCTTCATTTTACCAAGGCCGAGATAGTCGTTTTTTGCAGCTTATTTCCGGTAGTTCAGTGATAGAAATAGACAAACTTACAGCTCTACATCATTTCCATACCACTTGTTCATGACTAGCACCATTCTAGTGTTAACCCCTTGTCACAACACAAAATTTAAGAAAGAGATTGCAATTTTACGCCAAGTTAGAGTGAACAGGGTATAGTAGTGATGCTGCAACACACGTATATTTGTCCTCTTGTTTACAGGTCAGTCCACACGCAGTCCTTAGGTCACGTCTTCCACAGAACAGGTAACACATGGACAACCAGCGTAACTAAATGGCAGACCAGAGATGGAGTGAGAGGATGAGGCACACAGGGAACAAGATAGAGATGATACTCGCAGATCCACCGAGCTGGGACGGACGACGCTAACAACCAAAAATTCGGAGTGGATACAGGTGAGAGGGGTCCTTATCGTGCAGTGGTGTGTCACAGGGTGATGATGATGATGATGAAGATGGATGTTGCTGCTGCTGATGTTGATGCTGCTGCTGCTGATGATGATGATGCAAACTCTAGAATATGGTTAGATGATAGTGATGTATTTGATGATAATGGTGATGATATTGATATAACTTCTGTACTACATTTTTAACAGTGTTGGGATGGTGATGACATGCTGCTGCTGCTGACGATGATGATGATGATGATGATGACGACGACGAGGAAGATGATGATGGTGATGATTACGACAACGAAGACGACGACGACGATGATGACGACGACGATCTTCAAGTCATTGGCTGAGTCACCTCTCCCTTTCCTTTCTGTTTAACTTCGTGTTTTGGTGACTGGGCGTGTGTGTGTGTGTGTGTGTGTGTGTGTGTGTGTGTGTGTGCTTGCATATGTTCGTGTATGTGTATCTTGGTTGATGATACCGTGGTTATTCAAATGGCAGAATTATTTCCACACATTCATAGTTTAATTTCAAGGGTAAATATTAGGCCAAGAATATAGGACCTTTTATCTATACAATTACGAGACACTTACGCAATATTCTGAAAAGCTTATTACATCCCATAGAGCACAGCACAGGGTTTCATAAGTCACTGATCACAGTCTTTTTATGTATCGTTAGGAAGTGGATGAATATGAGTGAAGTAATACATATATTTTGGTCTTTATTTGTAGGTAAGAATTAACCTCACATATTCTTTTTCATTTTAAGGATACAACATATGATTTTCTACATTTTATCACAGTAGCTCTAGGACCGGCCCTGACCGTCTGCATCTCACTAACCATATTCAGATGAGAGGTGTTGTACTCATATAGGCTTTAGAGATTATAGTGAAGCCAAGTTACGTTCTACCAGCCCCACACATTGTCACACATCATCACCCTCTCACACCACACCACCCTCCCACACCGTATCACACCACACCATACCAATCTCTCACACTACACGACACGAAATCACACTCCCACACCACACCACAAAATATCCTCCTCCCACACCACACCACAAAAAATCCTCCTCCCACACCACACCACACCACATCACACCACACAAAATTACCCTCCCACACCACACCACACCACAATATAATCCTCCTCCCACACCACACCACACATAACCACCCTCCCACACCACACCACACAAAACCACCCTCCCACACCACACCAAACCACAAAAAATCCTCCTTCCACACCACACCACACCACACCTCACACACAACTCTCCCCACACCACACCACACAACCCCCCACCACCACACCACACCACACCACACCAAGGAGTTTAACCTAAGGGGCCTGAAGCTCCCGCATCTAGTAATTCTGATATTGTTTCCAGGTAACTCCACACACACACACACACACCTCAGGTCACGTCTTTCACAGAAGAGATAACAGAAGGACAGCGAGCGTAACTGAATGGCAAGCCAGAGATGGAGTGAGAAGAAGAGGTGCACAGAGAACAAGATGGAGAGATCATATGATGCAGATCTACCGAGCAAGGACGGAACAGACTAATAATCAATGGATCAGAGTGGAGAAAGGTGAGAGGGTCCTTATCATGCAGTGGTGTGTCACAGGCTGATGGTGATGATATTGATGGTGATAATGATGTTGATGCTGATGGTGGTGATGCTTTAATATCTCAACGTATGAGGTTACAGAATGCACAGTGAGGCTGCATAGCCAGGAAATGGAAGAATATGAGTGCATTTAAGTATTTATGTAATGTGATGAATAAGGATGGAAGATTAGAGGATGAAGTGACTGGAATGATGCGTCAGGGAAGGAGGGTTGCTTATTCTCTAAAAAGCAGTGGTTAGGAAGAGGGAACTGAAGATGAAAGTATGAAAAAAAAGGGCACTGCATGCTGTGATTCCCACTTTAAAGTATGGAAGTGAAGCTTGGATCTTGTTGAAAGGACGCAAATCAAGAGTGAGAGCGGTGGAAATGAGCTACTTGAGAGGAGCATGTGGAGTTTCATAGAGAGACAGACAGACAAATGGGCAGATGAAGGAGCGTTGTGAGGCTGATGTGGATGAGATTGAAAGCGTTAAGAGAAATACTCTGAGGTGGTTTGGCCATGTGGAGAGGATGGCGAATAAGAGAATGACTAGAAGAGTGCACATGAGTTAGCTGGAAGGATAGAGGGGGATGGGAAGACCGATGATGAGATGGAGGGAAAGAGAAGAAACATATGAGTGCGATACTTGAGCTAAATGGTATAGAGGACAGTACATCATGAAGGCGATTTGCTTGGGGTCACCCCTTACGGGATTAAGGCGTCTGGCTATAGATAAACAGATATAGATAAATAGATAGATAGGTAGGTGATGATGATAATATGATATTGATGATGATGATGATGATGATGATGATGAGAATGATAATGATAATGAGAATGACGGTGTATATAATGATGATGATAATGACGACGACAGCTATGATGATGATGATGATGATGATGATGATGATCATGATGATGATGATGATATTGATGATGATTTTTGTCGACAGGTGGAAGGACGAAACAGCAGGAACTCTACCATCGGTCCAAGCATCCACGATTCCACATCCACCCATCCATCCATCCATCCATCTTGCTTGATGTTAAAAGCTAAGTCTATTTAACTTAAGTAGTACCAATTGCTTCTTCATAAGCTTTCCAGCTGTCTGAACAGATCTGCAGTAGCTTTAAAAACTTCTAAAATAACTCGGTTCTTTTGCTCAGTTGGGTACTTTTATTTTCCTTTTATCAGAACTGGCGCGGCAGATTTTGAGAAAAGTCCCTCAAGTAACTCCTATTATTTTTTTTACTAGGTTTCTAATGCTGTCCATAGATCCGTTGTTGCTTTAATAGTTTCCTAGACAACACAGTCTTGGCGCTGTTCTCTGCCACCCTATTATACCATGTCATATAGTGTTCTCGCTCGCTTGCTCTCTACCCTCGCTCGCTTGAATAATAAATCACTGAAGAAAAGGTGGTATAAAGCCCCCTAAGCCGCCATAGTATTATAACCCTCGGTATGCAGTCCGTTCCCTGCGGCCTTGTAACTTTGTGTACCCGAAGCGCTTACAAAATAACTTGCAGTAATATTCCTTTCGTAACTATACTCGTTTCACTTTAACTTGGCCTGAGTTGTTGTTGTTGTTCTTGTTACATCTTAGGCTCCTCTGGATGTGAACCCAGTGCTATGCTGAAGGACTGTCTGTGTTGTGGTGGTGTGGTGCAGGAAGTGAGTGGGTGTGCTGTGGTGTGGGGGTGCCACTTTGCAGTATGAGCACAGGGGATTGTATGTGTGTTATATTTTGTGTTAGTATTGTAGCAGGGAAGGTTGGTGTACTCGTGTCTCTGGGTTCGGTAGTGTCTGAAGGGTGTATGTCTGGTGATGGCACATGAAGGATGCTGTTTGGTAGAAAGTTTTGGCTGGCTGGGGTGTCTGTGTGTTTATGTATGTGTTTGGTAGAGAAAGTTTTGGCTGGCTGGGGTGTCTGTGTGTTTATGTATGTGTTTGGTAAAGAAAGTTTTGGCTGGCTGGGGTGTCTATGTGTTTATGTATGTGTTTGGTATAGAAAGTTTTGGCTGGCTGGGGTGTCTGTGTGTTTATGTATGTGTTCAGTATAGAAAGTTTTGGCTGGCTGGGGTGTCTGTGTGTTTATGTATGTGTCTGGGAAGTGTAGAGTCGGGTGGAGGAGGGGATATGTTGCAAAGATAATCTGTGTTGTGTTGGGCGGTTGTTTGATTTTGTTTATTTGTGGAGAGGATGATGCAACATAAGGTTACAAAGGTGGGACGGATCTTGAGCTGAAGTGATGAACTGTGTGCCTCTCGTATTCACTTGGTCTCTGAAATTAGTTACGTTTCTTGGTGTAGGCTGTTAGTACTTGTGGTCTTAGTGTCTTCTGCTATCAAGGTATTGTTTTCTGTTCTTTAAAGCTCCTTCGTGTTTGTGTTGGGTAAGATTAGGGCTTGTGCGACAGTAATTCACGGCTGTTTTAATGTATTACTTATAAGTGGAGGATGGAGTTGGGATGTATATGAGAGAGGGTGTATGTGAATTAGGGGGAGTGATGCAGAATGACAGGGGACAGGGTGGCATAGAGGCGACTTGTTTGTGGCCACCTCTTACGGGATTAAGTCGTCTGGCTATAGATAGATGGACTGACAGATAGCTTATAGTTTCCATACAGTTTGCCGAGTAGTAGCGATAGTTATCACTAGAATATGATGTTAGTCACGAATGAGTGCTGTGGAAAGGATGTAGAATTGTAGTATTGGCTGTTTCTGCTACTGATTTGCGTGACATTCTGGTATGCTTTAAATGAAACTCTGTGCCAAGTTAAAGTGAAAGGCATGTATGTTTGTGTAGGAGGAACAAGAGACAAGGAGGTATTCTGTGGCCTGTTTTCTTTGTGCTTCCTACAAGACACAATAATCGTTATGACGGGGCATTGATGGCAAGTTTGTGAGTCAGCACACACTTACGGCCTCTCATTATACAAGGTGGTCCATATATTACGCCACCCAGTTCTTGTGTGTTGCGGGCACGGCTCAGTGAACATTACCAGTATCTATCCTGCATCATTATCTACTTCCCATAACCCTCTTCAGGCTTAGCTTTATAATATAGGCTTTAATTTAGGTCCACGGATTGCATTGTGGAGAATTCCCATAACCTTTTTATGCTAAGCTGTATATCATTGTATTGTATAATCTTTTATGTCCACTGATCACAAGGCTGAGTAGTAATTTGGTGAAGCAATCAGAATGTCTTAGCTCATCACAAAAGCCGTCCCCACAACACACAAGACTGCAGAGCGCCGTATACTTATCACCTATATTAAGTCAAAGCCACAGTTAAAAAGGTAATGAAACAAGACAGAAAATTTAAGTTTTCATTATTAATACTTCAGTACAGAATACATTAAGAGACACAGCAATATAAAATATGCATTCAAAAGTAGCATTTGTCCACAGAACATCCTGGAGGGGAGCGACCCGACTTGCAAGGCAGATCACAGCATCACCACGAGGCTTCTCTCGGCAGGTCAGGGCAGATCACCAGCAGAAGCAGGCTGGGGAAGACACGACACCCTGCCGCCGCCGCCGCCGCCGCCGCCGCCACCACCACCACCACTACCACCACCGCCACCACCACCACCACCAGGAATCTCAGAGTAGGGGAAGACACCACACCACCGTCAGGCTTCTCACGGCAGGGCAGACCAAACTTCAGCAGGGTATGACAAGTGTGGCAAGGTTGCAGCGTCAAGGCAGCAGACTCCAGCACGACCTGTGGACCAGATGTATATTAGTTCAAATCAGTGTTAGCTTTAGTTATTTAATCTTCTATCTATCTCTATCTATTGCCAGACGCCTCAATCCCGTTTGGGGTGGCCACAAACAAATCGCCTCCAAGTCGCCCTGTCCCCCGCCATTTCACTGCCCTGCTCCCAACTCACACCCCCCTCTCTCATATACTTCTCCACCCCATCCCTCCATCTCATCTTCGGCCTCCCCCTTCCTCTTCCCCCCTCCACCTCACTCACATACACTCTCTTCGTCAGTCTTTCACCCTCCATCCTCTCCACATGGCCAAACCACCTCAGTGTGTTCTCATAACGTTTCGTATCACATCCACATCCACACCACAACGCTCCTTTATATCCTCATTCGTCAGCCTGTCTCTCCATGTGACTCCACAGGCTCCTCTTAAATAACTCATTACCACTACTCTCACTCTTGACTTGTGTCCTTCCAACAACGTCCAAGCTTCACTTCCATACGTTAGAGTTGGTATCACAATACTGCCATGTAGTAACTTTTTCACTTCCATGCTCACTTCCCTGTTTCTTATCACTGCTTTCAAAGAACCAGCAACCTTTCTTCCCTGCTGTACCCTTTCAAGCACTTCACCCTCCAAACCTCCATCCTTACTCATCACACTACCCAAGTACTTAAACGTACTCACATTTTCCGATTCCTCACCATCCAACCTCGCTGTACATTCACTGACTTCACCTCTCTCAAAGACCATCACTTTACTCTTCCCTACATTCACCTTTAGATTCCGTTTCTTGCACACTCTCCCAAACTCATCCACCAAGCCTTGCAGCTCCCCTTCATCTTCACTCAACAACACAGTATCATCTGCAAACAACAGTACAGGGAGTTTCCAAACACTAACCTCTCTCACTAGGGCCACTCCAACATCCACTACCCTACCTTGTACCTCTTTTATTACCCCATCCATGTACAGATTGAACAACCATGGAGACATGACACATCCCTGTTTCAACCCAACTTTCAAAGAGAAAAATTCACTTAGTTCACCATCCACACGCACTGCAGCCTTCGCACCATCGTACATACTCTTCACAGCATTCAACAACTTCCCATCTACTCCATATATTCTTAACACTTTCCACAATCCTTGTCTATCCACCCTGTCATATGCTTTCTCCAAATCCATGAAAGCCGCATACAACTTCTTTCCCTTCTCTAGAAACTTTTCCACTAAAGATCTAAGAACGAATATCTGATCTACACAACCTCTTCCCTTCCTAAAGCCTCCCTGTTCTTCTCCAACTAATTTCTCTTTTCTTTCTCTAACTCTGTCAATAAGTATCCTACCATACACTTTTCCTATTATACTAAGAAGACAAATGTCCCTATGATTACCACACACTTCTTTTTCTCCTTTTCCTTTGTACAAGGGAATAATTATACCTGACTTCCAATTCTCCGGGACTCTACCTTCCTCCCAGGCCAATCTGCACATCTTCCACATCCATTCTACTACTATCTCTCCCCCATGCTTCAGCATTTCACCACACGCTCCATCAATTCCTGGGGCTTTCCCCGATTTAACTTTCTTCATTGCTTCCACAACTTCTATCCTACTGATTTCTTGCTGTCTTCTCACCTCCCTCCTTCTCCCAGCCATTCCCCCAGCCACTTATACTCGCATTACTTCCATCCTCTATGTTCAACAATTCCTTAAAGTGTTCTCTCCATCTGTTCACTTTTTCTCCCTTCTCCACTAGTAATCTACCATTTTTATCTTTCACTCCCCTGCTAACTACATTCCCACCGTGTCTTACTCTTTTCACCTCTTTCCAGAACATTTTCTTACAGTCCCTCCACTTTACACTCAAATTCCTTCCAAATTCCTCATCCACTCTCTTCTTACTCTCTCTTACTAATCTCTTCACCTCTCTCTTTCTTTCTACATATAACTCTCTCTTCCGCCTCTCAACTTCTTCCACGCCCCTATTTCTCATCCATTCATTGTATGCTTTCTTCTTTTGTGCCACAGCCTGTCTCACCTCTTCAGTCCACCACGCTGTTCCTTGCACCCCCCTCCGTCTTCTTTTCCTCCCACACACCACATCACATGCTGCACATATTTCTTCTGTAAATATCCTACACACACCTTCCACGTCTCCCATCTGCTCCAATTCATATTTGCCCAATCGTTCCTCCACTTCTCTCTTATACTCTGCCTTTTTCTCATCCTCTTGTAACCTTTCCACTTTCCTTGCGACTACTCCTTCCTCTCGTCTTTCCCTTCTTCTATTCTTCCATCTTACTTGAATCCTAATTCTGGCCACCACCAAGTAGTGGTCAGGAAGTCCACTCCCCCAACCTCTATACACTCTTGCATCCTTTACACATCTTCGCATCCTTTCATCCACACACACATAATCAATCATTGCCTTCCTTTCATTCAGTTCACCACCCACCCTTCTCATCACTCGCCATGTATACCTGTGGATCATTTTATGCCTGAAGAGGGTATTGGCTATCACCATCTTGGCACTATTCCTTGTAGCACCTTTTTCTTAAGATTATTTCTACGTATGTTATTAGTGTATCTTAATGTGTAATATGCAAAACAGGCAAGAAAGAGGTGCTAGGGAGTCTCAGACAACGGGAATATGTACCTTATATCCACACTAAACCAAGTGAATAAGTCTAACATTTAGGGACCCAAGGCTAGAAGGGCTTAGTTATAGTGATGTATTTTATATCAGGAAAGCGGTATTTTATATCAGGAAAGAGGTAAATTATGCCAGTCTTCACTCAGTTCAAGTCTCTGAAGCCTATGTGAGCCTCAGTTGTTAGGTACAGATCTGAGTCTATTAATTACTTAGTGAAAACGTGAGCCATAATTCAACATGTAATTATTAAGTCATTACATTCAGATGTACGAGTAATTGTAACCAATAAAATTTATGTTACGAGTTCCGACTATGTTATTGACCCCCATGTACGACAAAATGGTGTCACTGAATACCTGACTTTCTGGATGTATGGAAAAAAAGGTCAGATTGGCTAGATTTTACGAAAACACGAAAAGTTATAGATTTATCAATAATAATCAAAAGGACTAACTGTACTAACGTCAAGACAAAGATGGACTGATAGAATATACGGGGCACAACTGATGGGTCTCGGAAAAATAAAACACCCCAAAATAAATCCTGGGACACTGTATAATCCCATAAGAACACTATCTGCCTCGATAGAGAGGAGCCAGACCAGAGTGACAGGCCAAGTAATCTGGTCTACGTCTGTCAAAGAACTAAGCTGCCAGGCCAGCTGTTTGTCATAACCTCTGAACCGACATGTCATCGCCACCCTTACCCACCCACCCACCCACCCACCCACACACACACACACACACACACCTCTATCGCTAGCTATGGTCGACACTGCTTCGGATATCATGTGTCGTATGATGATGGTGATGAGGGGAGACCCAAATATTTTTTGTTACCCCTGAAATTTCCGATCCAACCGTTTTCTATGATTAATAAAGGGGTAACTAGGGTAAATTTATTGTTTTTAAAAGCCTCTCCTCGGGTTCCTACGCTACTGAGGGTGCAATGAATGTTACTCTGTGGTGTATTCCATTTATTAGATTGCAATAAAATCAATTACACACTCGTAGACTTCGTTTTAATCACCCCTTGTTGCTGTTGTTCCTGCTGTTCTTGTGGTCGTAGGTTGGTCTGTACGTGATCCCAGTGGACTGCAGGCTGAATTTTCCCTTTCCTGAAGTCCACCGTCCTCCTGTAGGGAGATAGGGGGCGTTTAAGGATGGTTATGAGACCTGGCAGCTGCACCGCCTGTTGTGGTGTGCTGGGGTGTGTTGTGGTGCATGTATTGTGTGTGTGGTGATATGGTGTGCTGTGCTGGGACAAAAACTACCCATTAAATAAATATAAACAGTAAAAAATACGTCAATATTGATCCAACCTTCAAATGTACGTCTGGCAAACCAATCTTTCAGGCACTCGATCGTACAGCATACATAACGCAAAAACTTTACCAAATTATCAAAATCCCTCTAAAAACATTAATTTATCGCTAGTGTATTATCTAATAGTGGAAAATCAGGTGGAATTACAAGCAAATTATGGAGAATAGACTGGAAAATCCTTCGAGTTGGGGTGAGTGGAGTCGGGCGAGTGTGGCAGCGAGAAAGACATCAGTTGCAGCCAGACCTCCGTGGTGTGTGGTCTGGCGAGCAGCTCTACTCTGCCAAATTCACTGGTTCTGTTTCGCTGTCTGTCTCTATCTCTATCGCTGTCTATCTCCATTTCTATCTCTGTCTGTCTCTCATACACGCACACAAACACAGTTTACACCATACCATCGTCATTTACACCATTGACATAATTATATACTGTATCATTCTTTAACATAGGCATCTCCCAACCTTTCTCTCTCCCTCACACACACACACACACACATGCACGCACACACACAGACACACACACACACATGCACGCACACACACACACACACACGCACGCACACAATGCACAAAAACAACATACACTATACCTCCATCCGTTGAGTGGGATGGTATGCGTGACAAGAACAAGGCCCTCCAAACAGGCTACTTCTCCCTCATTGGATGTGTTCCTGGAGCGCATACCTCCCTGGGTGATGAGAGTGGTGGTGTTGCTGGTTGTGTTGTGGTTCAGGCCCTGGTGCTGTTGGGGATAAAGATCATGTTGTGACATTCCATCGACACAGTATAAACATAACACATCTATATCATGACTTAACACACACACACACACAAACCCAACCCCCACACACTCACCAAGCACCCACAAACACCCTCACTGTTAGACCACTTGCACTCAATAAAATAACCTGATGTTGACTAGAATAGGAGCTGTCCCGACCATGACAGGGTTAATGGTACCAGTATTAACACTATCAGGCTCCTAGGACTCTATCTAAGCTCTAGAAATAGTCTGAGTTAGCTAGAATAAAGGAAAAAAAGCCCAGCACAATAGGAATACTTGTATGAAATATCTGACAGTACTATCTCCCTAAAAATGTTTCAAAATAATCTATATAATAAAATCACACCTTATGACAGTACGGGAAGAAATATGCTCTAGAAGAATGCTCTAGAAATATGCTAGACATATGCTCTTATGGCCTAGTTTTATACAGAGTTAGGAATGTAGATCAAGATAGTAAAACAGTACCGAGATAACGATCCATATATCTGGCTTCGAAGAATAAGGTGAAACGAAGCTTATTAACTTTATCTATTTAACTTAGTATCAGTAATTTGGTAGGGCATAATCAACAGCAAATAATATAGAAAGAAGAGTCATGAGCTTGGGAATTAACATACGTATGGAAAAGTGTACAAGATGGAGTTCGACTCGTAACACTGGTTTCAAGGCAATTTATGATCCCATTATTTAACCTAGGATATGATTTGCACGAGATCTAAGTCAGCTGGATTAATCCTACGATAAAATATAGGAATATAGCACTAGAAGTAGTAATAATAGCATAAACTGACCTTAAAATGGCGAAAAACAAGCGCCGGTGGGGGTGGGTAGCCGGGTGTGGTTCTGGTGGCGATGCGGTGAACTAACCAAGCTGATGACGTTATGGCGGCGACCACTGCCTCTCATTTGAACCCCAGACGCCCTACAAGACGGACCTCCTGGCTCCACCTGCCCAGCTGATGACTTTGGCGATTTTTCCTCTCCATTTCAGGTCTGTTAAGGGAATTTAAAAGTGTATTATTTCAAGCGTGACTTACTTTCCAAGTTTTTGGTGGCTTTCGGCGGAAAAGAAGCTCGAATTATTTTATATTATTTTTTAAAGAAATAGCCAGATATTCTTAGGAATTTTACCGGTCTTTGCAATATGTCTGCCAGTGAAGTGAAGGAAGCCGGCAGACTGTATTTTCAACTTTGTGAAATATCAATGCTGCCAACACCAAGACTCTTGTCCTCATTACTGCCTGCTGTCTGCCTAATTCATTTTTAGTATATATAGTTTTGCAATAAGAATTTTTCCTACTCTGCCACAAACAATAAGACTGGCAATAGGCCACGTATGTTGGTGCCTGATCGTGACTAAATCCTCCCGTTAACCCCAGTGAACCGATGACTAATTATCCGATTTTATTCCTCGCATCTGAAGACAACCGCATTTACCTTATTTTTACGAATTAAAAGAATTATGGGTATTTTTCTGTAACTAGGGATAGGTTTTCAAAATATGGGGATTATTTTTTCGAACTGGAGAGGTTAGACACAGCCTTCATTAATCCTTTAACTACGAGAGATCCCTTAAGCTGAATAAAATCGCCCTGGTGGTTGCCTGATAGCAGACTGGAAGGGTTTATTACAGGATCAATTTCTGCCACTGATGTGCCTTCAACAATGCAATTAACTCCTTCAATATAGCGTATTTTGCCTATTATTCTCGCTATTTAAATCCGCTTAAGAGAATTTTTTGTCTAGTGGGGTCTGATATAGCCTTAACCCCTTCACAGTTACAAGTCCTATGTTCAATAAAATCGTCTGAAGCCAGCATGCTCCAAACAAAAAAGATTGTCATAGAACTGAAGAGGTTAAAACTGATTTCGGGTTTTTTATCGTTTACTACAGTCGGGGTATTATCTTTTTTTTTTCCTTTCACTAGGGGTAGGATTTACCCCTGTTTCGAATTATTTAGATTAATTTCCAACACAAGTGATGCCTAACCCCTATTTGGGGTTGAAGTCAAAATACGAAATAAAATCCTTGAAATCGACCGAGATAAGTTTTTCTTTTCATTTTTTTCACTAGGGGCAGAATTTACCCATATTTCGAATGGTTTTGAGGCTAATTCTCGCCTATTTCTTTCTTTACTAAATTAACCTAACGTAACCTAACCTGACCTAACGTAATCAAACTTAACCCCTAACGTAAGACACATTTGCGAAGGATATGTCAGAGAGAAGACCCCCTCCCTCTTCTAATTTGAGGAGTTTGTCATAGGAAAGGCTGGAATACCCGACGGGCTTGACTGTAATAATTGGCAATAATACCCTGATTTCTGGGTCGTTTTTATATCTGTTCTCTCATTAATCTGGTCCACAATATCGTTTTTTTACTTCCTCTGTCACCAAGCTCAGTGGCAGAAATAGAAAATGCTATGGCTAAATAAGTCTCAGTAATATAAATGACATATTCGTATTTCGCCTCAATCTTCGTCTCCACAAATTAGCTAAACTCTGCATTTTTTTCCAGGCTCTACTTCGCTCGCTGGCACAATGTTCAGCAGCAGTGAGGAGTGAATGTCAAGCAAGAATTAACACCTTCACTACGAGAGATGCATGTATGAACCATGAAGTTACCCGTCCTGCAGCCCACCATCCTTTTGGTACCATCAGTGCCACCACATGGTGTCCCTCTCCAGCACCAAAATGGATGGATGGAGGCTGCTTTTAATCCCTTCTGTTGGACACCCTCCTTGATCTGAATAAATCCGTCAGAGGCAGCCAGAATACAATTATACAGGCGTCATAGTACTGAAGGATCAACACAGCAGCGTCAGCAACAGGTATATGCAATAATTTTATAAATTGCTATTATATTTGCTTATAATTTTGCGATAATCGTTGTTGCAAGTGAGCATT
Organism: Coenobita brevimanus; assembly: GCF_032717465.1. Classification (NCBI taxonomy): domain Eukaryota; kingdom Metazoa; phylum Arthropoda; class Malacostraca; order Decapoda; family Coenobitidae; genus Coenobita; species Coenobita brevimanus. The sequence goes on along the minus strand of NC_137002.1, from coordinate 630,115 downwards.
TATAATTATATGAACAAACGAGTAAACTCTTGAATGCACTACTTAATCCTTTACATGCACTTATTAATAATCTCTTGTAATAATATGCCTTAACCTTTTATACTTATATGGTTTAATCTTTTTCCCCACAGGTTGCCTCGCTGGTGTGTAGTGATGGTAGGGTGGAGGGCAGGCTGGGGTGGGGGTGGGGGGTAGCCAGGAGCAGGGAGGGTCATGGGGCAAGCTTAGGTGGGTTAGGCAGCAGAGTTATGGTCATCTAGGTTGGCTTTCTAGGCCGGGTAAAGTTAGGCGTGGTAGTCTTAGGTCATCTATTAGCTTACTTCGTTGATGTTGGTTGTATGGTTGTCCGGCCGGACATGTCTGGTTGTCGTTGTTGGTTGCTGGACACGAGTTTTTGTCTGAGCGGCGATACACCACCAACGGAGGAGCGACAGCATCATCATCAGCAGCATCGTCGTCGTCATCAGTATCAGCAGCAGCAGCAGCAGTAACTTCAGCGATGAGACAGGTAACTGGATGATCCTGAAATGGAATTGAAATTAGCCAAATGTAACTCATGACAAAATTCAATTTTGAATAATGGTTGAATATTAATCTTGAAGAGTAAAGACCTAAACACCTAATGTACATATGTTTTTTTTTCTCCTAAACCTGTATATGTGGCCTTACTTTGATATAAGACAGCACTAAAAGCAGATTAGGTTTTGATATTGTTTTTTTTCACAGGCGAGCACAGAAGAGCGGAGATGCATCATTGACCACGCAGCTTCCCTGAACTCAATGTGCTGAGAGGGAGCGAGGACGGGAGAGGGGGTGATGGAGCAGGACGGACAAGCGAGGGAGCGAGGACTGACGGGCAGAGGAGCGAGGAGATACGACCCACGAGGGAGCGAGCTACTACATCAACGGGATGCTGGTGTGTAAGCTGTTGGCAACCTTTCCCTTGTGACCGTATTCTCGTTAGCTCAGTAGGATATCTCTAGTCCGTTTACCCTAACCTGACAGATATCCATAATCTCTTCATGCTCAGTGGATAGCAAAGTGTAATCAGACTGGAGACTTTGACTAATAATCAAGGGGAGGCGGTGGTTCAATCGGTAGAGAGGTGGCCTGCAGTCCTACCGGACCCAGGTTCAAATCCCTGCTGGGACAGGGAACAGGTTAAGGATCTGAATTTCATAAAATCAGATTTTACAGATCTACCATAAGACCCGCCGACATGTCTAAAAAATACCCCCGCTAATACCAATGAGACAGCCCAGCTATGTATTCAATATGAACGATGGGTGTTAGCGTCGAAGTGGTGACATGTAGAGGTGTATGGCATGTAGGAGGACTACTGGGCCTTGAGAGCAGGCTGTGAAGCCTATGCCCAGAATCGGACACTTAAAAAAAAAAAAAAAAAATCCTACCTTTTAGCGTAAGTCCATCGAATTTCCTGTAGCCAGGACATACGTAATGAAATAGTTAATATATTACACATACCAGTAAAGGTGTGAGTGGTAAAGGCAGGTGAAAACAGGCTATAGCATCACGTTACTTGTAGGTGCTAAATGTTACTCTTTTACTTAACTTAGGCATTGTGTAGATACTGGACAAAATGTATAGGAAGATGGCACAATTATGCAAAACAAATCGTGAAGGAAGAGGTATTAAAGAAATCTAATCTCATGGGAACGTCACTATGCTATCACTAACATATACTGAATTAAGACAACTGATGGAGAATTATAACTGAGAACTGTTGCTGTGACTATGTTAATCTTACAGACTGATGCAGACGACGAGCCTACGACGAGGGGCGCAACCTCGGCGTCGACGTGGGGGTGTTGTGTCGGCGTGGAGGTCGTTATGTCGGCGTGGAGATCGTTGTGTCGGCGTGGAGGTCGTTGTGTCGGCGTGGAGGTCGTTGTGTCGGCGTGAAGGTCGTTGGGTCGGCGTTAGGGCTGGGTCGTAGTTGGGGCCTACTGTGTCGGCGTTGCGTGCGGCGTCAGCGTGGGACTGCAGCGTCGAAGTGGAGCTGCAGTGCTGGTGTGCAAGTGCAACAAATACGTCAACAGCAGCTGCAATGGTAAGAAATAATTTAAGTTTTCAGTCTTGTGCTAAAGTTTGTTAATAAGATTGCTAGCTTGTACCTTCAACTTGACGCAGCTCCCAAACACTAAGCAAACCAGAGAGAATAATTGTGAAAATACTACTAAACAAAATTAAACAATTCACGTCTTTGGGGATGTAACATGCTATCAAAAGTTCTATGTCTGCACATGCGTAAGTTATAGACCACATATCTTTTTCCAGCATTTAACCTTTAAAAGTGCATTGCGTAATACTGTAAAGAACATTTCCATAAAATAACTGATCATAAAACTTAGAAATGATGCAGCAGTGTTCATGTTCCACAGGGATGCAGACGGCATACCTACCACGTTGGGGAAGAGGCGGAAGCTGCGATGTGGGCAGCTGCTGTGATGTGGGCGGAAGCTGCGATGTGGGCAGTTGTCGTCGTCATGGGCGGAAGCTGTGTGGCCGGCGGAAGGTTCGGATGCTGCAGTGGTAAGATAAATTTGCTGTATGATAAATCTGCTTATACTTGCTGACCTTAAACTTTTAAAATATCTGCATGTGTAACTAAAACATCCTTGTGCATACAAACACCTTAAGAGAACTGCTGCTGAGCGTACGTTCATCTTGCAGGGGGTGAGGAGCTGCCGAGACAGAGCTGTGATGTCGCCAGGATTAGATGAGGGCATAAAGGACTTGGTGCCTCTTCCTAAGTGATTTACTTGTCACTTTAATACTTTTATGTGCAAAATAGATATACTTACAGCATAACTGAAATTGTTAGTGTCATTAAGTACTTTGCAACAATTTCCTTAAGATACCATTGTCATAAGAGGTGTTAATGAAATAGACCAACAAGATTACCGCTCAGATTCCATGTCCAGTTATAGATGGCGAATAATTATGGGAAAAAATAGTTTATGTAGCAGATGAAATAAGTCTGAAACAGCTTATCGGACTAGATCTGTCTATTCACCGACACTGGTATTACAGGGAGGGACGTGTGAGAAGAGGTGCACTTACTGAGGTGGCCAGAACAGCAAAGAAGGTACTACGAGAGGAAGCCAGAGGACGAGATGAGCAAAGAATACAAGAAATCATGCCTATGACACAAGAGGTCAGAGATAAAATGAGTGGATAACTGAACCGGGATGCCAGAGCAGTGTTGGCATTTCATCACGCCAGGTACAGTTTAGTTATGGCTTTTGGTACAGGTATGGCATATGATTGATTATACTGTTTAATATAATGATTATACCGTTGCATACGTTGATCAGCAATTTAGTTTCGTCTCCAAAATGCTTACACGTCTCGGCCTTGAAATTACTGAGCTAAATAAGATATAGTTTCAGCACAGTTATTAAAGAACTCGTAAGCCTCGTCATAAAGAGCATTCTCAACGTTCTTGGTCGTTACATTGCAGTTATTTAGGAAGATTTTGCCTCGGTCAAATTTCCACTGCTACCTTTAAACTAAATTGCTAGTTTCTTGAATTTGTAGTTTTTAATGTATTAGAAAAATGTTGGAATCCAGCTGACATAATGAATGGCTGCATCTGACATGCTTATTTTATGGAGACGATACATTAATTTTAGTTTGGCTCAAAATGGAATCCCCGTCTTGACTGATAAGTTATAGCATAATTAACACAGAACTTTGTGCCAGTTACGAAAAAGTGCTATGCATGTGTAACACCGTAGTACTGTCGTAGTCTGTCTGAGCTACGTAATATGGCCGCGAAAAAAAAAATTCTCCCAAGTTGACGAATGAACTGTAGAAATAAATAAGATACCTACTTGGCAGGTGGAGTGAAGGCTGGGATGCTGGAGAGAAGCCGATGGTAGAGGGACACTGGTGATGCTGACCGTGGGAGGGATGATGCTGACCGTGACCGAAGGAGATGACGCTGATAGCGACCGTGGGAGGGACCTCAACAAAGAACCTCATCTGAAGGGAAGATCAGGTAAGTACTTCGCAAAACACTACGTACAATGAGACAATATAACAAGGGCAAAATATCTGGTACAGTAAGTGACAAAGCCAAAATAATATAAACATTTTTGGCGATAAAATAAGTGTGGATATTTTCAACAGAGACAGTCAGAAATAACGAATACACTGATGTAAGTCCTGCTAATTTTATATGGCATTTACAGGAGGGAAATCATCCAGTTTGTACCACCTCAACATACTGCTCGGTGCCATTGATACCTCGTCTTGCATTTACCCCTCCGAGGATCGCTGGCTACCCAGAAGTATCCTCATCTTTCTTATCCGGTAATGTACGAGGACTTTGAACCTCACAATATTTTAGTTGACGTCAGGATATAGTAAATTTAGTTCACCACTCGGTTTACCTCCAAACACTCGGCCTTCAGTTAATCATATCAAGGCTTTGGTCACCCCTTAGTCTTCGTCAGTTCTGTCATAGGGTCGTATCATTTTAAGAGCACCAAGGTGTAGACATGACCCATATTATTTACTTCTTGAAACGTAATGAATACCTGGCTTTTCTGTATCGTTGCTAACTACACTATATCGTGGAATGCAGGCTGATCACATGAATTAAAGGTGTTTCATAAATAACTCTATAGCCTTATAGACTTGCTTACACCTTTGTGCTTTTTTTAATAACTCAAGTCGTTTGCCTCTCTTGTCAGTTGGTTAGCTAAGTCCTGCCTCATCACTGGCCCTTTATAAATTTATATCACGCCCCGTCCTGATTACTTAACCATCTTCCCTCTTTGTTAGACCCCCAGTCAGTCAGACAGTCACAGGCCCAGTCACTCCACAGTCACTGATTCCGCCTCTCAGTACCTTTAACCAATTGACTCACTGATCAGCAGTCGGCACATCTAGTCAGTCTACATTCTAGTCGATCACATTCACTCTAGTCAGTCCACACACTTTATCACTTCAAACCCTTACTGATTCAGTGCACATCCATCACTCCAAGCCCTTCATGATTCACCCCACATTCTCCAGTACTCCAAACACTCACTGTCTGTCAGTCTATAGCTTTAATCAGTCCACAGCCCTACTGACCCAGTCAGTCCACAGCCCTACTGACCCAGTCAGTCCACAGCCCTACTGACCCAGTCAGTCCACAGTCCTACTGACCCAGTCAGTCCACAGTCCTACTGACCCAGTCAGTCGACAGCCCTGCTGACCCAGTCAGTCGACAGCCCTGCTGACCCCAGTCAGTCGACAGCCCTGCTGACCCCAGTCAGTCGACAGCCCTGCTGACCCCAGTCAGTCGACAGCCCTGCTGACCCCAGTCAGTCGACAGCCCTGCTGACCCCAGTCAGTCGACAGCCCTGCTGACCCCAGTCAGTCGACAGCCCTGCTGACCCCAGTCAGTCGACAGCCCTGCTGACCCCAGTCAGTCGACAGCCCTGCTGACCCAGTCAGTCGACAGCCCTGCTGACCCCAGTCAGTCGACAGCCCTGCTGACCCCAGTCAGTCGACAGCCCTGCTGACCCCAGTCAGTCGACAGCCCTGCTGACCCCAGTCAGTCGACAGCCCTGCTGACCCCAGTCAGTCGACAGCCCTGCTGACCCCAGTCAGTCGACAGCCCTGCTGACCCCAGTCAGTCGACAGCCTTGCTGACCCCAGTCAGTCGACAGCCCTGCTGACCCCAGTCAGTCGACAGCCCTGCTGACCCCAGTCAGTCGACAGCCCTGCTGACCCCAGTCAGTCGACAGCCCTGCTGACCCCAGTCAGTCGACAGCCCTGCTGACCCCAGTCAGTCCACAGCCCTGCTGACCCAGTCAGTCCACAGCCCTGCTGACCCAGTCAGTCCACAGCCCTGCTGACCCAGTCAGTCCACAGCCCTGCTGACCCCAGTCAGTCCACAGCCCTGCTGACCCCAGTCAGTCCACAACCCTACTGACCCAGTCAGTCCACAGCCTCACTGACCCGTGTGTCCACAGCCTCACTGACCCGTGTGTCCACACCCTATGTTAGTCCTCATCATCAGTCAGTCATTGGTAGTAGGTCAGTTCAATCAAAATACACGTCAGTGACTCACACCCACAACCAGTCAGTCGTCCTACACCCATGGACAGTCCCCACCTTCAAAAACTCAGGTAGTCCACACCCACTATCACCACAAACCCTTACTGATTGACTCCACAGCCTGCATCACTACATACCTTTACTGATTCACTCCAAAGCCTTGTAAACCCTTGTCAGTCCACAGTCTTGTAAACCCCTGTCAGTCCACAGCCTTGTAAACCCCTGTCAGTCCACAGCCTTGTAAACCCCTGTCAGTCCACAGCCTTGTAAACCCCTGTCAGTCCAGTCTTATGATCTATCAGTCCAACCCCTTAGCCAATCAGACTCCCCAATTACATTTCACTGTCAGATCGTCAGTCTATGCCCAGTGTCACTCAGTCCACACCCTGTCGCAGTCCACACCCTGTCTCGCAGTCCACACCATGTCACGCATTTCACACCCGGTCACTCATTTCACACCTGGTCACTCATTTCACACCCTGTCACTCAGTCCACACCGTCACTCAGTCCACACCCTGTCACAGTCCACACCCTGTCACTCAGTTCACACAGTCACTTAGTCCATACTGTCACAGTCCACATCCTAGCAACATCAGTCAGTCAGCATCAGTCAGTCAGCATCAGTCAGTCAGCATCAGTCATTTTAATTCTTCAGTCAGCCAATCCAGTCAGTCCACAGACCAGTCGACTTAGTCCACAGACCAGTCGACTTAGTCCACAGACCAGTCGACTTAGTCCACAGACCAGTCGACTTAGTGCACAGTCCAGTCGACTTAGTGCACAGTCCAGTCGACTTAGTGCACAGTCCAGTCGACTTAGTGCACAGTCCAGTCGACTTAGTGCACAGCCACAGTCTAGTCCAGTCCACATTCACAGTCCAGCTAGCCAGTCAGTTCACAGTTCAGTCCAGTCAGTCCACATCCACAGTCCACACCCTCAGTCCACACCCTCAGTCCACACCCTCAGTCCAGTCCAGCCAGTCAGTCCACACCCCTAGTCTAGTCCAGCCAGTCAGTCCACACCCCTAGTCTAGTCCAGCCAGTCAGTCCACACCCCCAGTCCAGTCCACTCAGTCAGTCCACACCCCCAGTCCAGTCCACTGTCAGTCCAGACCCCCCAGTCCAGTCCAGTCAGTCAGTCCACACCCACAGTCCAGTCCAGTCCAGTCCACACCCACAGTCCAGTCCAGTCCAGTCCACACCAACAGTCCAGTCCAGTCCGCACCCCTACACACAATCCAGTCCTGCCCAGTCAGTCCACATCCCAGTCCAGTCCAGTCAGTCAGTCCACATCCCAGTCCAGTCCAGTCAGTCAGTTCACACCCCAGTTCAGTCCAGCCAGTCAGTCAGTCCACACCCCCAGTCCAGTCCAGTCAGTCAGTCCACACCCCTAATTCAGTCCAGTCCACACCCACAGTCCAGTCCAGTCCAGTCCAGTCCACACCCACAGTCCAGTCCAGTCCACACCCACAGTCCAGTCCAGTCCAGCTCACACCCACAGTCCAGTTCAGTCCAGCTCACACCCACAGTCCAGTTCAGTCCAATCCACACCCACAGTCCAGTCCAGTCCAATCCACACCCAAAGTCCACTCCAGTCCACACACACACACACAATCCAGTCCAGCCAAGTCAGTCCACACCCTAGTCCAGTCCAGTCAGTTCACACCCCCAATCCAGTCAGTCACTTCACTCCCCCAGTCTAGTCCAGACATTCCACATCCCTAGTCCAGTCTAGTCCAGTCCAGTTTAGTCAGTCCACACCCTTAGTCCAGTCCAGTCAGTCAGTTCACACCCCCAGTCCAGTCCAACCAGTCAGTCCACACCCCCAGTCCTGTCCAACCAGTCAGTCCACATCCACAGTCCACTCCAGTTCAGTCTGCGTAATCCACACCCACAATTCAGTCCAGTTCAGTCCACATTCTCAGTCCACTCCCGTCCAGTTCAGTTAATCCAGACCCACCGTCCAGATGTTGAGTTAATCAGTTAATCCACACCCTCATTCCACACACACAGTCCACACCCTCATTCCACACACACAGTCCACACCCTCATTCCACACCCACAGTCCACACCCACAGTCAGTCAGTCCACATATTTAGCTGATTCAGGTAGACCACATCCTCAGTCTTCACTTCCTGTCAGTATTCGTTTTACCAGTTAGTCAGTCAGTACCTTTGTCAGTACAGGCCTAGTACTTGTATACGTTAACTGACTGTCATTATATTTACTGATTCAGTTGGTCCAGTTAAGCTTTACGCCCACGGAGAGACAACTCTGTGAAATGTTTGATTATTTAAACCATGTATTGAATTGTTATTTTCAGCTTCCTACCCTCCACCTGCCACTTACCACCTGCCACTTACCACCTGCCACTTACCACCTGCCACTTACCACCTGCCACTTACCACCTGTCACTTACCACCTGCCATCCACCTGGCACTTACCACCTGGCACTTACCTCCCACCTGCCACCTACCTCCCACCTGCCACCTACCTCCCACCTGCCACCTACCTCCCACCTGCCACCTACCTCCCACCTGCCACCTACCTCCCACCTGCCACCTATCTCCCACCTGCCACCTATCTCCCACCTGCCACCTACCTTCCACCTGCCACCTACCTTCCACCTGCCACCTACCTCCCACCTGCCACCTACCTCCCACCTGCCACCCACAACCCACCACCCACCTGCCATCCACCACCCACCTGCCACCCACCTGCCACCCACCACCCAACTGCCACCCACCACCCACCTGCCACCCACCACCCACCTGCCACCCACCACCCACCCGCCACCCACCACCCACCCACCACCCACCTGCCACCTTCCTCCCACCTGCCACCTACCACCCACCTGCCACCTACCACCCACCTGTCGTCCACCTGCTACTTAACACCTGCCACCCACCCACCTACCTACCACCTACCCACCTACCTACCACCTACCCACCTACCACCCACCTACCCACCTACCACCCACCTACCCACCTACCACCCACCCACCTACCACCCACCTACCCACCTACCACCCACCCACCTACCACCCACCCACCTACCACCCGCCACCCTCCCACCCACCACCCTCCCACCCACCTACCACCCGCCACCCTCCCACCCACCTACCACCCGCCACCCTCCCACCCACCTACCACCTGCCACCCTCCCACCCACCTACCACCTGCCACCCTCCCACCCACCACCTGCCACCCACCACCTGCCACCCACCACCTGCCACCCACCACCTGCCACCCACCACCTGCCACCCACCACCTGCCACCCACCACCTGCCACCCACCTACCCACCAGAGCCTTCCTGATCGCTGACAACTCTACTGATGAAGCCAGCTCAAAATAAAACTTACTTTTGTTTAATAAAATCTGGAAATCTTTTATCATACCTCAATTACCTCTGTCTTTATACCTGAAAACTACTTGATGTAGGGTTGGTGTGGATATTGTGGGGTTGGTGTGGATATTGTGGGGTTGGGATGGTTATATAAGGTGGGGTTGGTTGAAAGGACTTTTATACTGAGGGAAGAATAGGATGTTGTGGAGGGTTGGGAGGGATATCGTGGGATTGGGTTGAGTTGGGATGGAGGTCGTGGGGTTGGGTTGGGTTGGGATGGGTTGGGATGGGATGGGTTGGGATGGGTGTCGTGGGGTTGGGTTGGGTTGGATGTCGTAGGGTTGGGTTGGGTTGGATGTCGTGGGGTTGGGTTGGGTTGGGTGTCGTAGGGTTGGGTTGGGCTGGATGTCGTGGGGTTGGGTTGGGCTGGTTTGGATGTCGTGGGGTTGGGTTGGGTTGGGTTGGATGTCGTGGGGTTGGTTTGAGTTGGGTTGAATATCGGGATGGGATGGGATGGACTGGACTGGATACAGTGGATGGGTTGGACTGTGTATTACTGAGTCCTGGAATGGATATGCTCTATTCCCTATTCCGCTTCTCCCTCTTTCGTTTAGCTGCTGGCTTCTTCCTACTCCCCCACCCCTTGCACCTCCCTCTCCTTTTCCCTATTCTCCCTCCCCTCCCCCCCTCCCCCTCCCCCCTCACCCCACCTCCCCCCTCATCCCACCACTTCCCCTCACCCCTCCCCCACCCCCCGTCACCCCCCCACTCCCCCTTTTACCCCACCCCCTCTCACCCCACCCCCTCTCACCCCACCCCCCCTCACCCCACCCCCCTCTCACTCCACCCCCCTCTCACCCCACCCCCCTCTCACCCCACCCCCCTCTCACCCAACCCCCCCTCACCCCACCCCCCTCTCACCCCACCCCCCTCTCACCCCACCCCCCTCACCCCATCTCCTTCACCCCACCCCCCCTTACCCCAACCCCCCTTACCCCAACCCCCCTTACCCCACCCCACACCACACCCCACACCACACCCCAGGGCCCTCTCTAGGACTATTACAACTGATTCTTTCCTTTTGCTCTGAAAATTTCCCACAGTTTAAACACTTTCTCCTTGAATATTAAACCCCAGTTGGCTTCAGTACAGGTGGAGGAAGCAGACACTGATGAAAACATTATAACTAAAAACAAACTCTGTACCTGTGCAGTGTGATCTCCTCAGACTTTCTCCCGCAGGTGTGGTCGCGTGGGAAGACAGCAGCCAGACCGACATTCCAGAGGCCATACTTCTCGCCACTCCATCCACATCTCCACTCCATCCACATCTCCACTCCCCGCCTGTCTTAGCCACTCCATCGATGACACCACCACTACTCGCCTCTTCGCCATTCAGAATTCGCCACCCTGCCCAGAGAGATGCCCATTTAAGTCCTGGATTATAAGACTTTGAAGAACTTTGGCCAGATTATATATGACATGGGTACAATAAAACTGGACCTCCACACACTGCCTCTCTTCGCCTTTCACCTGATGAGAAACGTGTCCTGGCCAGAAAGAATTTGCATCGGATAAATGACACTTGGAAATAATGAACCAACTATTTAGGACTACGGTTGCTGACGCTTTTTATCCTATAGAGGAAAACACCTTGTAAAGATTGCCGGAATAAAGGACTGGACTGGTGTTGTTAAATACCTACTTAGGCTGACAACAAACAACAATATGGTATGAACTGCAGAGTTAGGATCCAGAGACAAAGCTTAATTCCCACTGATGTTTTACTTTGAAAATTTAATCTGAATAGGACACTTAACCATGTACAAATACTGTAACTGACCAGCTTATCTATACACATGCAGTAAATAATAGTAATTTTATTCCAGCCATTAGAGGAGATCCAGATACTTTACCTATTATCCCTGGACCTTACCTACCACATGGTTACTAAATAGGGGTGAATAGGACCAAAGGATAGTGAATCAGTACCCAGTGAGTCACACCTCCCTTCACTACCTATGGCATTCAAGCCTTCATATTAACTTGGCACTACCTATGGCATTCAAGCCTTCATGCTTTTAACTTAGCACTACCTATGGCATTCAAGCCTTCATGCTTTTAACTTAGCACTACCTATGGCATTCAAGCTTTCGTATATTTAACTTAGCGCTACCTATGGCATTGAAGCCTTCATATTAACTTAGCATTACCTATGGCATTGAAGCCTTCATATTAACAGCACTACCTATGGCATTGAAGCCTTCATATTAACTTAGCACTACCTATGGCATTGAAGCCTTCATATTAACTTAGCACTACCTATGGCATTGAAGCCTTCATATTAACTTAGCATTACCTATGGCATTGAAGCCTTCATATTAACTTAGCATTACCTATGGCATTGAAGCCTTCATATTAACTTAGCACTACCTATGGCATTCAAGCCTTCATATTAACTTAGCACTACCTATGGCATTCAAGCCTTGATACTTTAACTTAGCTGCTTTGAGAACTGATAGTCTTTAGATCTGGCTTGATGAACTCTGATAAAGGTGCAGTATACCCACTTCAGTACCTCATTTGGACTTTGACAAAGGGGTAAACCTAACTGCACAATAGACTTAGAACTTTCCCTGACAGGATGGCAAGAAGGCTTTGATAACAGCACTAGTGAAGGGATACATAGGAGTATCTGGATCTACTCTGAAATAGGACATGGGTAAAGAACACCATTACCTACACTGGATACAATAGCTGGTCAGACTTACATGCAGTGTGTCTGCAGTACACTCATTGCAGGTTTCCTTATCAAGATACCTTACGTACACATGGGAAAAAACCTGAATGGAGAACACTAAGGTAAGAAGTACTATGAAAACTACCAAGCAGCGAGATGACCTGGAGGGCCAGTGTACAGGAGCTTCAGCACCAGAGTATATCTAAAACAGTCTGGCAGTAACATGAATAAACTGCAGGCACCAGAGGAAATAACTCTGGAGGATTATAAAGAGCCGAAATAAGGCTATTACTGCTAGTCAAGGCAGTGCTAATTACGCTAAGTAATGAAGCTAGTCAGTCTTGTACAAATACTGTAGTTACCCATGAATAAACCATAGCTGACCAAAGTACTGGTTTTCCTGTACCTGGGGGAGGGGTGTGCAGTGTCCCAGTCCGAAATAAGGGTTTTGAATCCGTAGATTTTACACAATAGCCCTAAAATATGCTAAGTTGAAATAGGGGTTTTACATCCGTAGAGTTTTTACACAACTCCGTCAGATTCTAAGTTGAAGTAAGGGTTTTCCATCCGTAGATTTGATACCAAACCATAAAATATTCAAAGTTGAAATATGGGTTTTACATCCGTAGAGTTTTTAGTTGAAACAGGGGTTTTACATCCGTAGAGTTTTTTAAGGGAAAGGTGGTGTTGGATTCCCCCCCACACCTCTTTTGATCACAGTTCCTAAGTTGAAGTAGGGCTTTTATATCCCTAGACTTTATACCCACTTCTCGGGTGGGTATAAAGTCTAAGTCCGAAGTAAGGGTTTTGGTGCCCTTAAGACTTATACCAGATCCACTCACTCGATAAAATCCTAAGTCCAAATTGGAGTGCTTTTTGGACTTAGGATTTTTCAAGATGGTGGAACTGGTATCAAGTCAAAGTTGAATTGTGGGGTTTTATACCCAAGAGTTTATAGCAGCAAGTTAACTTGTGCTGGAGTCTACTGTGTACTCTGTTCCATGTCTTTGGCAACTAGAGTATAGCATTGTAGGCTTTCTTTGCATACTTTACTTTTTCTGTGATATTGTATTTTAGTCATTTGTAATACCATAAAGGGCAAAGTAAAGTTGATATACAGCTGATTCTTTTATTATCTTTAGTGTTTTACAAGAGTTTACAATTACAATACATTTACAAAGTATACAAGTAGCAATGGCAGCAGCTGTTAGGTTACTCTGGCAGAAGATTTTATATATTAAAGTATAAGTATCTCAAAATATATCACAAAAGTATTGGACTAGAGCAAATGTTTCAAGTATTATCAAAGTATATCAGTTAAATACGGCCAAGATACCTTTAGCAATTAATATTATGTAGTAGGTCCTATGTCTATCTCCAACTCGCTCCCTCGCTCCTACTCGCCCCTCTACCCTCTCTGCATCACGCTCACTCTAGAACGACAGAAAAAGAAAAAGCGCATAAAAAAGTCAAGGTGGGGAAGAGAAAGAAGCACTAAAGCAGACAGACACTAACAGACAGACACACCATCCCAGCACGTTCGGCTGCGCTGAGGACAGGCAGACAGGACAGACGGAGAGGAAGATGGAAGTGGAAGAAGTCCCCCCTTTCCCGCCTCCCCCCACCCCACCTCCCTCCCCAGACCCACCTACCTGCCACACCCAGCCTAGTATGCTGGGAACTAAACACACACACACATGCAAAAAAAAAAAAAAAAAAAAAAAAAAAATCACGCGCACACAATCACACCCTAAAGGAAAATACAAAGAAAAATACAACCTGTCACCTGTCCTGTCCGGCGCTCCGATCTCCCTGCAGGCTCTCCGGTCTCCCCTGTTCTCTTGGCCGTCTCGTCTTTCCCTCGCAGCCGTCTCTGCATCGCCTGGGGAAATACAGGAACATCAAAGGTGCCTAAAGAATGCCATGCCTACCAGAGTAACGCTATACAGGTGCCCCCACAGCTGCTGCTACCCTCCCTACCACATCACCTATCAGTACAAGCTACAACACACGCCGCACCAGTTCCTCTGCAGGGCTTGCCATGTTCTCGAGCGGCCATCTCGTCGTCTACACCTGCCATTTCTTCCGTAGTTGCCACCCCTTATTCTGAGGTTGCCATGTCTTCTGAGGTTGCCATTTCTTCTGAGGTTGCCATCTCGTCTTCTGAGGTTGCCATCTCGTCTTCTGGGGCTGCAGCTTCGCCTTCCCCCTCGCCTGCAGTTGCCATCTCGCTGGCCAGGGTTGACATCTCGTCCTCCTGCGTTTCCATCGTTTTCTGTGGAGCAAATATCAATTAGGCCAAAGTACGCACTATATGCTACTGCTGAACCTATGTTCCGTATTCTGGGTGGCATAGCAGGCTTCGTAGCGCATTTCCCTGAGAGATTTATTTTCCATAACACCAACATTATATTGCAAACTTACGTCAATGTCTTCTAACCCCAACTTGTCATCCAATTCCTTCCCATTCCACACATCCTTCCTTTAAGTTCTTCACAGCCATACTGTACCATCACCACACCCACACTACCACCACCACCACCACAACCACACTCCGTCATCATAGAACCACCAGGATAATACTATCACCACTACCACAACCACGTACTACCACCACCATCACAACCACACACCACCACCACCACCAACACCGCTGACATCACCACCGTCACAACGACCACACAGCTATCAGTTCTCTCGTGCAAAATTTATCTGCGAGAGAGAGAGAGAGAGAGAGAGAGAGAGAGAGAGAGAGAGAGAGAGAGAATGTGTGTGTGTGTGTGTGTGTGTGTGTGTGTGTGTGTGTGTGTGTGTGTGTGTGTGTGTGTGTGTGTGTGTGTGTGAAAAATCACTCAAAAAATCTTTTAATAATAAAGAAAATGCATGACTAAGTGTACGATGTGAGAAAAGCTCAGAAAAAAATATTTCAAATTTCAAAAAGTTTAAAAATGGTTCAAATACCTTTTACTTGGGGAGAAAGCTATTATTTCCCACTCCTGTCGTCTGTCGTGTCGGTGTAAATATCCTTTGCTTGCCTGGCCGTGCAAATATCCTCTGCCTGCTTGATCGTGCGAAAATCCTCTTCTTTCTTCGTGTCAATGGAAAAATTCAACCTGAGAGGTGGAGAGCAGTGGTGTGAGGGTAGGAGAGGTTTGACTGGTAGCGGGGAGATGGGAGGGGACGTAAAGGGTAGAGGTGAGGGGGTAGGGAAGAAATGAGGGGGTAGGGAAGAGGTGAGGGGGTAGGGAAGAGATGAGGGGGTAGGGAAGAGGTGGGGGGTAGGGAACAGGGGAGGGGGGTTGAGGGAAGAGATGAGGGGGTAGGGAAGAGGCGAGGGGTAGAGGGAAGAGGTAAGGGGGTAGAGGGAAGAGGGGAGGGGGAAGAGGTGAGGGGGTAGAGGGACGAGGTGAGGGGGTAGAGGGACGAGGTGAGGTGGTAGAGGTGAGGGGGTAGGGAGGAGGTGAGGGGGGTAGAGGGAAAAGGTGAGGGGGTTGAGGGAAAAGGTGAGGGGGTAGAGGGAAGAGGTGAGGGGGTAGGGAAGAGGTGAGGGGGTAGGGAAGAGGTGAGGGGGTAGGGAAGAGGTGAGGAGGTAAGGAAGAGGTGAGGAGGTAAGGAAGAGGTGAGGATATAAGGAAGAGGTGAGGATATAAGGAAGAGGTGAGGGGGTAGGGAAGAGGTGACGGGGTAGGGAAGGGGGACTGGAGTAGCCGGCATAGAGAAGGTGGGAGTTTAGAGATGGTGTGTACAATTAGCCACTGCTACGACGCCAAAACACAAAAATCTACCAGTACCTCTGGAAATATATCAGTGTGGTTGTTTGTAAATGTTGGCAAATTTAACAATGGTATTTAACATATTTTCCATCGGCTGATGAATTAGCAAGGAGTGTTTGGGACTTTTCATAAACCTCAGGGCACCTTTGAAATAAACAGCTGTTAACCAGGATTATTGTATCTCCCTTGTCGGATGGGTGTGTGAATAATGAACTTATTTCTTAGTAGGGATTGTCACCGAAAAAATAGTTTCTTTAGACCCAAGAGCACCAGCATTGTCAACAGCTCGTGTCATAGTGGAATTGCTGTACCGTGTAAATATGTAGTTATAATACGTCCACATCCACGTCATCCAATAGAGTACACGCATTATTTCTTTTAAGTAATTTCTTGGGGGAGGTGGGGGTACAGACAACCTTCACCCCCCTCCCCCCGTAGTTCACACAACGCACGACGTCAGAACGCATGCCCTGATCAAGGAAGGGTGTAAATTACTATCTTAATGCAAATATGTGAACGGTACAGTCATGAGAGCCAACCTGAAAGCCATTATGGTCAAAGCCCCATCCTGTCACCGACGACGACTACAAAATTTCAGTCAGTTATCGAGAAGGTGAATAAATCGGATAATGTCGGGGCAAATGATCATGTTAGTGTTAACCCATTCAGCCAGGAAATGTTGTTCATTATATTCTTGCAACAACCTGATGATTTTATTCAGCTTAGGGTACACTTTTCAAACTGGAGGAATCAGATACAGTACTAATAAAATCTTTAGTACGAGAGGCTGCTCGTAAGCTGAATAAAATGGCTTGATACCAATAAGAATAAAATAATGATGTCACTCTGGTTCAGGGGAATAAACAAATCTTTACCTAACCAAGGTTTTCGTAGCCAACACATTTCGTACAGAAATAACAATGATTAGATGGACGTGTAGTTCTTACTTAAATGCTAGGCCTGGGTTTGGGGGGAGGCTAGGTTTACTATTGACGAATTAAGAGGAGGGATTGGGCAAAAGTGTATTGTTGTGATGAGGAGGGATAGATCGAGATGGTTAGGACATGTAGAGAGGATGGAGGATGACAACTGGGTGAGGAGAGAGAGGTGTGAACGTCGGAGGTTGGGCTGCGAGAGGCAGACCGGAAAAGGCCTGGGACGAGGTCATAGTGTGTGACTTCAGGGATAAGGGAGTGAATAGGGAGGCTGCAAAAGATTGTGCAGTGTGGAGAGCCGCCGTTACGTGACGAAGGCCGATGACGCTGGAAGCATGTTAGATCCTTTAAAAAATACGATACGAACGATTCGATGAAAGTAAGGTTCAGGGATCACCATTTTATATAATTCATCTCCTGCCACTTTTGCCTTCCATCTCTACAGTATCCCCGGCCATTATATCGCGTTGACGAATAGGGGAATTTGGAGGAGGAACACGAACAACAACAGTCTACCCTCCTCCTCCCTGCCTGACTTACCTCATGCCCCTCCCCCCCGCTCGCTCTATCTTACCTCATGCCTCCCCCACCCCTCTCTCTCTCTCTCTCTCTCTCTCTCTCTCTCTCCTATCTGTCTATCTCCACACTCTGACACGTCAACTAAATATGACCCACCACCTGTTTAGTGGCTGTGTGTGTGTGTGTGTGTGTGTGTGTGTGTGTGTGTGTGTGTGTGTGCGCGCGTGCGTGCGTGTGTGCATTAAAATATACGAGCATCACTGAGTCCATGCATCAGTGTGTGTGTGTGTGTGTGTGTGTGTGTGTGTGCATTAAAATATCCGAGCATCACTGAGTCCATGCATCAGTGTGTGTGTGTGTGTGTGTGTGTGTGTGTGTGTGTGTGTGTGTGTGTGTGTATCAGTATGTGCGTGAACCTGTGTGTGTGTGCGTGCATGTGTGCGTGTATCTACTGTATGTGCTCGTATCTGAGTGTGCGTGTATCAGTGCCTGTGTGTATCAGTGCCTGTGTGTATCAGTGCCTGTGTGTATCAGTGCCTGTGTGTATCAGTGCCTGTGTGTATCAGTGCCTGTGTGTATCAGTGCCTGTGTGTATCAGTGTGTGCGTATATTAGTGTGCGTGCGTGCTCTGATCAGTGCTTGTATCAGTGTTTGCGTGAATGAACACGTGCGTGCATTAGTGTGTGCCTGCTCCGTGTGCGCGTGTATAGTGCGTACATGCCGCAGCGTGTGCGTGCATCGGTGTGTGCGTGCATCAGTGTGTACGTAGTCAAATTGTATGTGTTCAGTGTGTACTTAATCAAATTGTGCGTGTTCAGTGTGTACGTGTTGTGTGTACGTGTTCAGTGTGTACGTGTTCAGTGTGTGCGTGTTTATTGTGTGCGTGTTTATTGTGTGCGTGTTCAGTGTGTGCGTGTTCAGTGTGTGCGTGTTCAGTGTGTGGGTGTTCAGTATGTGCGTGTTTATTGTGTGCGTGTTTATCGTGTGCGTGTTCAGTGTGTGCGTGTTTATTGTGTGCGTTCTCAGTGTGTGCGTACTTACTGTATGCGTGGTGTGTGCGCGTATTTACTGTGTGCGAATACCAGTGTGTAACTCAAACTGTACGCATGTTTTTAAGAGTGAAGGTATGAAAAAAGTTAATGATGATGATGATGATGATGATGATGATGATGATGACGGCTACGATGGTGGCTGTGGTGGTGGTGATGGTGTGGTAATTTTGATGATGATGATGATGATGATGATGATGATGATGATGATTTTTTCTAGTTCTTTTTAATCTGGAAACTTTTATGTTATCAAGGAGGATTCTGTACTCTACTCCTTTCACCTTAACTTGGCCCAAATTTTCGTCCATCTGCAGCTTTTCACGTGTCTCAGTTGCGTCTTTGAAACAGCACTTCTTCGTGACTAGCATAATATTCTATTGTTACAACTCAGCATTCGAGATAGAGATTGCAATTTAGGCCAAGTTAGAGTAAAATGAATATAGTGAAGGGGATGGGATGGAGGGATGGAGTAGAGAGGTATACGAGACAGGCGGGTGTACGTTGGGGGAGGGCAGCGAACTGGCAGTGTATAGGGCGACATGGAGGCGATTTGTTTGTGGCCACCCCTTACGGGTTTAAGGCGTCTGGCTATAGATAATTAGACAATTAGGGCTATAGATATAGGTGACGATACACTATTAAAATTACATCCATTTCCCTTATTTTCTACAATTTCTTTGGCCTACAACGCTTCCTGGCTGACCGTAAGATATCCCCGTGTCCTAATTTAGTCACCTTAATGGCAAAAACAGCAAAACCCAACACTTGCAGCAAGAGAAGCCTTCACACCATCACTACCCTCTAACCAGCAAAACGACGTCTATTGCCCTCATCTGTTGAATCTATTTGACCTATGACACTTCCTGGTTGGCAGCAAGATACCTCTGTGTCCTATCTGAATCATCTCAATGGCAAAAACAACGAAATTTAACCCCAAAACAGTAAAATTTAACACTTACATCTGGAGACGGAGCCGACGCAGCCTCACCCTCTTATCGTCCGAGTACCACTGACTGACCAATGGAATGCCATGCTTGTTCAGCCCAGAAACTCGTGTGAAACTTTACCCAACTACTTTTACAACCACTAGAGGGCACGGAGGCCCTCTCATCTTCAGGGTAGCTCTGGTATTTTATTCTAGCTAATTCAAGAGGCGATTATGCACCTGTGAGCTATTTATAAGTGTCTGAGAGCGTTCATGCTGTAAATATTAGCCCTCCTATGATCGTGACAACTCTAGTACTTTTCTTTTATTAGACTCCAGACGATTTTATTCAGCTGGGGATAGGTCTTAGGAGACTGAGTGCATAAGAGAAAACCGTCGTAGATGAAGCATCAGGGACCGTAGCAAACAAAGTCAGAAATTATACTTAGATGTTTACCATACTCTATTCACTTTCACTTTGCCTAATATTGCCATCTCCTCACCTTAAATGCTGGGCTGTAAGGATACATTAACACTAGAATATAGAACAATACTCTCTTTTCCCTAAATGGACCTAAAATTACCATCTCTCCATCTTGAATGCTGAGTTGTAACAATAGATGAACACCAAAACATGATGCTAGTCACGAAGGAGTGCTATGTAAAGGATGTAGAGCCATACCATTGTCATTTCTTGGCATTGGGCTACGTGAAATGAGTAAAATGACCTACACAAGGAAGGAATCTGGCCCGTGTTAGAGGAAGACCTGTATAGTCACGAAAAGGTGTTATGGAATGGATACAGAATTTCACTTTAACTTGGCCTAAAATTGCCATCTCTCCATCTTGAATGCTGAGCTGTAACAGGAACCTGACATTAGAGTATGATGCTAGTCACGAAAAAGTGCTGTTGGAGATGTGTAGAGCAGTGTTATCGTCTTCTTCTGCCTGTAATTATGCTATGAGAAATAAGCAGCAAATATAAGATCTCAGCCATGTTAAGTCTGATAAGCTATACATACAGCTTAATGGAACGCTCTGATAAAAATTACAGCTATAATCTCATTCTACAACTCCCTAGCACCTGTCCCTTGGCGATTTATTTTGCTTATTACACCTTGCTCTCCTACTGTGCTTTATACAAGCTTTACCATAATCTGCATTAGAAACGTACAAAAGGATGTTAATCAGCCTTGTCCAAAAATATATCGCTATAGGAAGTCTTTGGTTGACTAGTGGGAGGTGCCTGTGTGTTACCATGGCAACCTCTTACACCACCAGTTACATACACACATTTTCCCACCAGCAAGTTCCATTAGAGAGTATTGTGTGTGTGTGTGTGTGTGTGTGTGTGTGTGTGTGTGTGTGCGCCTGCACATCTCACCGCAATGCTCCGCTAACACCCACGACACTCTTCTCCTTAATTTCTTACCACAGAGAACTCTTACATTCCTGGATCTTTTCAAAACCTTGGTTCGACGTCGTTCTTACATATTATGAAGGAAAAAAACGTAACTGTTGATATAAATGTTCGTAAAAAACATTATATATAAACTGCGGGAGATATATTCTTTTCACTTTCACTTGGCCCAGATTTTCGTTCTTTTGCAGCTGATTTCACGTAGTTCAGTGGCAGAAAGTACAATGCTATGGCTCTACAACCTTGTCTCAGCACATCTTCGTGACCAGCATCATCTTCCAGTGTTCATCTATTGCTACAACTCAGCATTCAGGACGGAAATAGGGGAGTTTTAGGCCAAGTTAGAGTAAAAAGAGTATAGTGGACAATATTCATAGTCTTGCCTTGATTAGAGTGTGGCTTGGTTAGAGTGTGTTACACACACACACACTCCTTTCCCCACCATCAAATCCTACCTTAGAATACGTGTGTGTGTGTGTGTGTGTGTGTGTGTGTGTGTGTACAATCATATCAGTGTGACGTGTGCGTGTGTGTAGTCATATGAGTATATTTCACATACATGTGTAGGTGTGTAAGTATAAACAGTCTTATCAGTATGACGTGTGTGCGTGTGTGTATGTGACGTACATGTGTAGGTGTGTATGTGAGTGTGTTTGACGTATATGTGTTGGTGTGTGTAGATGGCGCAGCCTAACGTAAACACTGGCAATCCCGGGCTCCTCATTTAACACTAAATTATCGTGTATATATACAAATTAGAGGACAGTTACTTATATTAGAACACATGCAAGATAACAGTGCACCTAGCTTGATATATGAACAGACATTAATACGTGAAGTGTAGCTAGGAGTGTGTGATAAAAGCTGGTGTAAGTGAGGCAGACAACAGAGTCCCGCTCCGTGTTGCCGTGAACTTTGTAGCTGATACACGGAGATACTTTAATTGGACTTAATTTACATAGTCACAATGGCCAAATCATTGAGTGACCTAAGGAAAATGCAGCGCAACCAGCTGACACGGCTGACAAAAGAAGATTTAATTGACAATATCCTGACAGCACCTGAAGGAAGTGACGGACAATTGCTGGAGTTGACCAACAAACTTCATGCCCTTGTCAACGAGGTGGCAGAGTTAAGGAGAGCTGTTACCGCACCGGATAGTAACATAAACAAGAGACTGGACGAACTACAAACCCAGGTACATAAACAAGCCGAGGTTATTTCAAAACAACAACATTACCTAGAAGTCATAGACCGAAAAGAAAGGGAGAAGAATTTGGTAATAACAGGAGTTCCGGATAAGAACGAGGCGTTGGATGGAGCAACAACAGAGGTAAACAAACTAAACAAGATCTGGTCTAAGGTAGGAATCAGTGAAGAAGTTCAATCACATCGAAGGTTGGGAACTACAGGGGCAGACAACAGGCGGCGGGCCATCCTGCTAACAGTTGACAGTAAGGAAACAAGGAACAGGATTTTAGAGAATGCTAGACAGCTTAAGCAGGCTGGTAAGGAGTATGAAAAGATCTTCATAAAGAAGGACGTCCATCCCAGCATCCGGAGAGAGTGGAAGAGGCTGCACGACGCGGAGAAGGCTGAGAGGGAGCGGCCCGAGAAAGCTGGCTGTGTGATACGCCTGGACACGAGGGAGAGGAAGCTCTACAGGGACGGAGTTGTGATCGACGCCTGGAATCTACAGTCTTTTTGAGCAGACCACAGCATCGAAATACGTTTAAGATTCTGTCATGGAATGTAATCGGTGTTAGAACAAAACTGGAGAAAAAACCTGTGCAAGACTTGCTTCAAAATTATGACATCATTAGTTTAAATGAGGTTAAGACGTCATTACCTGTTTCCTTTCCTGGTTATGTGTCATATAAAAGTGATGTAAGAGGTTCATCTGAGCGGGGGGGGAACAGTGGTATTATTAAAGAATCATTTATCTGATGCAATCGTAAATATTGATACCTGTATGGAGGAACAAATATGGATTCAGTTTCGGTGAGCATCAAAGTGTTTATTTGGATTTTGTTATATACCCCCATCTGACTCACCGTACTATTCTCACGACTCATTTGCATCAATTCAGGAGAAGTTAAAGACAAGTGAAATGTGTCAGGAGTGCGTTATAATAGGAGGCATGAACGCAAGATTTGGAAACTTTGCTCGAGAATTGCCTAGCCACGTTGAGTTACCAGATCATGATAAATATTCCTATCCAGTCTTACCCGATGATGTACGGTTACCCAATGATAATGCCTTCATACTATCGAGTATTTGCAAAGAGTCAAAGTTGGTGTTAATCAATAATCTAAAGACTCCTTTTAAGCACTTTATGGGCAAGAAAACTTTTAGGAAAGGTGATGAATGGATATCAGAATTGGACACCTGTGTTGTGAGCACCTCGGTGTTGGGCGGGGTGAGCGAGTTCTCGGTGTTTCAAAATGATTCATTCCCTTCAGACCACGCACCCATAGCTGTAACCTTGTCAATACCAGGCGTAGACTTAGAGAGCTTGTGTAGCCGCGCTCACCACCTAGGGGATCACGCAGTTCTTTATAATGGTTCTGCTCAAAAGAAAGCCACAGTTGAGCCTATTCATTTAGGTGATATTGATGAAACATTATTTCTGACTAGGCTAGAGTTGAGCGATATTCCTGACGTATTTGATAATATCGGTGATGCTTCCAGAAATGTGACAGATTTATTGTACCAGTGTGCGAGGTTCAGTAGACGTGAGCCACAGGTGGCGCAGCTACAGGGTGGTAACGCTACCTTAGGGAGATGGGAAAGACTTGTTCAGGGTAAAGATGATTTGCAGTTATGGAAAGCTATAAACTGGAAGGGGGAATACGATCCTGCGTGTAAGTCAGATATTTGTCCATCCGACGATGAGTTCAAGGAATATTTTGAGAATACTTTTAATCCCCCTGATGGTTTGCGGCTCTCTGATTGTGACTTTACTACTGATGTGTCCATACCGATATTGGATGAACCACACACACACACACACACACACACACACACACACACACACACACACACACACACACGCAAGCACGCACACACACACACACACACACACACACACACACACACACACACACACACACACACACACACACAATACTCTCTAATTGAACTTGCTGGTGGGAAAATGTGTGTATGTAACTGGCGGTGTGAGAGGTTGCCATGGTAACACACAGGCACCTCCCACTAGTCAACCAAAGACTTCCTATAGCGATATATTTTTGGACAAGGCTGATTAACATCCTTTTGTACGTTTTTTATGCAGATTATGGTAAAGCTTGAAGTATTTACACAGCACAGTAGGAGAGCAAGGTGTAATAAGCAAAATAAATCGCCAAGGGACAGGTGCTAGGGAGATGTAGAATGAGTTTATAGCTGTAATTTTTATCAGAGCGTTCCATTAAGCTGTATGTATAGCTTATCAGACTTAACATGGCTGAGATCTTATATTTGCTGTTTATTTCTCATAGCATAATTACAGGCAGAAGAAGACGATAACACGGCTCTACTTATCTTCAACAGCACTTTTTCGTGACTAGCATCATATTGTAACGTCAGGCTCTTGTTACAGCTCAGCATTCAAGATGGAGAGATGGCAATTTTAGGCCAAGTTAAAGTGAAATTCTGTATCCATTCCATAACACCTTTTCGTGACTATACAGGTCTTCCTCTAACACGGGCCAGATTCCTTCCTTGTGTAGGTCATTTTACTCATTTCACGTAGCCCAATGCCAAGAAATGACAATGGTATGGCTCTACATCCTTTACATAGCACTTCCTTGTGTCTAGCATCATGTTTTGGTGTTAATCTATTGTTATAACTCAGCATTCAAGATGGAGAGATGGTAATTTTAGGTCCATTTAGGGAAAAGAGAGTATTGTTCTATATTCTAGTGTTAATGTATCCTTATAGCTCAGTATTTACGGTGAGGAGATGGCAATATTAGGCAAAGTGAAAGTGAATAGAGTATGGTAAACATCTAAGTATAATTTCTGACTTTGTTTGCTACGGTCCCTGATGCTTCCTCTACGACGGTTTTCTCTTATGCACTCAGGCTCCTAAGACCCATTCCCAGCTGAATAAAATCGTCCGGAGTCTAATAAATAAAAGTACTAGAGTTGTCACGATCATTGGAGGGTTAACATGTACAGCATTAATGCTCTCAGACACTTATAAATAGCTCACAGGTGCATAATCGCCTATTGTATTAGCTAGAATAAAATACTAGAGTTACCCTGAAGATGAGAGGGCCTCCGTGCCCTCTAGTGGTTGTAAAAGTAGTTGGGTAAAGTTTCACACGAGTTTCTGGGCTGAACAAGCATGGCATTCCATTGGTCAGTCAGTGGTACTCGGACGATAAGAGGGTGAGGCTGCGTCGGCTCCGTCTCCAAATGTAAGTGTTAAATTTTACTGTTTTGGGGTTAAATTTCGTTGTTTTTGCCATTGAGATGATTCAGATAGGACACAGAGGTATCTTGCTGCCAACCAGGAAGTGTCATAGGTCATATAGATTCAACAGATGAGGGCAATAGACGTAGTTTTGCTGGTTAGGGGGTAGTGATGGTGTGTAGGCTTCTCCTCTTGCTGCAAGTGTTGGGTTTTGCTGTTTTTGCCATTAAGGTGACAAAATTAGGACACGGGGATATCTTACGGTCAGCCAGGAAGCGTTGTAGGCCAAAGAAATTGTAGAAAATAAGGGAAATGGATGTAATTTTAGTAGTCGTGTATCGTCACCTATATCTATAGCCCTAATTGTCTAATTATCTATAGCCAGACGCCTTAAACCCGTAAGGGGTGGCCACAAACAAATCTCCTCCATGTCGCCCTGTACACTGCCATTTCGCTGCCCTCCCCCAACGTACACCCGCCTGTCTCGTATACCTCACTACTCCATCCTTCCATCCCATCCCCTTCACTATATTCATTTTACTCTAACTTGGCCTAAATTGCAATCTCTTTATCTCGACTGCTGAGTTGTAACAATAGAATATTATGCAAGTCACGAAGAAGTGCTGTTTCAAAGACGCAACTGAGACACGTGAAAAGCTGCAGATGGACGAAAATTTGGGCCAAGTTAAGGTGAAAGGAGTAGAGTACAGAATCCTCCTTGATAACATAAAAGTTTCCAGATTAAAAAGAACTAGAAAAATCATCATCATCATCATCATCATCATCATCATCATCAACTGCTACTATCTACTGCCAGACGCCTCAGTCACCATCATCATCATCAGCATTATCGTTATTAAATTTTTTCATACCTTCACTCTTAAAAACATGCAGACAGTTTGAGTTACACACTGGTATACGCAGAGTAAATACGCACACAGAGCACGCACATAAGTACGCACACACTGAGAACGCACACCATCACGCACACATTGAATACTCGTACTCACACACTGAATACGCGCGCACTGAACACGCACACAGTAAACACGCACACAATAAACACACACATGCGCACACACGCACATACACTGAATATGCACACAATAAACAAGCACACAACAAACACGTACACACTGAACACGTACACACTGAACACGTACAAACTGAACATGTACACACTGAACACGCACAGTTTGACTACGTACACACTTAGCACGTATACAGTGATGCACGCAAAACACCGATGCACGCACACGCTGCTGCATGTACGCCATAAACACGCGAACAAGGAGCAGGCACACACTAATGCACGCACGTATTCATTCATGCAAACAGATCCAAGCACTGTAGCACGCACGCACACATATACGCACACACTGATACATACAGGCACTGATACACGCACACTCAGATACGAGCACAGATACACTCACACAATGATGCACACACACACAGGTTCACGCACATACTGATACACACACACCACACACACACTGAACACATACACACTGAACACGCACACACTGAACACGTACAATTTGACTAAGTACACCCTGAACACACAATTTGACTACGTACACACTTAGCACGTACACACTGATGCACGCACACACCGATGCACGCACACGCTGTGGCATGTACTCACTAAACACGCGCACACGGAGCAGGCACACATTAATGCACGCACGTATTCATTCACGCAAACACTGATACAAGCACTGATCAGAGCACGCACGCACACTAATATACGCACACACTGATACACACAAGCACTGATACACATAGGCACTGATACACACAGGCACTGATACACACAGGCACTGATACACGCAGGCACTGATACACACAGGCACTGATACACACAGGCACTGATACACGCACACTCAGATACGAGCACAGATACACGCACACAATTATGCACACACACACACAGGTTCACGCACATACCGATACACACACACACACACACACACACATAGCCACTAAACAGGTGGTGGGTCATATTTAGCTGACGTGTCGGAGTGTGGAGATACAGATAAGAAATAGAGAGAGAGAGAGAGAGAGAGAGAGAGAGAGAGAGAGCGGGGGGTAGGGGCATGAGGCAAGTCAGGCAGGGAGGAGGAGGGCAGACTGTTGTTGTTCGTGTTCCTCCTCCAAATTCCCCTGTTCGTCAACGCAATAGGATGGCCGGGGATACTGTAGAGATGGAAGGCAAAAGTGGCAGGAAATAAATTATATAAAATGGTGATCCCTGAACCTCACCTGTATCGAATCGTTCGTGTCGTATCTTTTTTAAAGGATCTAACATGCTTGCATGCGTCGTCGGCCTTGGTCGCATAATGGCGGCTCTCCACACTGCACAATCTTTTGCAGCCTCCCTATTCACTCCCTTATCCCTGAAGTCACACACTATGACCTCGTCCCAGGCCTTTTCAGGTCTGCCTCTAGCAACCCTACTGTACCTCCGACGTTCACACCTCTCTCTCCTTACCCTATTGTCATCCTCCATCCTCTCCACATGTCCAAACCATCTCAATCAACCCCTCCACATCACTACACCAATACACTCCTCTCCCATCCTTCCTCTTAACTCGTCAATATTAAACCTCCCCCCCCCACACACACACTCCCAGGCCTCGCATTTAAGGAGGCATTTCGCATCCATCTAATCATTGTCATTTCTGTGCGAAATGTGTTGACCACGTAAACCTTGGTTAGGTAAAGATTCTTTTATTCCCCTGAACCAGAGTGACATCATTCTTATTTTATTCTTATTGTTATCAAGCGATTTTATTCAGCTTACGAGCAGCCTCTGGTACTAAAGACTTTATTAGTACTGTATCTGACTCCTTCAGTTTGAAAAGTGTACCTTAAGCTGAATAAAATCATCAGGCTGTTGCAAGAATAAAATGAACGAGGTTTCCTGGCTGAATGGGTTAGCACTAACATGATCATTTGCCCCGACATTATCCGATTTATTCACCTTCTCGATAACTGACTGGGATTTTGGTAGTCATGGTCGGTGACAGGATGGGGCTTTGACCATAATGGCTTTCAGGTTGGCTCTCATGACTGTACCGTTCACACAGTTGCATAAAGATTGTGATTTACACCCTTCCTTGATCAGGGCATGCGTTCTGACGTCGTGCGTTGTGTGAACTACGGGGGGAGGGGGGTGAAGGTTGTCTGTACCCCCACCTCCCCCAAGAAATTACTTAAAAGAAATAATGCGTGTACTCTATTGGATGACGTGGATGTGGATGTATTATAACTACATATTTACACGGTAAAGCAATTCTACTATGACACGAGCTGTTGACAATGCTGGTGCTCTTGGGTCTAAAGAAACTATTTTTTCGGTGACAATCCCTACAAAGAAATAAGTTCATTATTCACACACCCGTCCGACAAGGGAGATACAATAATCCTGGTTAACAGCTGTTTATTTCGAAGGTGCCCTGAGGTTTATGAAAAGTCCCAAACACTCCTTGCTAATTCACCAGCCGATGGAAAATATGTTAAATACCATTGTTAGATTTGCCACCATTTACAAACAACCACACTGATATATTTCCAGAGGTAGATTTTTGTGTTTTGGCGTTGTAGCAGTGGCTAATTGTACACACCATCTCTAAACTACCACCTTCTCTATGCCGGCTACTCCAGTCCCCCTTCCCTACCCCCTCACCTCTTCCCTACCCCCTCACCTCTTCCCTACCCCCTCACCTCTTCCTTACCTCCTCACCTCTTCCTTACCTCCTCACCTCTTCCCTACCCCCTCACCTCTTCGCTCTACCCCCTCACCTCTTCCCTCTACCCCCTCACCTTTTCCCTCTACCCCCTCACCTCTTCCCTCTACCCCCCTCACCTCCTCCCTCTACCCCCCCTCACCTCCTCCCTACCCCCTCACCTCGTCCCTCTACCCCCTCACCTCGTCCCTCTACCCCCTCACCTCTTCCCTCTACCCCCTCACCTCTTCCCTCTACCCCCTCACCTATTCCCTCTACCCCCTCACCTCTTCCCTCTACCCCCTAACCTATTCCCTCTACCCCCTCACCTCTTCCCTCTACCCCCTCACCTCTTCCCTCTACCCCCTCACCTCTTCCCTACCCCCTCACCTCTTCCCTCTACCCCCTCCCCTCTTCCCTCTACCCCCTCCCCTCTTCCCTCTACCCCCTCCCCTCTTCCCTCTACCCCCTCACCTCTTCCCTCTACCCCCTCATCTCTTCCCTACCCCCTCACCTCTACCCTTTACGTCCCCTCCCATCTCCCCGCTACCAGTCAAACCTCCCCTACCCTCACACCTCTGCTCTCCACCTCTCAGGTTGAATTTTTCCATTGACACGAAGAAAGAAGAGGATTTTCGCACGATCAAGCAGGCAGAGGATATTTACACGGCCAGGCAAGCAAAGGATATTTACACCGACACGACAGACGACAGGAGTGGGAAATAACAGCTTTCTCCCCAAGTAAAAGGTATTTGAACCATTTTTAAACTTTTTGAAATTTGAAATATTTTTTTCTGAGTTTTTCTCACATCGTACACTTAGTCATGCATTTTCTTTATTATTTAAAGATTTTTTGAGTGATTTTTCACACACACACACACACACACACACACACACACACACACACACACACACACACACACACGCACCCGCGCACACACACACACACACACACGCACCCGCGCACACACACACACACACACGCACCCGCGCACACACACACACACACACGCACCCGCGCACACACACACACACACACACACACACACACACACACACACACACAAATTCTCTCTCTCTCTCTCTCTCTTCTCTCTCTCTCCTCTCTCTCCTCTCTCTCTCTCTCTCTCCTCTCTCTCTCTCTCTCTCTCTCTCTCTCTCTCTCTCTCTCTCTCTCTCTCTCTCCCCCTCTCCCTCCCTCTCCCTCCCTCTCCCTCCCTCTCTCTCTCTCTCTCTCTCTCTCTTGCAGATAAACTTTGCACGAGAGCACTGATAGCTGTGTGGTGGTTGTGATTTTGGTGATGTCAGCGGTGTTGGTGGTGGTGGTGTGTGGTTGTGATGGTGGTGGTAGTACGTGGTTGTGGTAGTGATGATAGTGTTCTGCTGGTGGTTGTATGATGACGGAGTGTGGTTGTGATGGTGGTGGTGGTAGTGTGGGTGTGGTGATGGTACAGTATGGCTGTGAAGAACTTAAAAGAAGGATGTGTCGAATGGGAAGGAATTGGATGACAAGTTGGGGTTAGAAGACATTGACGTAAGTTTGCAATATAAGGTTGGTGTTATGGAAAATAAATCTCTCAGGGAAATGCGCTACGAAGCCTCCTATGCCACCCAGAATACGGGACATAGGCTCAGCAGTAGCATATAGTGCGTACTTTGGCCTAATTGATATTTGCTCCACAGAAAACGATGGAAACGCAGGAGGACGAGATGTCAACCCTGGCCAGCGAGATGGCAACTGCAGGCGAGGGGGAAGGCGAAGCTGCAGCCCCAGAAGACGAGATGGCAACCTCAGAAGACGAGATGGCAACCTCAGAAGACATGGCAACCTCAGAATAAGGGGTGGCAACTACGGAAGAAATGGCAGGTGTAGACGACGAGATGGCCGCTCGAGAACATGGCAAGCCCTGCAGAGGAACTGGTGCGGCGTGTGTTGTAGCTTGTACTGATAGGTGATGTGGTAGGGAGGGTAGCAGCAGCTGTGGGGGCACCTGTATAGCGTTACTCTGGTAGGCATGGCATTCCTTAGGCACCTTTGATGTTCCTGTATTTCCCCAGGCGATGCAGAGACGGCTGCGAGGGAAAGACGAGACGGCCAAGAGAACAGGGGAGACCGGAGAGCCTGCAGGGAGATCGGAGCGCCGGACAGGACAGGTGACAGGTTGTATTTTTCTTTGTATTTTCCTTTAGGGTGTGATTGTGTGCGCGTGATTATTTTTTTTTTTATTTTTTTTTTTTTTTTGCATGTGTGTGTGTGTGTTTAGTTCCCAGCATACTAGGCTGGGTGTGGCAGGTAGGTGGGTCTGGGGAGGGAGGTGGGGTGGGGGGAGGCGGGAAAGGGGGACTTCTTCCACTTCCATCTTCCTCTCCGTCTGTCCTGTCTGCCTGTCCTCAGCGCAGCCGAACGTGCTGGGATGGTGTGTCTGTCTGTTAGTGTCTGTCTGCTTTAGTGCTTCTTTCTCTTCCCCACCTTGACTTTTTTATGCGCTTTTTCTTTTTCTGTCGTTCTAGAGTGAGCGTGATGCAGAGAGGGTAGAGGGGCGAGTAGGAGCGAGGGAGCGAGTTGGAGATAGACATAGGACCTACTACATAATATTAATTGCTAAAGGTATCTTGGCCGTATTTAACTGATATACTTTGATAATACTTGAAACATTTGCTCTAGTCCAATACTTTTGTGATATACTTTGAGATACTTATACTTTAATATATAAAATCTTCTGCCAGAGTAACCTAACAGCTGCTGCCATTGCTACTTGTATACTTTGTAAATGTATTGTAATTGTAAACTCTTGTAAAACACTAAAGATAATAAAAGAATCAGCTGTATATCAACTTTACTTTGCCCTTTATGGTATTACAAATGACTAAAATACAATATCACAGAAAAAGTAAAGTATGCAAAGAAAGCCTACAATGCTATACTCTAGTTGCCAAAGACATGGAACAGAGTACACAGTAGACTCCAGCACAAGTTAACTTGCTGGTATAAACTCTTGGGTATAAAAACCCACAATTCAACTTTGACTTGATACCAGTTCCACCATCTTGAAAAATGCTAAGTCCAAAAAGCACTCCAATTTGGACTTAGGATTTTATCGAGTGACTGGATCTGGTAAAAGTCTTAAGGGCACCAAAACCCTTACTTCGGACTTAGACTTTATACCCACCCGAGAAGTGGGTATAAAGTCTAGGGATATAAAAGCCCTACTTCAACTTAAGAACTGTGAACCAAAGAGGGGGGGGGGGGGGTACACCTCTTCCCTTAAAAAAAACTCTACGGATGTAAAAACCCTTGTTTCAACTAAAAACCTCTACGGATGAAAAACCCTTACTTCAACTTAGAATGACATAATTGTGAAAAAACTCTACGGATGTAAAAACCCTGTTTCAACTTAGAATATTTTAGGGCTATTGTGTAAAATCTACGGATTCAAAACCCTTATTTCGGACTTTGTGCAGACCCCTCCCCCAGGTACAACAAAAACAGTACTTTGGTCAGCTGTGGTTTATTCATGGGTAACTACAGTATTTGTACAAGATTGACTAGCTTCATTACTTAGTGTAATTAGCACTGCCTTGACTAGCAGTAATAGCCTTATTTCGGCTGTTTATAATCCTTCAGAGTTATTTCCTCTGGTGCCAGCAGTTTATTCATGTTACTGCCAGACTGTTTTATATATACTCTGGTGCTGAAGCTCCTGTACACTGACCCTCCAGGTCATCTCGCTGGTTGGTAGTTTTCATAGTACTTCTTACCTTAGTGTTCTCCATTCAGGTTTTTTCCCATGTGTACTTAAGGTATCTTGATATGGAAACCTGCAATGAGTGTACTGCAGACACACTGCATGAAAGTCTGACCAGCTATTGTATCCAGTGTAGGTAATGGTGTTCTTTACCCATGTCCTATTTCAGAGTAGATCCAGATACTCCTGTGTATCCCTTCACTAGTGCTGTTATCAAAGCCTTCTTGCCATCCTGTCAGTGAAAGTTCTAAGTCTATTGTGCAGTTACGTTTACCCCTTCGTCAAAGTCCAAATGAGGTACTGAAGTGGGTATACTGCACCTTTATCAGAGTTCATCAAGCCAGATCTAAAGACTATCAGTTCTCATCCAGCTAAGTTAAAGTATCAAGGCTTGAATGCCATAGGTAGTGCTAAGTTAATATGAAGGCTTCAATACAATAGGTAGTGTTAAGTTAATATGAAGGTTTGAGGCCATAGGTAGTGCTAAATCAATATGAAGGCTTCAATGCCATAGGTAATGCTAAGTTAATATGAATGATTGGATGCCATAGATGATGCTAAGTTAATATGAAGGCTTGAATGCCATAGGTAGTGCTAAGTTAATATGAAGGCTTGAATGCCATAGGTAGTGCTGAGTTAATATGAATCCTTGGGGCCATAGGTAGTGCTAAGTATGAAGGCTTGAATGCCATAGGTAGTGCTATGTTAATATGAAGGCTTGACTGCCATAGGTAATGCTAAGTTAATATGATTGCTTGAATGCAATAGATAGTGCTAAGTTAAAAGCATGAAGATTTGAATGCAATAGGTAGTGCTAAGTTGTATATATGAAGGCTTGAATGCCATAGGTAGTGCTAAGTTAAATATACGAAAGCTTGAATGCCATAGGTAGTGCTAAGTCAATATGAATGCTTGAACGCCATAGGTAGTGCTAAGTTAAAAGCATGAAGGCTTGAATGCCAGAGGTAATTGTAAGTTAATGTGAAGGCTCGAATGGCATAGGTAGTAAAGGGAGGTGTGACTCACTGGGTACTGAGTCACTATCCTTTGGTCCTATTCACCCCTATTTAGTAACCATCTGGTAGGTAAGGTCCGGGGATAATAGGTAAAGTATCTGGATCTCCTCTAATGGCTGGAATAAAATTACTATTATTTACTGCATGTGTATAGATAAGCTGGTCAGTTACAGTATTTGTACATGGTTAAGTGTCCTATTCAGATTAAATTTTCAAAGTAAAACATCAGTGGGAATTAAGCTTTGTCTCTGGATCCTAACTCTGCAGTTCATACCATATTGTTGTTTGTTGTCAGCCTAAGTAGGTATTTAACAACACCAGTCCAGTTCTTTATTCCGGCAATCTTTACAAGGTGTTTTCCTCTATAGGATAAAAAGCGTCAGCAACCGTAGTCCTAAACAGTTGGTTCATTATTTCCAAGTGTCATTTATCCGATGCAAATTCTTGTGTTTCCTCCAAGACCAAGGATCTTTCTGGCCAGGACACGTTTCTCATCAGGTGAAAGGCGAAGAGAGGCAGTGTGTGGAGGTCCAGTTTTATTGTACCCATGTCATATATAATCTGGCCAAAGTTCTTCAAAGTCTTATAATCCAGGACTTAAATGGGCATCTCTCTGGGCAGGGTGGCGAATTCTGAATGGCGAAGAGGCGAATAGTGGTGGTGTCATCGATGGAGTGGCTAAGACAGGCGGGGAGTGGAGATGTGGATGGAGTGGAGATGTGGATGGAGTGGCGAGAAGTATGGCCTCTGGAATGTCGGTCTGGCTGCTGTCTTCCCACGCGACCACACCTGCGGGAGAAAGTCTGAGGAGATCACACTACACAGGTACAGAGTTTGTTTTTAGTTATAATGTTTTCATCAGTGTCTGCTTCCTGCACCTGTACTGAAGCCAACTGGGGTTTAATATTCAAGGAGAAAGTGTTTAAAGTGTAGGAAATTTTCAGAGTAAAAGGAAAGAATCAGTTGTAATAGTCCTAGAGAGGGCCCTGGGGTGTGGTGAGGGGTGTGGTGAGGGGTGGGGTGAGGGGTGGGGTGAGGGGTGGGGTGAGGGGTGGGGTGAGGGGGGGTTGGGGTGAGGGGTGGGGTGAGGGGGGGGTTGGGGTGAAGGAGATGGGGTAAGGGGGGGTTGGGGTGAAGGGGATGGGGTAAGGGGGGGTTGGGGTGAAGGGGATGGGGTGAGGGGGGGTGGGGTAAAAGGGGGAGTGGTTGGTGACGGGGGGTGGGGGAGGGGTGAGGGGAAGTGGTGGGATGAGGGGGGAGGTGGGGGGAGGTGGGAGGTGGGGGGAGGGGGAGGGAGGGGGTGGTGTGGTGGGGGGAGGGGGGGGTGTGGTGGGGGGAGGGGGGTGGTGTGGTGGGGTGAGGGGAGGGAGAATAGGGAAAAGGAGAGGGAGGTGCAAGGGGTGGGGGAGTAGGAAGAAGCCAGCAGCTAAACGAAAGAAGAAGGAGAATAGGGAATAGAGCATATCCATTCTAGTACTCAGTAATACACAGTCCAACCCATCCACTGTATCCAATCCAGTCCATCCCATCCCCACGATATTCAACCCAACCCAACCCAACCCAATCCATCCCATCCCCACGATATTCAACCCAACCCAACCCAACCCAACCCAATCCAACCCCACGACATCCAACCCAACCCAACCCAACCCCACGACATCCAACCCAACCCAACCCAACCCCACGACATCCAACCCAACCCAACCCAACCCCACGACATCCATCCCAACTCAACCCAATCCCACGATATCCATCCCAATCCAACCCCACGATATCCCTCCCAACCCTCCACAACATCCTATTCTTCCCTCAGTATAAAAGTCCTTTCAACCAACCCCACCTTATATAACCATCCCAACCCCACAATATCCACACCAACCCTACATCAAATAGTTTTCAGGTATAAAGACAGAGGTAATTGAGGTATGATAAAAGATTTCCAGATTTTATTAAACAAAAGTAAGTTTTATTTTGAGCTGGCTTCATGAGTAGAGTTGTCAGCGATCAGGAAGGCTCTGGTGGGTAGGTGGGTGGCAGGTGGTGGGTGGGTAGGTGGGTGGCAGGTGGTGGGTAGGTAGGTGGGTGGCAGGTGGTGGGTAGGTAGGTGGGTGGCAGGTGGTGGGTAGGTAGGTGGGTGGGTGGGTGGGTAGGTAGGTGGGTGGGTGGGTGGGTAGGTAGGTGGGTGGGTGGGAGGGTCGGTAGGTGGGTGGGATGGTGGGTAGGTAGGTGGGTGGGTGGGTGGGTAGGTGGGTGGGTGGGTGGGTAGGTAGGTGGGTGAATGGGTAGGTAGGTGGGTGGGTAGGTAGGTGGGTGGGTAGGTAGGTGGGTGGGTAGGTAGGTGGGTGGGTAGGTAGGTGGGTGGGTGGGTAGGTGGGTGGGTAGGTAGGTAGGTAGGTGGGTGGGTGGGTAGGTGGGTGGGTGGGTAGGTGGGTGGGTGGGTGGGTAGGTGGGTGGGTGGGTGGGTGGGTAGGTGGGTGGGTAGGTAGGTGGGTGGGTGGGTGGGTAGGTAGGTGGGTGGGTGGGTGGGTAGGTAGGTGGGTGGGTGGGTAGGTGGGTGGGTAGGTAGGTGGGTAGGTAGGTGGGTGGGTAGGTGGGTGGGTGGGTGGGTGGGTAGGTGGGTGGGTGGGTGGGTAGGTAGGTGGGTGGGTGGGTGGGTAGGTAGGTGGGTGGGTGGGTAGGTAGGTGGGTGGGTGGGTAGGTAGGTGGGTGGGTGGGTAGGTGGGTGGGTGGGTGGGTGGGTAGGTAGGTGGGTGGGTAGGTAGGTGGGTGGGTAGGTGGGTGGGTGGGTAGGTAGGTGGGTGGGTAGGTTGGTGGGTGGGTAGGTGGGTGGGTGGGTAGGTGGGTGGGTGGGTAGGTAGGTGGGTGGGTAGGTAGGTGGGTAGGTAGGTGGGTGGGTGGGTAGGTAGCTGGGTAGGTAGGTGGGTGGGTGGGTAGGTGGGTGGGTGGGTAGGTGGGTGGGTGGGTAGGTGGGTGGGTGGGTGGGTGGGTAGGTGGGTGGGTGGTGGGTGGGTAGTTGGGTGGGTAGGTGGGTAGGTAGGTGGGTGGGTGGGTAGGTGGGTGGGTAGGTAGGTGGGTGGGTAGGTAGGTGGGTGGGTGGGTGCGTAGGTGGGTGGGTGGGTGGGTAGGTGGGTGGGTGGGTAGGTGGGTGGGTGGGAAGGTAGGTGGGTGGGTGGGAAGGTAGGTGGGTGGGTAGGTGGGTTGGTAGGTAGGTGGGTGGGTAGGTAGGTGGGTGGGGAGGTAGGTGGGTGGGGAGGTAGGTGGGTGGGGAGGTAGGTGGGTGGGTAGGTAGGTGGGTGGGTAGGTAGGTGGGTGGGTAGGTAGGTGGGTGGCAGGTGGTGGGTAGGTAGGTGGTGGGTAGGTAGGTGGTGGGTAGGTAGGTGGTGGCAGGTGGGTGGTGGCAGGTGGGTGGGTGGCAGGTGGGTGGGTGGCAGGTGGGTGGGTGGCAGGTGGGTGGGTGGCAGGTGGTAGGTGGGAGGGTAGCAGGTGGTAGGTGGGTGGGAGGGTGGCAAGTGGTAGGTGGGTGGGAGGGTGGCAAGTGGTAGGTGGGTGGGAGGGTGGCAGGTGGTAGGTGGGTGGGTGGGTGGCAGGTATTAAGTGGCAGGTGTTAAATGGCAGGTGTTAAGTGGCAGGTGGGCGGCAAGTGGACGACAGGTGACAGGTAGGTGGTAGGTGGGTGGTAGGTGGCAGGTGGGTGGTAGGTGGCAGGCGGCAGGTAGGTGGCAGGTAGGTGGCAGGTGGGTGGCAGGTGGCAGGTAGGTGGCAGGTGGGTGGCAGGTGGCAGGTGGGTGGCAGGTGGGTGGCAGGTGGGTGGCAGGTGGGTGGCAGGTGGCAGGTGGGTGGCAGGTGGCAGGTGGGTGGCAGGTGGCAGGTGGGTGGCAGGTGGCAGGTGGGTGGCAGGTGGCAGGTGGGTGGCAGGTGGGTGGTAGTTGGCATGTGGTAGGTGGTTGTTACATGGGGTAGTTGTGTGGTGGGTGGTGGCAGGTGGGTGGTGGCAGGTGGGTGGTGGCAGGTGGGTGGTGGCAGGTGGGTGGTGGCAGGTGGGTGGTGGCAGGTGGGTGGTGGGTGGCGGGTGGTGGGTGGCGGGTGGTGGCAGGCGGGTGGTGGCAGGCGGGTGGTGGCAGGCGGGTGGCGGGTGGCAGGCGGGTGGCGGGTGGCAGGCGGGTGGCGGGTGGCGGGCGGGTGGCGGGTGGCGGGCGGGTGGCGGGTGACGGGTGACGGGTGGGTGGCAGGTGGGTGGTGCTTGATGGGTGGGTGGTGCGTGATGGGTGGGTGGTGGGTGATGGGTGGGTGGTAGTGGCAGGTAGCTGGGTGGTGGGTAGTGGCAGGTAGCTGGGTGGTGGGTAGTGGCAGGTAGCTGGGTGGTGGGTAGCTGGGTGGTGGGTAGCTGGGTGGTGGGTAGTGGCAGGTGGGTAGTGGCAGGTGGGTAGTGGCAGGTGGGTAGTGGCAGGTGGGTTGTAGGTGGTGGGTAGTGGCAGGTGGGTGGTAGGTGGTGGGTAGTGGCAGGTGGGTGGCAGGTGGTGGGTAGTGGCAGGTGGGTGGCAGGTGGTGGGTAGTGGGAGGTGGTGGGTAGTGGGAGGTGGTGGGTAGTGGGAGGTGGTGGGTAGTGGGAGGTGGTGGGTAGTGGGAGGTGGTGGGTAGTGGGAGGTGGTGGGTAGTGGGAGGTGGTGGGTAGTGGGAGGTGGTGGGTAGTGGGAGGTGGTGGGTAGTGGGAGGTGGTGGGTAGTGGGAGGTGGTGGGTAGTGGGAGGTGGTGGGTAGTGGCAGGTGGGTGGTAGGTGGTGGGTAGTGGCAGGTGGGTGGTAGGTGGTGGGTAGTGGCAGGTGGGTGGTAGGTGGTGGGTAGTGGCAGGTGGGTGGTAGGTGGTGGGTGGTGGTAGGTGGGTGGAAGGTGGTGGGTAGTGGCAGGTGGGTGGTAGGTGGTGGGTGGTAGGTGGGTGGCAGGTGGTGGGTAGTGGCAGGTGGTGGGGAGTGGCAGGTGGTGGGGAGTGGCAGGTGGTGGGGAGTGGCAGGTGGTGGGTAGTGGCAGGTGGTGGGTAGTGGCAGGTGGGTGGGTAGTGGCAGGTGGGTGGGTAGTGGCAGGTGGGTGGGTAGTGGCAGGTGGGTGGGTAGTGGCAGGTGGGTGGGTAGTGGCAGGTGGGTGGTAGGTGGTGGGTAGTGGCAGGTGGGTGGTAGGTGGTGGGTAGTGGCAGGTGGGTGGTAGGTGGTGGGTAGTGGCAGGTGGGTGGGTGGTAGGTGGGTGGGTGGTAGGTGGTGGGTTGTAGGTGGTGGGTGGTAGGTGGTGGGTGGTGGGTGGAAGGTGGTGGGTAGTAGGTGGTGGGTAGTGGCAGGTGGTGGGTAGTGGCAGGTGGGTGGTAGGTGGTGGGTGGTGGGTGGTAGGTGGTAGGTGGTGGGTAGTGGCAGGTGGGTGGCAGGTGGTGGGTGGTGGCAGGTGGTGGGTGGTGGCAGGTGGGTGGCAGGTGGTGGGTGGTGGCAGGTGGGTGGTAGGTGGTGGGTAGTGGCAGGTGGGTGGTAGGTGGTGGGTAGTGGTAGGTGGTGGGTAGTGGCAGGTGAGTGGCAGGTGGGTGGCAGGTGGTGGATGGCAGGTGGTGGGTGGTAGGTGGTGGGTAGTGGCAGGTGGGTAGTGGTAGGTGGTGGGTAATGGTAGGTGGTGGGTAATGGTAGGTGGTGGGTAGTGGTAGGTGGTGGGTAGTGGTAGGTGGTGGGTAGTGGTAGGTGGTGGGTAGTGGCAGGTGGATGGCAGGTGGTGGGTAGTGGCAGGTGGGTGGCAGGTGGTGGGTAGTGGCAGGTGGGTGGCAGGTGGTGGGTAGTGACAGGTGGTGGGTAGTGGCAGGTGGTAGGTGGTGGGTAGTGGCAGGTGGTGGGTGGTGGCAGGTGGTGGGTGGTGGCAGGTGGTGGCAGGTGGTGGCAGGTGGTGGGTAGTGGCAGGTGGGTGGCAGGTGGTGGGTAGTGGCAGGTGGGTAGTGGCAGGTGGGTGGTAGGTGGTGGGTAGTGGCAGGTGGGTGGTAGGTGGTAAGTAGTGGCAGGTGGGTAGTGGCAGGTGGGTGGTAGGTGGTGGGTAGTGGTAGGTGGTGGATAGTGGCAGGTGGTGGATAGTGGCAGGTGGTGGGTAGTGGCAGGTGGTGGGTAGTGGCAGGTGGGTGGTGGGTAGTGGCAGGTGGGTGGTTGGTGGTGGGTAGTGGCAGGTGGTGGGTAGTGGCAGGTGGTGGGTAGTGGCAGGTGGTGGGTAGTGGCAGGTGGTGGGTAGTGGCAGGTGGTGGGTAGTGGCAGGTGGTGGGTAGTGGCAGGTGGTGGGTAGTGGCAGGTGGTGGGTAGTGGCAGGTGGTGGGTAGTGGCAGGTGGTGGGTAGTGGCAGGTGGTGGGTAGTGGCAGGTGGTGGGTAGTGGCAGGTGGTGGGTAGTGGCAGGTGGTGGGTGGTGGCAGGTGGTGGGTGGTGGCAGGTGGTGGGTGGTGGTAGGTGGTGGGTGGTAGGTGGTGGGTGGTAGGTGGTGGGTAGTGGCAGGTGGGTGGTAGGTGGTGGGTAGTGGCAGGTGGGTGGTAGGTGGTGGGTAGTGGCAGGTGGGTGGTGGGTAGTGGCAGGTGGGTGGTGGGTAGTGGCAGGTGGGTGGTGGGTAGTGGCAGGTGGGTGGTGGGTAGTGGCAGGTGGTGGGTAGTGGCAGGTGGTGGGTAATGGCAGGTGGTTGGTAGGTGGTGGGTAGTGGCAGGTGGGTGGTAGGTGGTGGGTAGTGGGTGGTTGGTGGTGGGTAGTGGCAGGTGGGTGGTAGGTGGTGGGTAGTGGCAGGTGGTGGGTAGTGGCAGGTGGGTGGTAGGTGGTGGGTAGTGGCAGGTGGTGGGTAGTGGCAGGTGGGTGGTAGGTGGTGGGAAGTGGCAGGTGGTGGGAAGTGGCAGGTGGTGGGTAGTGGCAGGTGGTGGGTAGTGGCAGGTGGTGGGTAGTGGCAGATGGTGGGTAGTGGCAGGTGGTGGGTAGTGGCAGGTGGTGGGTAGTGGCAGGTGGTGGGTAGTGGCAGGTGGTGGGTAGTGGCAGGTGGTGGGTAGTGGCAGGTGGTGGGTAGTGGCAGGTGGTGGGTAGTGGTGGGTGGTGGGTAGTGGCGGGTGGTGGGTAGTGGCGGGTGGTGGGTAGTGGCGGGTGGTCGGTAGTGGCAAGTGGTGGGTAGTTGCAGGTGGTGGGTAGTGGCTGGTGGTGGGTAGTGGCTGGTGGTGGGTAGTGGCTGGTGGTGGGTAGTGGCTGGTGGTGGGTGGCTGGTGGTGGGTGGCTGGTGGTGGGTGGCAGGTGGTGGGTGGTAGGTGGTGGGTGGTAGGTGGTGGGTGGTAGGTGGTGGGTGGTAGGTGGTGGGTAGTAGAAGGTGGGTAGTAGAAGATGGGTGGCAGGTGGTGGGTGGTAGGTGGTGGGTAGTAGAAGGTGGGTAGTAGAAGGTGGGTGGTAGGTGGTGGGTGGTGGGTAGTGGCAGGTGGTGGGTGGTGGGTAATGGCAGGTGGTGGGTAGTGGCAGGTGGTGGGTAGTGGCAGGTGGTGGGTAGTGGCAGGTGGTGGGTAGTGGCAGGTGGTGGGTAGTGGCAGGTGGTGGGTAGTGGCAGGTGGTGGGTAGTGGCAGGTGGTGGGTAGTGGCAGGTGGTGGGTAGTGGCAGGTGGTGGGTAGTGGCAGGTGGTGGGTAGTGGCAGGTGGTGGGTAGTGGCAGGTGGGTGGTAGGTAGTGGCAGGTGAGTAGTGGCAGGTGGGTGGTAGGTGGTGGGTGGTAGGTGGTGGGTAGTAGGTGGTGGGTAGTAGGTGGTGGGTAGTAGGTGGTGGGTAGTGGCAGGTGGTGGGTAGTGGCAGGTGGGTGGTAGGTGGTGGGTAGTGGCAGGTGGTTGGCAGGTGGTGGGTAGTGGCAGGTGGTTGGCAGGTGGTGGGTAGTGGCAGGTGGTTGGCAGGTGGTGGGTAGTGGCAGGTGGGTGGTAGGTGGTGGGTAGTGGCAGGTGGGTGGTGGGTAGTGGCAGGTGGGTGGTAGGTGGTGGGTGGTAGGTGGTGGGT
Organism: Coenobita brevimanus; assembly: GCF_032717465.1. NCBI lineage: Eukaryota > Metazoa > Arthropoda > Malacostraca > Decapoda > Coenobitidae > Coenobita > Coenobita brevimanus. Next base: position 588,417 of record NC_137002.1, on the reverse strand, counting down.
AGCTGCAGGTGGGTGGTGGGTAGTGGCAGGTGGTGGGTAGTGGCAGGTGGTGGGTAGTGGCAGGTGGTGGGTAGTGGCAGGTGGTGGGTAGTGGCAGGTGGTGGGTAGTGGCAGGTGGTGGGTAGTGGCAGATGGTGGGTAGTGGCAGGTGGTGGGTAGTGGCAGGTGGTGGGTAGTGGCAGGTGGTGGGTAGTGGCAAGTGGGTGGTAGGTAGTGGCAGGTGAGTAGTGGCAGGTGGGTGGTAGGTGGTGGGTAGTAGGTGGTGGGTAGTAGGTGGTGGGTAGTGGCAGGTGGGTGGTAGGTGGTGGGTAGTGGCAGGTGGGTGGTAGGTGGTGGGTAGTGGCAGGTGGTGGGTAGTGGCAGGTGGTGGGTAGTGGCAGGTGGTGGGTAGTGGCAGGTGGTGGGTAGTGGCAGGTGGTGGGTAGTGGCAGGTGGTGGGTAGTGGCAGGTGGGTGGTAGGTGGTGGGTAGTGGCAGGAGGGTGGTAGGTGGTGGGTAGTGGCAGGTGGTGGGTAGTGGCAGGAAGGTGGTAGGTGGTGGGTAGTGGCAGGAGGGTGGTAGGTGGTGGGTAGTGGCAGGTGGTGGGTAGTGGCAGGTGGTGGGTAGTGGCAGATGGTGGGTAGTGGCAGGTGGGTGGTAGGTGGTGGGTAGTGGTAGGTGGTGGGTAGTGGTAGGTGGTGGGTAGTGGCAGGTGGTGGGTAGTGGCAGGTGGGTGGTAGGTGGTGGGTAGTGGCAGGTGGGTGGTAGGTGGTGGGTAGTGGAAGGTGGGTGGTAGGTGGTGGGTAGTGGATGGTGGGTGGTAGGTGGTGGGTAGTGGAAGGTGGGTGGTAGGTGGTGGGTAGTGGCAGGTGGTGGATAGTGGCAGGTGGTGGATAGTGGCAGATGGTGGGTAGTGGCAGGTGGTGGGTAGTGGCAGGTGGTGGGTAGTGGCAGGTGGTGGGTAGTGGCAGGTGGTGGGTAGTGGCAGGTGGTGGGTAGTGGCAGGTGGTGGGTAGTGGCAGGTGGTGGGTAGTGGCAGGTGGGTCGTAGGTGGTGGGTAGTGGCAGGTGGGTGGTGGGTGGTAGGTGGTGGGTGGTAGGTGGTGGGTAGTGGAAGGTGGGTGGTAGGTGGTGGGTAGTGGAAGGTGGGTGGTAGGTGGTGGGTAGTGGGTGGTGGGTGGTGGGTAGGTGGTGGGTAGGTGGAAGGTGGGTGGTAGGTGGTGGGTAGTGGTGATGGTGGGTAGTGGGTAGTGGTGGGTAGTGGGTGGTGGGTGGGTGGTGGGTGGTGGGTAGTGGGGGGTGGTGGGTAGTGGTGGGTGGTGGGTAGTGGCGGGTGGTGGGTAGTGGCGGGTGGTGGGTAGGTGGGTGGTGGGTGGGTGGTAGGTGGAGGGTGGTTGGTGGGTGGTGGGGGGTGGGTGGTGGCTGGTGGTGGGTTGTGGGTGGTGGGTAGTGGCAGGTGGTGGGTAGTGGCAGGTAGGTGGTGGGTAGTGGCAGGTGGTGTGGAGTGCCCGGTGGTGGGTAGTGGCAGGTGGTGGGTAGTGGCAGGTGGTGGGTAGTGGCAGGTGGTGGGTGGTAGGTGGTGGGTAGTGGAAGGTGGTGGGTGGTAGGTGGTGGGTAGTGGAAGGTGGGTGGCGGGTGGTGGGTAGTGGCAGGTGGTGGGTAGTGGCGGGTGGTGGGTAGTGGCGGGTGGTGGGTAGTGGCAGGTGGTGGGTAGTGGCGGGTGGTGGGTAGTGGCGGGTGGTGGGTAGTGGCGGGTGGTGGGTAGTGGCGGGTGGTGGGTAGTGGCAGGTGGTGGGTAGTGGCGGGTGGTGGGTAGTGGCGGGTGGTGGGTAGTGGCGGGTGGTGGGTAGTGGCGGGTGGTGGGTAGTGGCGGGTGGTGGGTAGTGGCAGGTGGTGGGTAGTGGCAGGTGGTGGGTAGTGGCAGGTGGGTGGTAGGTGGTGGGTGGTAGGTGGTGGGTGGTAGGTGGTGGGTGGTAGGTGGTGGGTAGTGGCAGGTGGGTGGTAGGTGGTGGGTAGTGGCAGGTGGGTGGTAGGTGGTGGGTAGTGGCAGGTGGTGGGTAATGGCAGATGGTTGGTAGGTGGTGGGTAGTGGCAGGTGGGTGGTAGGTGTTGGGTAGTGGCAGGTGGGTGGTAGGTGGTGGGTAGTGGGTGGTTGGTGGTGGGTAGTGGCAGGTGGGTGGTAGGTGGTGGGTAGTGGCAGGTGGTGGGTAGTGGCAGGTGGGTGGTAGGTGGTGGGTAGTGGCAGGTGGGTGGTAGGTGGTGGGTAGTGGCAGGTGGGTGGTAGGTGGTGGGTAGTGGCAGGTGGGTGGTAGGTGGTGGGTAGTGGGTGGTTGGTGGTGGGCAGTGGCAGGTGGGTGGTAGGTGGTGAGTAGTGGCCGGTGGTGGGTTGTGGCAGGTGGGTGGTAGGTTGTGGGTAGTGGCAGGTGGTGGGTAGTGGCAGGTGGTGGGTAGTGGCAGGTGGTGGGTAGTGGCAGGTGGGTGGTAGGTGGTGGGTAGTGGCAGGTGGTGGGTAGTGGCAGGTGGTGGGTAGTGGCAGGTGGTGGATAGTGGCAGGTGGTGGGTAGTGGCAGGTGGTGGGTAGTGGCAGGTGGTGGATAGTGGCAGGTGGTGGGTAGTGGCAGGTGGGTGGTAGGTGGTGAGTAGTGGCCGGTGGTGGGTTGTGGCAGGTGGGTGGTAGGTTGTGGGTAGTGGCAGGTGGTGGGTAGTGGCAGGTGGTGGGTAGTGGCAGGTGGTGGGTAGTGGCAGGTGGGTGGTAGGTGGTGGGTAGTGGCAGGTGGTGGGTAGTGGCAGGTGGTGGATAGTGGCAGGTGGTGGGTAGTGGCAGGTGGGTGGTAGGTGGTGGGTAGTGGCAGGTGGGTGGTAGGTGGTGGGTAGTGGCAGGTGGGTGGTAGGTGGTGGGTAGTGGCAGGGGGGTGGTAGGTGGTGGGTAGTGGCAGGTGGGTGGCAGGTGGTGGGTAGTGGCAGGTGGGTGGCAGGTGGTGGGTATTGGCAGGTGGGTGGTAGGTGGTGGGTAGTGGCAGGTGGGTGGTGGGTAGTGGCAGGTGGGTGGTGGGTGGTGGGTAGTGGCAGGTGGGTGGTAGGTGATGGGTGGTAGGTGGTGGGTGGTAGGTGGTGGGTAGTGGCAGGTGGGTGGTAGGTGGTGGGTAGTGGCAGGTGGTGGGTAGTGGCAGGTGGTGGGTAGTGGCAGGTGGTGGGTAGTGGCAGGTGGTGGGTAGTGGCAGGTGGGTGGCAGGTGGGTGGTAGGTGGTGGGTAGTGACAGGTGCAGGGTAGTGGCAGGTGGTGGGTAGTGGCAGGTGGTGGGTAGTGGCAGGTGGTGGGTGGCAGGTGGTGGGTAGTAGAAGGTGGGTGGTAGGTGGTGGGTAGTGGCAGGTGGTGGGTAGTGGCAGGTGGGTGGTAGGTGGTGGGTAGTAGAAGGTGGGTGGTAGGTGGTGGGTAGTGGCAGGTGGTGGGTAGTGGCAGGTGGTGGGTAGTGGCAGGTGGTGGGTAGTGGCAGGTGGTGGGTAGTGGCAGGTGGTGGGTAGTGGCAGGTGGTGGGTAGTGGCAGGTGGTGGGTGGTGGCAGGTGGTGGGTGGTGGCAGGTGGTGGGTGGTGGCAGGTGGTGGGTGGTGGCAGGTGGTGGGTGGTGGGTAGTGGCAGGTGGGTGGTGGGTAGTGGCAGGTGGGTGGTAGGTTGTGGGTAGTGGCAGGTGGTGGGTAGTGGCAGGTGGTGGGTAGTGGCAGGTGGTGGGTAGTGGCAGGTGGTGGGTAGTAGCAGGTGGTGGGTAGTGGCGGGTGGTGGGTAGTGGCGGGTGGTGGGTAGTGGCGGGTGGTGGGTAGTGGCGGGTGGTGGGTAGTGGGTAGTGGCGGGTGGTGGGTAGTGGCGGGTGGTGGCTAGTGGCGGGTGGTGGGTAGTGGCGGGTGGTGGGTAGTGGCGGGTGGTGGGTAGTGGCGGGTGGTGGATCGTGGCGGGTGGTGGATCGTGGCGGGTGGTGGATCGTGGCGGGTGGTGGGTCGTGGCGGGTTGTGGGTCGTGGCGGGTGGTGGGTCGTGGCGGGTGGTGGGTCGTGGCGGGTGGTGGGTCGTGGCGGGTGGTGGGTCGTGGCGGGTGGTGGGTAGTGGCGGGTGGTGGGTAGTGGCGGGTGGTGGGTAGTGGCGGGTGGTGGGTAGTGGCGGGTGGTGGGTAGTGGCGGGTGGTGGGTAGTGGCGGGTGGTGGGTAGTGGCGGGTGGTGGGTAGTGGCGGGTGGTGGGTAGTGGCGGGTGGTGGGTAGTGGCAGGTGGGTGGTAGGTGGTGGGTGGTAGGTGGTGGGTAGTGGCAGGTGGGTGGTAGGTGGTGGGTAGTGGCAGGTGGGTGGTAGGTGGTGGGTAGTGGCAGGTGGTGGGTAGTGGTAGGTGGTTGGTAGGTGGTGGGTAGTGGCAGGTGGGTGGTAGGTGGTGGGTAGTGGCAGGTGGGTGGTAGGTGGTGGGTAGTGGGTGGTGGGTAGTGGGTGGTGGGTGGTGGGTAGTGGGTGGTGGGTGGTGGGTAGTGGGTGGTTGGTGGTGGGTAGTGGTAGGTGGTGGGTAGTGGCAGGTGGGTAGTGGCAGGTGGGTGGTAGGTGGTGGGTAGTGGGTGGTTGGTGGTGGGTAGTGGCAGGTGGGTGGTAGGTGGTGGGTAGTGGCCGGTGGTGGGTAGTGGCAGGTGGGTGGTAGGTTGTGGGTAGTGGCAGGTGGGTGGTAGTGGCAGGTGGTGGGTAGTGGCAGGTGGGTGGTAGGTGGTGGGTAGTGGCAGGTGGTGGGTAGTGGCAGGTGGTGGATAGTGGCAGGTGGTGGGTAGTGGCAGGTGGTGGATAGTGGCAGGTGGTGGGTAGTGGCAGGTGGGTGGTAGGTGGTGGGTAGTGGCAGGTGGGTGGTAGGTGGTGGGTAGTGGGAGGTGGGTGGCAGGTGGTGGGTAGTGGCAGGTGGGTGGTAGGTGGTGGGTAGTGGCAGGTGGGTGGTGGGTAGTGGGTGGTGGGTAGTGGCAGGTGGGTGGTGGGTGGTGGGTAGTGGCAGGTGGGTGGTAGGTGGTAGGTGGTGGGTGGTGGGTGGTGGGTAGTGGCAGGTGGGTGGTAGGTGGTGGGTAGTGGCAGGTGGTGGGTAGTGGCAGGTGGTGGGTAGTGGCAGGTGGGTGGTAGGTGGTGGGTAGTGACAGGTGCAGGGTAGTGGCAGGTGGTGGGTAGTGGCAGGTGGTGGGTAGTGGCAGGTGGTGGGTAGTGGCAGGTGGTGGGTAGTGGCAGGTTTTGGGTGGTAGGTGGTGGGTAGTAGAAGGTGGGTGGTAGGTGGTGGGTAGTGGCAGGTGGTGGGTAGTGGCAGGTGGGTGGTAGGTGGTGGGTAGTAGAAGGTGGGTGGTAGGTGGTGGGTGGTAGGTGGTGGGTAGTGGCAGGTGGTGGGTAGTGGCAGGTGGTGGGTAGTGGCAGGTGGTGGGTAGTGGCAGGTGGGGTAGTGACAGGTGGTGGGTGGTGGCAGGTGGGGTAGTGGCAGGTGGTGGGTGGTGGCAGGTGGTGGGTGGTGGGTGGTGGCGGGTGGTGGGTGGTGGGTAGTGGCAGGTGGTGGGTAGTGGCAGGTGGTGGGTAGTGGCAGGTGGTGGGTAGTGGCAGGTGGTGGGTAGTGGCAGGTGGTGGGTAGTGGCAGGTGGTGGGTAGTGGCAGGTGGTGGGTAGTGGCAGGTGGTGGGTAGTGGCAGGTGGTGGGTAGTGGCAGGTGGTGGGTAGTGGCGGGTGGTGGGTAGTGGCGGGTGGTGGGTAGTGGCGGGTGGTGGGTAGTGGCAGGTGGTGGGTAGTGGCGGGTGGTGGGTAGTGGCGGGTGGTGGGTAGTGGCGGGTGGTGGGTAGTGGCGGGTGGTGGGTAGTGGCGGGTGGTGGGTAGTGGCGGGTGGTGGGTAGTGGCGGCTGTAGTGAAGTGGCTGCTGGTGGGTAGTGGCGGGTGGTGGGTAGTGGCGGGTGGTGGGTAGTGGCGGGTGGTGGGTAGTGGCGGGTGGTGGGTAGTGGCGGGTGGTGGGTAGTGGCGGGTGGTGGGTAGTGGCGGGTGGTGGGTAGTGGCGGGTGGTGGGTAGTTGCAGGTGGTGGGTAGTTGCAGGTGGTGGGTAGTGGCGGGTGGTGGGTAGTGGCTGGTGGTGGGTGGCAGGTGGTGGGTGGTAGGTGGTGGGTAGTAGAAGGTGGGTAGTAGAAGGTGGTGGGTGGCAGGTGGTGGGTGGTAGGTGGTGGGTAGTAGAAGGTGGGTAGTAGAAGGTGGGTAGTAGAAGGTGGGTGGTAGGTGGTGGGTAGTGGCAGGTGGTAGGTGGTGGGTAGTGGCAGGTGGTAGGTGGTGGGTAGTGGCAGGTGGTGGGTGGTGGCAGGTGGTGGGTAGTGGCAGGTGGTGGGTAGTGGCAAGTGGTGGGTAGTGGCAAGTGGTGGGTAGTGGCAAGTGGTGGGTAGTGGCAGGTGGTGGGTAGTGGCAGGTGGTGGGTAGTGGCAGGTGGTGGGTAGTGGCGGGTGGTCGGTAGTGGCAAGTGGTGGGTAGTTGCAGGTGGTGGGTAGTGGCGGGTGGTGGGTAGTGGCAGGTGGTGGGTAGTGGCAGGTGGTGGGTAGTGGCAGGTGGTGGGTAGTGGCAGGTGGGTGGTAGGTGGTGGGTAGTGGCAGGTGGTAGGTGGTGGATAGTGGCAGGTGGGTGGCAGGTGGGTGGCAGGTGGGTGGCAGGTGGGTGGTAGGTGGGTGGCAGGTGGGTGGTAGGTGGTGGGTAGTGGCAGGTGGGTGGTAGGTGGTGGGTAGTGGCAGGTGGGTGGTAGGTGGTGGGTAGTGGCAGGTGGGTGGTAGGTGGTGGGTAGTGGCAGGTGGGTGGTAGGTGGTGGGTAGTGGCAGGTGGGTGGTGGGTGGTGGGTGGGTGGTAGGTGGTGGGTGGTAGGTGGTGGGTAGTGGCAGGTGGTGGGTAGTGGCAGGTGGTGGGTAGTGGCAGGTGGTGGGTAGTGGCAGGTGGTGGGTAGTGGCAGGTGGTGGGTAGTGGCAGGTGGTGGGTAGTGGCAGGTGGGTGGCAGGTGGTGGGTAGTGGCAGGTGGTGGGTAGTGGCAGGTGGTGGGTAGTGGCAGGTGGTGGGTAGTGGCAGGTGGGTGTTATTTGGTGGGTAGTGGCAGGTGGGTGGCAGGTGGGTGGCAGGTGGTGGGTGCTGGTGGTGAGTGACAGGTTGCAGGTGGTGGTGAGTGACAGGTTGCAGGTGGTGGTGAGTGACAGGTTGCAGGTGGTGGTGAATGGCAGGTAGCAGGTGGTGGTGAATGGCAGGTAGCAGGTGGTGGGTGACAGGTGGTGGGTGACAGGTGGTGGGTGACTGGTGGCATGTGGCAGGTGCGTGGTAGGTGGATGGTGGAAGAGTAGGTGGTAGTCAGACTGGTGGTAGGTGGGAGGTGGGTAATGGTTGGCAGGGGATGGCAAATGGGTTGCAAGTAGGTGGCTGGTAGGTTGGCAGGTAGGTGGTGGGAGGTTGCAGGTAGGTGGTGGCAGGTGGCAGGTAGGTGGCAGGTGGCAGGTGGCAGGTGGTAGTTGGGAGGTGGCAGGTGGGAGGTGGCAGGTGGGAGGTGGCAGGTGGGAAGTAGGTGGGAGGTAGGTGGGAGGTAGGTGGGAGGTAGGTGGGAGGTAGGTGGCAGGTGGGAGGTAGGTGGCAGGTGGTAAGTGGTAAGTGGCAGGTGGTAAGTGGCAGGTGGTAAGTGGCAGGTGGTAAGTGGCAGGTGGTAAGTGGCAGGTGGTAAATGGCAGGTGGTAAGTGGCAGGTGGTAAATGGCAGGTGGTAAGTGGCAGGTGGTAAGTGGCAGGTGGAGGGTAGGAAGCTGAAAATAACAATTCAATACATGGTTTAAATAATCAAACATTTCACAGAGTTGTCTCTCCGTGGGCGTAAAGTTTAACTGGACCAACTGAATCAGTAAATATAATGACAGTCAGTTAACGTATACAAGTACTAGGCCTGTACTGACAAAGGTACTGACTGACTAACTGGTAAAACGAATACTGACAGGAAGTGAAGACTGAGGATGTGGTCTACCTGAATCAGCTAAATATGTGGACTGACTGACTGTGGGTGTGGACTGTGGGTGTGGACTGTGGGTGTGGAATGAGGGTGTGGACTGTGTGTGTGGAATGAGGGTGTGGATTAACTGATTAACTCAACATCTGGACGGTGGGTCTGGATTAACTGAACTGGACGGGAGTGGACTGAGAATGTAGACTGAACTGGGCTGAATTGTGGGTGTGGATTACGCAGACTGAACTGGAGTGGACTGTGGATGTGGACTCACTGGTTGGACTGGACTGGGGGTGTGGACTGACTGGACTGGACTAGGGGTGTGGACTGACTGAACTGGACTGGACTAGGGGTGTGGACTGACTGAACTGGACTGGACTAGACTGGACTAGGGGTGTGGAATGTCTGGACTAGATTGGGGTTGTGAACTGACTGACTGGACTGGGGGTGTGAACTGACTGACTGGACTGGATTGTGTGTGTGAGTGTGAGTGTGGACTGGAGTGGACTTTGGGTGTGGACTGGACTGGACTGTGGGTGTGGACTGGACTGGACTGGACTGGACTGTGGGTGTGGACTGGACTGAATTAGGGGTGTGGACTGACTGACTGGACTGGACTGGGGGTGTGGACTGACTGACTGGCTGGACTGAACTGGGGTGTGAACTGACTGACTGGACTGGACTGGGATGTGGACTGACAGGGCTGGACTGGATTGTGTGTGGGGGTGCGAACTGGACTGGACTGTGGGTATGGACTGTGGGTGTGGACTGGACTGAATTGAGGGTGTGGACTGACTGACTGGATTGGACTGGGGGGTCTGGACTGACCGAGTGGACTGGACTGGGGGTGTGGACTGAGTGGACTGGACTGGGGGTGTGGACTGACTGAGTGGACTGGACTGGGGGTGTGGTCTGACTGGCTAGACTAGACTAGGGGTGTGGACTGACTGGCTGGACTAGACTAGGGGTGTGGACTGACTGGCTGGACTGGACTGAGGGTGTGGACTGAGGGTGTGGACTGACTGGACTGAACTGTGAACTGACTGGCTAGCTGGACTGTGAATGTGGACTGGACTAGACTGTGGCTGTGGACTAAGTCGACTGGTCTGTGGACTAAGTAGACTGGACTGTGGACTGAGTAGACTGGACTGTGCACTGAGTAGACTGGACCGTTGACTGACTGGATTGGACTGTGGACTGACTGAATTGGACTGTGGACTGACTGGATTGGCTGACTGAAGGATTAAAATGACTGATGCTGACTGACTGATGCTGACTGACTGATGCTGACTGACTGATGCTGACTGACTGATGCTGACTGACTGATGCTGCTAGGATGTGGACTGTGACAGAATGGACTAAGTGACTGTGTGAACTGAGTGACAGGGTGTGTACTGTGACAGGGTGTGGACTGTGACAGGGTGTGGACTGTGACAGGGTGTGGACTGTGACAGGGTGTGGACTGAGTGACACTGGCAGACTGACGATCTGACAGTGAAATATAATTGGGGAGTCTGATTGGCTAAGGGGTTGGACTGATAGATCATAAGACTGGACTGACAGGGGTTTACAAGGCTTTGGAGTGAATCAGTAAAGGTATGTAGTGATGCAGGCTGTGGAGTCAATCAGTAAGGGTTTGTGGTGATAGTGGGTGTGGACTACCTGAATTTTTGAAGGTGGGGACTGTCCATGGGTGTAGGACGACTGACTGGTTGTGGGTGTGAGTCACTGACGTGTATTTTGATTGAACTGACCTACTACCAATGACTGACTGATGATGAGGACTAACATAGGGTGTGGACACACGGGTCAGTGAGGCTGTGGACTGACTGGGTCAGTAGGGCTGTGGACTGACTGGGTCAGTAGGGCTGTGGACTGACTGGGTCAGTAGGGCTGTGGACTGACTGGGTCAGCAGGGCTGTGAACTGACTGGGTCAGCAGGGCTGTGGGCTGACTGGGTCAGCAGGGCTGTGGGCTGACTGGGTCAGCAGGGCTGTGGGCTGACTGGGTCAGCAGGGCTGTGGGCTGACTGGGTCAGCAGGGCTGTGGGCTGACTGGGTCAGCAGGGCTGTGGGCTGACTGGGTCAGCAGGGCTGTGGGCTGACTGGGTCAGCAGGGCTGTGGGCTGACTGGGTCAGCAGGGCTGTGGGCTGACTGGGTCAGCAGGGCTTTGGACTGACTGGGTCAGCAGGGCTGTGGACTGACTGGGTCAGCAGGGCTGTGGCCTGATTGGGTCAGTAGGGCTGTGGCCTGACTGGGTCAGTAGGACTGTGGACTGACTGGGTCAGTAGGGCTGTGGACTGATTAAAGCTGTAGACTGACAGACAGTGAGTGTTTGGAGCACTGGAGAATGTGGGGTGAATCATGAAGGGCTTGGAGTGATGGATGTGCACTGAATCAGTAAGGGTTTGAAGTGATAAAGTGTGTGGACTGACTAGAGTGAATGTGATCGACTAGAATGTAGACCGACTATTTGTGCCGACTGCTGATCAGTGAGTCAATTGGTTAAAGGTACTGAGAGGCGGAATCAGTGACTGTGGAGTGACTGGGCCTGTGACTGCCTGACTGACTGGGGGTCTACCAAAGAGGGAGAAGATGGTTAAGTAATCAGGACGGGGAGTTATATAAATTTATAAAGGGCCAGTTATGAGGCAGGACTTAGCTAACAAACTGAAAAGAGAGGCAAACGACTTGAGTTATTAAAAAAAGCACAAAGGTGTAAGCAAGTCCATAAGGTTATAGAGTTAGTTATGAAACACCTTTAATTCATGTGATCAGCCTGCATTCCACGATATAGTGTAGTTAGCAACGATACAGAAAAGCCAGGTATTGTTACGTTTCAAAGAAGTAAATAATATGGGTCATGTCTACACCTTAGTGCTCTTTTAAAATGATAAATATTGTGAGGTTCAAAGTCCTCGTGTACATTACCGGATAAGAAAGATGAGGATACTTCTGGGTAGGCAGCGATCCTCGGAG
>NC_137002.1:540000-577385 GCF_032717465.1 Coenobita brevimanus | reverse complement strand
TTAACTGGACCAACTGAATCAGTAAATATAATGACAGTCAGTTAACGTATACAAGTACTAGGCCTGTACTGACAAAGGTACTGACTGACTAACTGGTAAAACGAATACTGACAGGAAGTGAAGACTGAGGATGTGGTCTACCTGAATCAGCTAAATATGTGGACTGACTGTGGGTGTGGACTGTGGGTGTGGACTGTGTGTGGAATGAGGGTGTGGACTGAGGGTGTGGGCTGTGTGTGTGGAATGAGGGTGTGGATTAACTGATTAACTCAACATCTGGACGGTGGGTCTGGATTAACTGAACTGGACGGGAGTGGACTGAGAATGTGGACTGAACTGGACTGAATTGTGGGTGTGGATTACGCAGACTGAACTGGAGTGGACTGTGGATGTGGACTGACTGGTTGGACTGGACTGGGGGTGTGGACTGACTGGACTGGACTAGGGGTGTGGACTGACTGAACTGGACTGGACTAGGGGTGTGGACTGACTGAACTGGACTGGACTAGACTGGACTAGGGGTGTGGAATGTCTGGACTAGATTGGGGTTGTGAACTGACTGACTGGACTGGGGGTGTGAACTGACTGACTGGACTGGACTAGGGTGTGGACTGACTTGGCTGGACTAGATTGTGTGTGTGAGTGTGGACTGGAGTGGACTTTGGGTGTGGACTGGACTGAACTGGACTGTGGGTGTGGACTGGACTGGACTGGACTGGACTGGACTGTGGGTGTGGACTGGACTGAATTAGGGGTGTGGACTGACTGACTGGACTGGACTGGGGGTGTGGACTGACTGACTGGCTGGACTGAACTGGGGTGTGAACTGACTGACTGGACTGGACTGGGTTGTGGACTGACAGGGCTGGACTGGATTGTGTGTGGGGGTGCGGACTGGACTGGACTGTGGGTATGGACTGTGGGTGTGGACTGGACTGAATTGGGGGTGTGGACTGACTGACTGGATTGGACTGGGGGGTCTGGACTGACTGAGTGGACTGGACTGGGAGTGTGGACTGACTGAGTGGACTAGACTTGGGGTGTGGACTGACTGACTGGACTGGACTGTGGGTGTGTGACTGGTTAGACTAGACTAGGGGTGTGGACTGACTGACTTGACTGGACCGGACTGTGGGTGTGGACTGACTGGCTGGACTAGACTAGGGATGTGGATTGACTGGCTGGACTGGACTGAGGGTGTGGACTGTGGATGTGGACTGACTGGACTGAACTGTGAACTGACTGGCTAGCTGGACTGTGAATGTGGACTGGACTAGACTGTGGCTGTGGACTAAGTCGACTGGACTGTGCACTGAGTAGACTGGACTGTGCACTGAGTAGACTGGCCTGTGCACTGAGTAGACTGGACTGTGGACTGACTGGATTGGACTGTGGACTGACTGGATTGGACAGTGGACTGACTGGATTGGACTGTGGACTGACTGGATTGGACTGTGGACTGACTGGATTGGCTGACTGAAAAATTAAAATGATTGATGCTGACTGATGCAGACTGACTGATGCAGACTGACTGATGCAGTGACAGTATGGACTAAGTGACTGTGTGAACTGAGTGACAGGGTGTGAACTGAGTGACAGGGTGTGGACTGTGACAGGGTGTGGACTGAGTGACAAGGTGTGAACTGAGTGACAGGGTGTGGACTGTGACAGGGTGTGAAATGAGTGACAGGGTGTGGACTGAGCGACAGGGTGTGAAATGAGTGACAGGGTGTGGACTGAGCGACAGGGTGTGAAATGAGTGACAGGGTGTGAAATGAGTGACGGTGTGTGAAATGCGTGACAGGGTGTGAAATGCGTGACAGGGTGTGAAATGCGTGACAGGGTGTGGACTGCGACAGGATGTGGACTGCGACAGGATGTGGACTGCGACAGGGTGTTGACTGCGACAGGGTGTGGACTGCGACAGGGTGTGGACTGAGTGACACTGGGCATAGACTGACGATCTGACAGTGAAATATAATTGGGGAGTCTGATTGGCTAAGGGGTTGGACTGATAGATCATAAGACTGGACTGACAGGGGTTTACAAGGCTGTGGACTGAATCAGTAAAGGTATGTAGTGATGCAGGCTGTGGAGTCAATGACAGGGGTTTACAAGGCTGTGGACTGACAGGGGTTTACAAGGCTGTGGACTGACAGGGGTTTACAAGGCTGTGGACTGACAGGGGTTTACAAGGCTCTGGACTGACAGGGGTTTACAAGGCTGTGGACTGACAGGGGTTTACAAGGCTGTGGACTGACAAGGGTTACAAGGCTGTGGACTGACAGGGGTTTACAAGGCTGTGGACTGACAGGGGTTTACAAGGCTGTGGACTGACAGGGGTTTACAAGGCTGTGGACTGACAGGGGTTTACAAGGCTGTGGACTGACAGGGGTTTACAAGGCTGTGGACTGACAGGGGTTTACAAGGCTTTGGAGTGAATCAGTGAAGGTATGTAGTGATGCAGGCTGTGGAGTCAATCAGCAAGGGTTTGTGGTGATAGTGGGTGTGGACTACCTGAGTTTTTGAAGGTGGGGACTGTCCATGGGTGTAGGACGACTGACTGGTTGTGGGTGTGAGTCACTGACGTGTATTTTGATTGAACTGACCTACTACCAATGACTGACTGATGATGAGGACTAACATAGGGTGTGGACTGACTGGGTCAGTAGGGCTGTGGACTGACTGGGTCAGTGAGGCTGTGGACTGACTGGGTCACTAGGGCTGTGGACTGACTGGGTCAGTAGGGCTGTGGACTGACTGGGTCAGTAGGGCTGTGGACTGACTGGGTCAGTAGGGCTGTGGACTGACTGGGTCAGTAGGGCTGTGAACTGACTGGGTCAGTAGGGCTGTGGACTGATTAAAGCTGTATACTGACAGACAGTGAGGGTTTGGAGTACTGGAGAATGTGGGGTGAATCATGAAGGGCTTGGAGTGATGGATGTGCACTGAATCAGTAAGGGTTTGAAGTGATAAAGTGTGTGGACTGACTAGAGTGAATGTGATCGACTAGAATGTAGACTGACTAGATGTGCCGACTGCTGATCAGTGAGTCAATTGGTTCAAGGTACTGAGAGGCGGAATCAGTGACTGTGGAGTGACTGGGCCTGTGACTGCCTGACTGACTGGGGGTCTAACAAAGAGGAAAGATGGTTAAGTAATCAGGACGGGGCGTGATATAAATTTATAAAGGGCCAGTGATGAGGCAGGACTTAGCTAACCAAGTGACAAGAGAGGCAAACGACTTGAGTTATTAAAAAAAGCACAAAGGTGTAAGCAAGTCCATAAGGTTATAGAGTTAGTTATGAAACACCTTTAATTCATGTGATCAGCCTGCATTCCACGATATAGTGTAGTTAGCAACGATACAGAAAAGCCAGGTATTCATTACGTTTCAAGAAGTAAATAATATGGGTCATGTCTACACCTTGGTGCTCTTTTAAAATGATACGACCCTATGACAGAACTGACGACGACTAAGGGGTGACCAACGCCTGGATATGATTAACTGAAGGCCGAGTGTTTGGAGGTAAACCGAGTCGTGAACTAAATTTACTATATCCTGACGTCAACTAAAATATTGAGAGGTTCAAAGTCCTTGTACATTACCGGATAAGAAAGATGAGGATACTTCTGGGTAGGCAGCGATCCTCGGAGGGGTAAATTCAAGACGAGGTATCAATGGCACCGAGCAGTATGTTGAGGTGGTACAAACTGGATGATTTCCCTCCTGTAAATGCCATATAAAATTAGCAGGACTTACAACAGTGTATTCGTTATTTCTGACTGTCTCTGTTGAAAATATCCATACTTATTTTATCGTCAAAAATGTTTACATTATTTTGGCTTTGTCACTTACTGTACCATATATATTTTGCCCTTGTTATATTGTCTCATTGTACATAGTGTTTTGCGAAGTACTTACCTGATCTTCCCTTCAGATGAGGTTCTTTGTTGAGGTCCCTCCCACGGTCGCTGTCAGCGTCATCTCCTTCGGTCACGGTCAGCATCATCCCTCCCACGGTCAGCATCATCCCTCCCACGGTCAGCATCACCAGTGTCCCTCTACCATCGGCTTCTCTCCAGCATCCCAGCCTTCACTCCACCTGCCAAGTAGGTATCTTATTTATTTCTACAGTTCATTCGTCAATTTGGGAGAATTTTTTTTTTCGCGGCCATATTACGTAGCTCAGACAGACTACGACAGTACTACGGTGTTACACATCCATAGCACTTTTTCGTAACTGGCACAAAGTTCTGTGTTAATTATGCTACAACTTATCAGTCAAGACGGGGATTCAATTTTGAGCCAAACTAAAATTAATGTATCGTCTCCATAAAATAAGCATGTCAGATGCAGCCATTCATTATGTCAGCTGGATTCCAACATTTTTCTAATACATTAAAAACTACAAATTCAAGAAACTAGCAATCTAGTTTAAAGGTAGCAGTGGAAATTTGACAGAGGCAAAATCTTCCTAAATAACTGCAATGTAACGACGAGGCTTACGAGTTCTTTAATAACTGTGCTGAAACTATATCTTATTTAGCTCAGTAATTTCAAGGCCGAGACGTGTAAGCATTTTGGAGACGAAACTAAATTGCTGATCAACTTATGCAACGGTATAATCATTACATTAAACAGTATAATCAATCATATGCCATACCTGTACCAAAAGCCATAACTAAACTGTACCTGGCGTGATGAAATGCCAACACTGCTCTGGCATCCCGGTTCAGTTATCCACTCATTTTATCTCTGACCTCTTGTGTCATAGGCATGATTTCTTGTATTCTTTGCTCATCTCGTCCTCTGGCTTCCTCTCGTAGTACCTTCTTTGCTGTTCTGGCCACCTCAGTAAGTGCACCTCTTCTCACACGTCCCTCCCTGTAATACCAGTGTCGGTGAATAGACAGATCTAGTCCGATAAGCTGTTTCAGACTTATTTCATCTGCTACATAAACTATTTTTTCCCATAATTATTCGCCATCTATAACTGGACATGGAATCTGAGCGGTAATCTTGTTGGTCTATTTCATTAACACCTCTTATGACAATGGTATCTTAAGGAAATTGTTGCAAAGTACTTAATGACACTAACAGTTTCAGTTACGCTTTAAGTATATCTATTTTGCACATAACCGCCAGCGTCTCAGGTCTGTACTCCGGCACCGATCCTCAGCATCCGCCTGAAAGATGATCGTATTTGTAACAGACATCAAAGTTATTTTTCTACATGGCTGTTTATTTTCACTGTCGTGCAGATATTTAACTGACCAAGACATGTAATTAGAGTCAGATAACACTAAAACACATCTTACCATTTACAGCTTCCACAGTTCCCCACGCTGACGCTTCATCTCCCGCCCTCATCTAATCCTGGCGACATCACAGCTCTGTCTCGGCAGCTCCTCACCCACTGCAAGATGAATGTACGCTCAGCAGCAGTTAGCCTAAGGTGTTTGTATGCACAAGGATGTTTTAGTTACACATGCAGATATTTTAAAAGTTCAAGGTCAGCAAGTATAAGCAGATTTATCATACAGCAAATTTATCTTACCACTGCAGCATCCGAACCTTCCGCCGGCCACACAGCTTCCGCCCATGACGACGACAACTGCCCACATCGCAGCTTCCGCCCATGACGACGACAACTGCCCACATCGCAGCTTCCGCCCATGACGACGACAACTGCCCACATCGCATCCCTGCGGAACATGAACACTGCTGCATCATTTCTTCTAAGTTTTATGATCAGTTATTTTATGGGAATGTTCTTTACAGTATTACGCAATGCACTTTTAAAGGTTAAATGCTGGAAAAAGATATGTGGTCTATAACTTACGCATGTGCAGACAGATAGAACTTTTGATAGCATGTTACATCCCCAAAGACGTGAATTGTTTAATTTTGTTTAGTAGTATTTTCACAATTATTCTCTCTGGTTTGCTTAGTGTTTGGTAGCTGTGTCAAGTTGAAGGTACAAGCTAGCAATCTTATGAACAAACTTTAGCACAAGACTGAAAACTTAAATTATTTCTTACCATTGCAGCTGCTGTTGACGTATTTGTTGCACTTGCACACCAGCACTGCAGCTCCACTTCGACGCTGCAGTCCCACGCTGACGCCGCACGCAACGCCGACACAGTAGGCTCCAACGACGACCCAGCCCTAACGCCGACCCAACGACCTTCACGCCGACACAACGACCTCCACGCCGACACAACGACCTCCACGCCGACACAACGACCTCCACGCCGACACAACGACCTCCACGCCAACACAACGACCTTCACTCCGACACAACACCCCCACGTCGACGCCACAGGTTGCGCCCCTCGTCGTAGGCTCGTCGTCTGCATCAGTCTGTAAGATTAACATAGTCACAGCAACAGTTCCCAGTCATAATTCTCCATCAGTTGTCTTAATTCAGTATATGTTAGTGATAGCATAGTGACGTTCCCATGAGATTAGATTTCTTTAATACCTCTTCCTTCACGATTTGTTTTGCATAATTGTGCCATCTTCCTATACATTTTGTCCAGTATCTACACAATGCCTAAGTTAAGTAAAAGAGTAACATTTAGCACCTACAAGTAACGTGATGCTATAGCCTGTTTTCACCTGCCTTTACCACTCACACCTTTACTGGTATGTGTAATATATTAACTATTTCATTACGTATGTCCTGGCTACAGGAAATTCGATGGACTTACGCTAAAAGGTAGGATTTTTTTTTTTTTTTTTATGTGTCCGATTCTGGGCATAGGCTTCACAGCCTGCTCTCAAGGCCCAGTAGTCCTCCTACATGCCATACACCTCTACATGTCACCACTTCGACGCTAACACCCATCGTTCATATTGAATACATAGCTGGGCTGTCTCATTGGTATTAGCGGGGGTATTTTTCGACATGTCGGCGGGTCTTCTGGTAGATCTGTAAAATCTGATTTTATGAAATTCAGATCCTTAACCTGTTCCCTGTCCCAGCAGGGATTTGAACCTGGGTCCTGTAGGACTGCAGGCCACCTCTCTACCGATTGAACCACCGCCTCCCCTTGATTATTAGTCAAAGTCTCCAGTCTGATTACACTTTGCTATCCACTGAGCATGAAGAGATTATGGATATCTGTCAGGTTAGGGTAAACGGACTAGAGATAGCCTACTGAGCTAACGAGAATACGGTCACAAGGGATGTTGTTACACACCAGCATCCCGTTGATGTAGTAGCTCGCTCCCTCGTGAGTCTTATCTCCTCGCTCCTCTGCTCGTCCGTCCTGCTCCATCACCCCTTCTCCCGTCCTCGCTCCCTCTCAGCACATTGAGTTCAGGG
This sequence comes from Coenobita brevimanus, assembly GCF_032717465.1. Taxonomy (NCBI): domain Eukaryota; kingdom Metazoa; phylum Arthropoda; class Malacostraca; order Decapoda; family Coenobitidae; genus Coenobita; species Coenobita brevimanus. The sequence goes on along the minus strand of NC_137002.1, from coordinate 570,051 downwards.
AAGCTGCGTGGTCAATGATGCATCTCCGCTCTTCTGTGCTCGCCTGTTAAAAAACAATTATCAAAACCTAATCTGCTTTTAGTGCTGTCTTATATCAAAGTAAGGCCACATATACAGGTTTAGGAAAAAAAAAAAACATATGTACATTAGATGTTTAGGTCTTTACTCTTCAAGATTAATATTCAACCATTATTCAAAATTGAATTTTGTCATGTGTTACATTTGGCTAATTTCAATTCCATTTCAGGATCATCCAGTTACCTGTCTCATCGCTGAAGTTACTGCTGCTGATACTGATGACGACGACGATGCTGCTGCTGCTGATGCTGTCGCTTCTCCGTTGGTGGTGTATCGCCGCTCAGACAAAAACTCGTGTCCAGCAGCCAACAACGACAACCAGACATGTCCGGCCGGACAACTATACAACCAACATCAACGAAGTAAGCTAATAGATGACCTAAGACTACCACGCCTAACTTTACCCGGCCTAGAAAGCCAACCTAGTTGACCATAACTCTGCTGCCTAACCCACCTAAGCTTGCCCCATGACCCTCCCTGCTCCTGGCTACCCCCCACCCCCACCCCAGCCTGCCCTCCACCCTACCATCACTACACACCAGCGAGGCAACCTGTGGGAAAAAAGATTAAACCATATAAGTATATAATTATAAATGCTCACTTGCAACAACGATTATCGCAAAATTATAAGTAAATATAATAGCAATTTATGAAATTATTGCATATACCTGTTGCTGAAGCTGCTGTGTTGATCCTTCAGTACGATGACGCCTGTATAATTGTATTCTGGTTGCCTCTGACGGATTTATTCAGATCAAGGAGGGTGTCCAACAGAAGGGATTAAAAGCAGCCTCCATCCATCCATTTTGGTGCTGGAGAGGGACACCATGTGGTGGCACTGATGGTACCAAAAGGATGGTGGGCTGCAGGACGGGTAACTTCATGGTTCATACATGCATCTCTCGTAGTGAAGGTGTTAATTCTTGCTTGACATTCACTCCTCACTGCTGCTGAACATTGTGCCAGCGAGCGAAGTAGAGCCTGGAAAAAAATGCAGAGTTTAGCTAATTTGTGGAGACGAAGATTGAGGCGAAATACGAATATGTCATTTATATTACTGAGACTTATTTAGTCATAGCATTTTCTATTTCTGCCACTGAGCTTGGTGACAGAGGAAGTAAAAGAACGATATTGTGGACCAGATTAATGAGAGAACTGATATAAAAACGACCCAGAAATCAGGGTATTATTGCCAATTATTACAGTCATGCCCGTCGGGTATTCCAGCCTTTCCTATGACAAACTCCTCAAATTAGAAGAGGGAGGGGGTCTTCTCTATGACATTCTTCGCAAATGTGTCTTAGGTTAGGAGTTAAGTTTGATTACGTTAGGTCAGGTTAGGTTATGGTAGGTTAATTTAATAAAGAAAGAAATAGGCGAGAATTAGCCTCAAAACCATTCGAAATATGGGTAAATTCTGCCCCTAGTGAAAAAAATGAAAAGAAAAACTTATCTCGGTCGATTTCAAGGATTTTATTTCGTATTTTGACTTCAACCCCAAATAGGGGTTAGGCATCACTTGTGGTGGAAATTAATCAATCATTCGAAACAGGGGTAAATCCTACCCCTAGTGAAAGAAGAAAAAATGAAAATACCCCGACTGTAGTAAACGATAAAAAACCCGAAATCAGTTTGAACCTCTTCAGTTCTATGACAATCTTTTTTGTTTGGAGCATGCTGGCTTCAGACGATTTTATTGAACATAGGACTTGTAACTGTGAAGGGGTTAAGGCTATATCAGACCCCACTAGACAAAAAATTCTCTTAAGCGGATTTAAATAGCGAGAATAATAGGCAAAATACGCTAAATTGAAGGAGTTAATTGCATTGCTGAAGGCACATCAGTGGCAGAAATTGATCCTGTAATAAACCCTTCCAGTCTGCTATCAGGCAACCACCGGGACGATTTTATTCAGCTTAAGGGATCTCTCGTAGTTAAAGGATTAATGAAGGCTGTGTCTAACCTCTCCAGTTCGAAAAAATAATCCCCATATTTTGAAAACCTATCCCTAGTTACAGAAAAATACCCATAATTCTTTTAATTCGTAAAAATAAGGTAAATGCGGTTGTCTTCAGATGCGAGGAATAAAATCGGATAATTCGTCATCGGTTCACTGGGGTTAACGGGAGGATTTAGTCACGATCAGGCACCAACATACGTGGCCTATTGCCAGTCTTACTGTTTGTGGCAGAGTAGCAAAAATTCTTATTGCAAAACTATATATACTAAAAATGAATTAGGCAGACAGCAGGCAGTAATGAGGACAAGAGTCTTGGTGTTGGCAGCATTAGTATTTCACAAAGTTGAAAATACAGTCTGCCGGCTTCCTTCACCTCACTGGCAAACATATTGCAAAGACCGGTAAAATTCCTAAGAATATCTGGCTATTTCTTCAAAAAATAATAATATAAATTAAATTCGAGCTTCTTTTCCGCCGAAAGCCACCAAAAACTTGGAAAATAAGTCACGCTTGAACTAATACACTTTTAAATTCCCTTAACAGACCTGAAATGGAGAGGAAAAATCGCCAAAGTCATCATCTGGGCAGGTGGAGCCAGGAGGTCCGTCTTGTAGGGCGTCTGGGGTTCAAATGAGAGGCAGTGGTCGCCGCCATAACGTCATCAGCTTGGTTAGTTCACCGCATCGCCACCAGAACCACACCCGCCTACCCACCCCCACCGGCGCTTGTTTTCCGCCATTTTAAGGTCAGTTTATGCTATTATTACTACTTCTAGTGCTATATTCCTATATTTTATCGTAGAATTAATACAGCTGACTTAGATCTCGTGCAAATCATATCCTAGGTTAAATAATGAGATCATATATTGCCTTGAAACCAGTGTTACGAGTCGAACTCCATCTTGTACAGTTTTCCATATGTATGTTAATTCCCAAGCTCATGACTCTTCTTTCTATATTATTTGTTGTTATGCCCTACCAAATTACTGATACTAAGTTAAATAGATAAAGTTAATAAGCTTCGTTTCACCTTATTCTTCGAAGCCACATATTTGGATCGTTATCTCGGTACTGTTTTACTCTCTTGATCTACATTTCTAACTCTGTATAAAACTAGGCCATAAGAGCATATGTCTAGCATATTTCTAGAGCATTCTTCTAGAGCATATTTCTTCCCGTACTGTCATAAGGTGTGATTTTATTATATAGATTATTTTGAAACATTTTTAGGGAGATAGTACTGTCAGATATTTCATACAAGTATTCCTATTGTGCTGGGCTTTTTTTCCTTTATTCTAGCTAACTCAGACTATTTCTAGAGCTTAGATAGAGTCATAGGAGCCTGATAGTGTTAATACTGGTACCATTAACCCTGTCATGGTCGGGACAGCTCCTATTCTAGTCAACATCAGGTTATTTTATTAAGTAGAGTGAGTGCAAGTGGTCTAACAGTGAGGGTGTTTGTGGGTGCTTGGTGAGTGTGTGGGGGTTGGGTTTGTGTGTGTATGTGTGGGGGGGGTTGGGTTTGTGTGTGTGTGTGTGTGTGTGTGTGTGTGTGTGTTTGTAAGTCATGATATAGATGCATTATGTTTATACTGTGTCGATGGAATGTCACAACATGATCTTTATCCCCAACAGCACCAGGGCCTGAACCACAACACAACCAGCAACACCACCACTCTCATCACCCAGGGAGGTATGCGCTCCAGGAACAAATCCAATGAGGGAGAAGTAGCCTGTTTGGAGGGCCTTGTTCTTGTCACGTATACCATCCCACTCAACGGACGGAGGTATTGTGTATGTTGTTTTTGTGCATTGTGTGTGTGTGTGTATGTGTGTGTGTGTGTGTATGTGTGTGTATGTGTGTGCGTGTGTGTGTGTGTGTGTGTGTGTGTGTGTGTGTGTGGGAGGTGCATATGTTAAAGAATGATACAGTATATAATTATGTTAATGGTGTAAATGACGATGGTATGGTGTAAAACTGTTTGTGTGCGTGTGTGAGACAGACAGAGATAGAAATGGAGATAGACAGCGATAGAGATAGAGACAGACAGCGAAACAGAGCCAGTGAATTTGGCAGAGTAGAGCTTCTCGCCAGACCTCACACCACGGAGGTCTGGCTGCAACTGATGTCTTTCTCGCTGCCACACTCGCCCCGACTCCACTCTGATCCCAACTCGAAGGATTTTCCAGTCTATTCTCCATAATTTGCTTGTAATTCCACCTGATTTTCCACTATAAGGTAATACACTAGCGATGAATTAATGTTTTTAGAGGGATTTTGATAATTTGGTAAAGTTATTGCGTTATGTATGCTGTACGATCGAGTGCCTGAAAGATTGGTTTGCCAGACGTACAACGGAAGGTTGGCTCAATATTGACGTATTTTTTACTGTTTATATTTATTTAATGGGTAGTTTTTGTCCCAGCACAGCACACCATATCACCACACACACAATACATGCACCACAACACACCCCAGCACACCACAACAGGCGGTGCAGCTACCAGGTCACATAACCATCCTTAAACGCCCCCTATCTCCCTACAGGAGGACGGTGGACTTCAGGAAAGGGTAAATTCAGCCTGCAGTCCACTGGGATCACGTAAAGGCCAACCTACGACCACAAGAACAGCAGGAGCAACAGCAACAAGGGGTGATTAAAACGAAGTCTACGAGTGTGTAATTGATTTTATTGCAATCTAATAAATGGAATACACCGCAGAGTAACATTCATTGCACCCTCAGTAGCGTAGGAACCCGAGGAGAGGCTTTTAAAAACAATAAATTTACCCTAGTTACCCCTTTATTAATCATAGAAAACGGTTGGATCGGAAATTTTACCGATTAAAAAAAAAATATTTGGGTCTCCCTTCATCACCATCATCATACGACACATGATATCCGAAGCAGCGTCGACCATAGCTAGCGATAGAGGTGTGTGTGTGTGTGTGTGTGTGTGGGTAAGGGTTGCGATGACATGTCGGTTCAGAGGTTATGACAAACAGCTGGCCTGGCAGCTTAGTTCTTTGACAGACGTAGACCAGATTACTTGGCCTGTCACTTTGGTCTGGCTCCTCTCTATTGAGGCAGGTAGTGTTCTTATGGTATTATACAGTGTCCCAGGATTTATTTTGGGGAGTTTTATTTTTCCGAGACCCATCAGTTGTGTCCCGTATATTCTATCAGTCCATCTTTGTCTTGACGTTAGTACAGTTAGTCCTTTTGATTATTATTGATAAATCTATAACTTTTCGTGTTTTCGTAAAATCTAGCCAATCTGACCTTTTTTTTTCCATACATCCAGGAAGTCAGGTATTCAAAGACACCATTTTGTCGTACATGGGGGTCAATAACATACTCAGAACTCGTAACATAAATTTTATTGGTTACAATTACTCGTACATCTGAATGTAATGACTTAATAATTACATGTTGAATTATGACTCACGTTTTCACCAAGTAATTAATAGACTCAGATCTGTACCTAACAACTGAGGCTCACATAGGCTTCAGAGACTTGAACTGAGTGAAGACTGGCATAATTTACCTCTTTCCTGATATAAAATACCTCTTTCCTGATATAAAATACATCACTATAACTAAGCCTCTCTAGCCTTGGGTCCCTAAATGTTAGACTTATTCACTTGGTTAAGTGTGGATATAAGGTACATATTCCCGTTGTCTGAGACTCCCTAGCACCTCTTTCTTGCCTGTTTTGCATATTACACATTAAGATACACTAATAACATACGTAGAAATAATCTTAGGAAAAAGGTGCTACAAGGAATAGTGCCAAGATGGTGATAGCCAATATCCTCTTCAGGCATAAAATGATCCACAGGTATACATGGCGAGTGATGAGAAGGGTGGGTGGTGAACTGAATGAAAGGAAGGCAATGATTGATTATGTGTGTGTGGATGAAAGGATGCGAAGATGTGTAATGGATGCAAGAGCTTATAGAGGTTGGGGGAGTGGACTTTCTGACCACTACTTGGTGGTGGCCAGAATTAGGATTCAAGTAAGATGGAAGAATAGAAGAAGGGAAAGACGAGAGGAAGGAGTAGCTGCAAGGAGAGTGGAAAGGTTACAAGAGGATGAGAAAAAGGCAGAGTATAAGAGAGAAGTGGAGGAACGATTGGGCAAATATGAACTGGAGCAGATGGGAGACGTGGAAGGTGTGTGTAGGATATTTACAGAAGAAATATGTGCAGCATGTGATGTGGTGTGTGGGAGGAAAAGAAGACGGAGGGGGGTGCAAGGAACAGCGTGGTGGACTGAAGAGGTGAGACAGGCTGTGGCACAAAAGAAGAAAGCATACAATGAATGGATGAGAAATAGGGGCGTGGAAGAAGTTGAGAGGCGGAAGAAAGAGTTATATGTAGAAAGAAAGAGAGGTGAAAAGATTAGTAAGAGAGAGTAAGAAGAGAGTGGATGAGGAATTTGGAAGGAATTTGAGTGTAAAGTGGAGGGACTGTAAGAAAATGTTCTGGAAAGAGGTGAAAAGAGTAAGACAGGGTGGGAATGTAGTTAGCAGGGGAGTAAAAGATAAAAATGGTAGATTACTAGTGGAGAAGGGAGAAAAAGTGAGCAGATGGAGAGAACACTTTAAGGAATTGTTGAACATAGAGGATGGAAGTAATGCGAGTATAAGTGGCTGGGGTATGGCTGGGAGAAGGAGGGAGGTGTGAAGACAGGAAGAAATCAGTAGGATAGAAGTTGTGGAAGCAATGAAGAAAGTTAAATCGGGGAAAGCCCCAGGAATTGATGGAGGGTGTGGTGAAATGCTGAAGCATGGGGGAGAGATAGTAGTAGAATGGATGTGGAAGATGTGCAGATTGGCCTGGGAGGAAGGTAGAGTCCCGGAGGATTGGAAGTCAGGTATAATTATTCCCTTGTACAAAGGAAAAGGGGAAAAAGAAGTGTGTGGTAATCATAGGGACATTTGTGTTCTTAGTATAATAGAAAAAGTGTATGGTAGGATACTTATAGACAGAGTTAGAGAAAGAAAAGAGAAATTAGTTGGAGACGAACAGGGAGGCTTTAGGAAGGGAAGAGGTTGTGTAGATCAGATATTCGTTCTTAGATCTTTAGTGGAAAAGTTTCTAGAGAAGGGAAAGAAGTTGTATGCGGCTTTCATGGATTTGGAGAAAGCATATGACAGGGTGGATAGACAAGGATTGTGGAAAGTGTTAAGAATATATGGAGTAGATGGGAAGTTGTTGAATGCTGTGAAGAGTATGTACGATGGTGCGAATGCTGCAGTCGTGTGGATGGTGAACTAAGTGAATTTTTCTCTTTGAAAGTTGGTTTGAAACAGGGATGTGTCATGTCTCCATGGTTGTTCAATCTGTACATGGATGGGGTAATAAAAGAGGTTCAAGGTAGGGTAGTGGATGTTGGAGTGGCCCTGGTGAGAGAGGTTAGTGTTTGGAAACTCCCTGTACTGTTGTTTGCAGATGATACTGTGTTGTTGAGTGAAGACGAAGGGGAGCTGCAAGGCTTGGTGGATGAGTTTGGGAGAGTGTTCAAGAAACGGAATCTAAAGGTGAATGTAGGGAAGAGTAAAGTGATGGTCTTTGAGAGAGGTGAAGTCAGTGAATGTACAGCGAGGTTGGATGGTGAGGAATTGGAAAATGTGAGTACGTTTAGGTACTTGGGTAGTGTGATGAGTAAGGATGGAGGTTTGGAGGATGAAGTGCTTGAAAGGGTACAGCAGGGAAGAAAGGTTGCTGGTTCTTTGAAAGCAGTGATAAGAAACAGGGAAGTGAGCATGGAAGTGAAAAAGTTACTACATGGCAGTATTGTGATACCAACTCTAACGTATGGAAGTGAAGCTTGGACGTTGTTGGAAGGACAGAAGTCAAGAGTGAGAGTAGTGGAAATGAGTTATTTAAGAGAAGCCTGTGGAGTCACATTGAGAGACAGGCTGACGAATGAGGATATAAAGGAGCGTTGTGGTGTGGATGTGGATGTGATACGAAGCGTTATGAGAACACACTGAGGTGGTTTGGCCATGTGGAGAGGATGGAGGGTGAAAGACTGACGAAGAGAGTGTATGTGAGGTGGAGGGGGGAAGAGGGAGGGGGAGGCCGAAGATGAGATGGAGAGATGGGGTGGAGAGGTATATGAGAGAGGGGGGTGTGAGTTGGGAGCAGGGCGGTGAAATGGCGGGGGACAGGGCGACTTGGAGGCGATTTGTTTGTGGCCACCCCAAACGGGATTGAGGCGTCTGGCAATAGATAGAGATAGATAGAAGATTAAATAACTAAAGCTAACACTGATTTGAACTAATATACATCTGGTCCACAGGTCGTGCTGGAGTCTGCTGCCTTGACGCTGCTTCCTTGCCACACTGGTCATACCCTGCTGAAGTTTGGTCTGCCCTGCCGTGAGAAGCCTGACGGTGGTGTGGTGTCTTCCCCTACTCTGAGATGCCTGGTGGTGGTGGTGGTGGTAGTGGTGGTGTTGGTGGTGGTGGCGGCGGCGGCGGCGGCGGCGGCAGTGGCGGCGGCAGGGTGTTGTGTCTTCCCCAGCCGTGAGATTACTTGCTGCTGCTGCTGGTGATCTGCCCTGACCTGCCGAGAGAAGCCTGGTGGTGATGATGTGATCTGCCTTGCAAGTCGGGTCGCTCCCCTCCAGGATGTTCTGTGGACAAATGCTACTTTTGAATGCATATTTTATATTGCTGTCTCTATTAATGTATTCTATACTGAAGTATTAATAATAAAAAAATTTCTGTCTTGTTTCCTTACCTTTTTAGCTTTGCCTTTGACTTAATATAGGTGATAAGTATATGGCGCTCTGCAGTCTTGTGTGTTGTTGGGACGGCTTTTGTGATGAGCTAAGACATTCTGATTGCTTCACCAAATTACTACTCAGCCTTGTGATCAGTGGACATAAAAGATTATACAATACAATGATATACAGCTTAGCATAAAAAGGTTATGGGAATTCTCCACAATGCAATCCGTGGACCTAAATTAAAGCCTATATTATAAAGCTAAGCCTGAAGAGGGTTATGGGAAGTAGATAATGATGCAGGATAGATACTGGTAATGTTCACTGAGCCGTGCTCGCAACACACAAGAACTGAGTGGCGTAATATATGGACCACCTTGTATAATGAGAGGCCGTAAGTGTGTGCTGACTCACAAACTTGCCATCAATGCCCCGTCATAACGATTATTGTGTCTTGTAGGAAGCACAAAGAAAACAGGCCACAGAATACCTCCTTGTCTCTTGTTCCTCCTACACAAACATACACGCCTTTCACTTTAACTTGGCACAGAGTTTCATTTAAAGCATACCAGAATGTCACTGCAGATCAGTAGCAGAAACAGCCAATACTACAATTCTACATCCTTTCCACAGCACTCATTCGTGACTAACATCATATTCTAATGATAACTATCGCTACTACTCTGCAAACTGTATGGAAACTATAAGCTATCTGTCTATCCATCTATCTATAGCCAGACGACTTAATCCCGTAAGAGGTGGCCACAAACAAGTCTCCTCTATGTCACCCTGTCCCCTGTCATTCTGCATCACTCCCCCTAATTCACACACACCCTCTCTCATATACATCCCAACTCCATCCTCCACTTATAAGTAATACATTAAAACAGCCGTGAATTACTGTCGCACAAGCCCTAATCTTACCCAACACAAACACGAAGAAGCTTTAAAGAACAGAAAACAATACCTTGATAGCAGAAGACACTAAGACCACCAGTACTGACAGCCTACACCAAGAAACGTAACTAATTTCAGAGACCAAGTGAATATGAGAGGCACATAGTTCATCACTTCACCTCAAGATCCGTCCCACCTTTGTAACCTTATGTTGCATCATCCTCTCCACAAACAAAATCGAACAACCGCCCAACACTACACAGATTATCTTTGCAACATATCCCCTCCTCCACCCAACTCTACACTTCCCAGACACATACATAAACACACAGACACCCCAGCCAGCCAAAACTTTCTATACCGAACACAAACATAAACACACAGACACCCCAGCTAGCCAAAACTTACTATACCAAACACATACATAAACACACAGACACCCCAGCCAGCCAAAACTTTCTATACCAAACACATACATAAAGAGACACCCCAGCCAGCCAAAACTTTCTATACCAAACACATACATAAACACACAGACACCCCAGCCAGCCAAAACTTTTTATACCAAACACATACATAAACACACACACACCCCAGCCAGCCAAAACCTTCTGCCAAACAGCATCCTTCATGTGCCATCACCAGACATACACCCTTCAGACACTACCGAACCCAGAGACTCGAGTACACCAACCTTCCCTGCTACAATACTAACACAAAATATAACACACATACAATCCCCTGTGCTCATACTGCAAAGTGGCACCCCCACACCACAGCACACCCACTCACTTCCTGCACCACACCACCACAACACAGACAATCCTTCAACATAGCACTGGGTTCACATCCAGAGGAGCCTAAGATGTAACAAGAACAACAACAACAACTCAGGCCAAGTTAAAGTGAAACGAGTCTAGTTACGAAAGGAATATTACTGCAAGTTATTTTGTAAGCGCTTCGGGTACACAAAGTTACAAGGCCGCAGGGAACGGACTGCATACCGAGGGTTATAATACTATGGCGGCTTAGGGGGCTTTATACCACCTTTTCTTCAGTGATTTATTATTCAAGCGAGCGAGCGTAGAGAGCAAGCGAGCGAGAACACTATATGACATGGTATAATAGGGTGGCAGAGAACAGCGCCAAGACTGTGTTGTCTAGGAAACTATTAAAGCAACAACGGATCTATGGACAGCATTAGAAACCTAGTAAAAAAAAATAATAGGAGTTACTTGAGGGACTTTTCTCAAAATCTGCCGCGGCAGTTCTGATAAAAGGAAAATAAAAGTACCAAACTGAGCACCAGAACCGAGTTATTTTAGAAGTTTTTAAAGCTACTGCAGATCTGTTCAGACAGCTGGAAAGCTTATGAAGAAGCAATTGGTACTACTTAAGTTAAATAGACTTAGCTTTTAACGTCAAGCAAGATGGATGGATGGATGGATGTGTGGATGTGGAATCGTGGATGCTTGGACCGATGGTAGAGTTCCTGCTGTTTCGTCCTTCCACCTGTCGACAAAAATCATCATCAATATCATCATCATCATCATCATAGCTGTCGTCGTCATTATCATCATCATCATTATATACACCGTCATTCTCATTATCATTACCATTCTCATCATCATCATCATCATCAATATCATATTATCATCATCACCTACCTATCTATCTATTTATCTATATCTGTTTATCTATAGCCAGACGCCTTAATCCCGTAAGGGGTGACCACAAGCAAATCGCCTCCATGATGTACTGTCCTCTACCATTTAGCTCAAGTATCCCACTCATATGTTTCTACTCTTTCCCTCCATCTCATCGTCGGTCTCCCCATCCCCCTCTATCCTTCCAGCTAACTCATGTGCACTCTTCTAGTCATTCTCTTATTCGCCATCTTCTCCACATGGCCAAACCACCTCGAAGTATTTCTCTTAACGCTTTCAATCTCATCCACATCAGCATCACAACGCTCCTTCATCTGCCCATTTGTCTGTCTGTCTCTCTATGAAATTCCACATGCTCCTCTCAAGTAGCTCATTTCCACCGCTCTCACTCTTGACTTGCGTCCTTTCAACAAGATCCAAGCTTCGCTTCCATACTTTAAAGTGGGAATCACAGCATGCAGTGCCCTTTTTTTTAACACTTTCATCCTCAGTTCCCTCTTCCTAACCACTGCTTTTTAGAGAATAAGCAACCCTCCTTCCCTGATGTATCATTTCAGTCACTTCATCCTCTAATCTTCCATCCTTATTCATCATATTACATAAATACTTAAATGCACTCATATTCTTCCATTTCCTGACTATGCAGCCTCACTGTGCATTCTGTTACCTCATACGTTGAGATATTAAAGCATCACCACCATCAGCATCAACATCATTATCACCATCAATATCATCACCATCAGTCTGTGACACACCACTGCATGATAAGGACCCTCTCACCTTTCTCCACTCGGATCCATTGATTGTTAGTCTGTTCCGTCCTTGCTCGGTAGATCTGCCTCATATGATCTCTCCATCTTGTTCCCTGTGCACCTCTTCTTCTCACTCCATCTCTGGCTTGCCATTCAGTTACAGCTCGCTGTCCTTCTGGTATCTCTTCTGTGAAAGACGTGACCTGAGGTGTGTGTGTGTGTGTGTGTGGAGTTACCTGGAAACAGTATCAGAATTAATAGATGCTGGAGCTTCAGGCCCCTTAGGTTAATCTCCTTGGTGTGGTATGGTGTGATGTGGTGGTGGGGAGTTGTGTGGTGTGGTGTGGGGAAAGTTGTGTGTGAGGTGTGGTGTGGTGTGTGAGGGTGGTTATGTGGTGTGGTGTGGGAGGGTGGTTTTGTGTGGTGTGGTGTGGTGTGGTGTGGGAGGGTGGTTTTGTGTGGTGTGGTGTGGTGTGGTGTGGTGTGGGAGGTGGTTTTGTGTGGTGTGGTGTGGTGTGGTGTGGTGTGGGAGGTGGTTTTGTGTGGTGTGGTGTGGTGTGGTGTGGTGTGGGAGGGTGGTTATGTGTGGTGTGGTGTGGGAGGAGGATTATATTTTGGTGTGGTGTGGTGTGGGAGGGTAATTTTGTGTGGTATGATGTGGTGTGGTGTGGTGTGGGAGGAGGATTTTTTGTGGCGTGGTGTGGGGGGAGGATTTTTTGTGGTGTGGTGTGGGAGTGTGATTTCGTGTCGTGTAGTGTGAGAGATTGGTATGGTGTGGTGTGATACGGTGTGGGAGGGTGGTGTGGTGTGAGAGGGTGATGGTGTGTGACAATGTGTGGGGCTGGTAGAACGTAACTTGGCTTCACTCTAATCTCTAAAGCCTATATGAGTACAACACCTCTCATCCGAATATGGTTAGTGAGAAGCAGACGGTCAGGGCCGGTCTTAGAGCTACTGTGATAAAATGTAGAAAATCATGTGTTGTATCCTTAAAATTAAAAAGAATATGTGAGGTTAATTCTTACCTTCAAATAAAGACCAAAATATATGTATTACTTCACTCATATTCATCCACTTCCTAACGATACATAAAAAGACTGTGATCAGTGACTTATGGAATCCTGTGCTGTGCTCTATGGGATGTAATAAGCTTTTCAGAATATTGCGTAAGTGTCTCGTAATTGTATAAGTAAAAGGTCCAATATTCTTGGCCTAATATTTACCCTTGAAATTAAACTATGAATGTGTGGAAATAATTCTGCCATTTGAATAATTACGGTATCATCAACCAAGATACACATACACGAACATATGCAAGCACACACACACACACACACACACACACACACACACACACACACACACACACACACACACACACACACACACACACACACACACACGCGCGCGCGCGCGCGCCCAGTCACCAAAACACGAAGTTAAACAGAAAGGAAAGGGAGAGGTGACTCAGCCAATGACTTGAAGATCGTCGTCGTCATCATCGTCGTCGTCGTCATCGTCGTCGTTGTCTTCGTTGTCGTAATCATCACCATCATCATCTTCCTCGTCATCATCATCATCATCATCATCATCGTCAGCAGCAACAGCATGTCATCACCATCCCAACACTGTAAAAAATGTAGTACAGAAGTTATATCAATATCATCACCATTATCATCAAATACATCACTATCATCTAACCATATTCTAGAGTTTGCATCAACATCATCATTATCAGCAGCATCAACATCAGCAGCAGCAACATCCATCTTCATCATCATCATCATTACCCTGTGACACACCACCGCAAGATAAGGACCCCTCTCACCTGTCTCCACTCCGAATTTTTGGTTGTTTTATCTTGTTCCGTCCCAGCTCGGTGGATCTGCGAGAATCATCTCTATCTTCTTCCCTGTGTGCCTCATCCTCTCACTCCATCTCTGGTCTGCCATTTAGTTACGCTGGCTGTCCATGCGTTACCTGTTCTGTGGAAGACGTGACCTAAGGACTGCGTGTGGACTGACCTGCAAACAAGAGGACAAATATACGTGTGTTGCAGCATCACTACTATACCCTGTTCACTCTAACTTGGCGTAAAATTGCAATCTCTTTCTTAAATTTTTTCTCGGCCTTGGTAAAATGAAGGAACATCACCACAACATACGCGTACGTGTATGTGTGTACGTGTGTGTGTGTGTGTGTGTGTGTGTGTGTGTGTGTGTGTGTGTGTGTGTGTGTGTGTGTGTGTGGTGCGAGGTGCCTGTGTGTTACTATGGCAACCTCCCGACACCATCTCAGTTACATAAACACATTTCCCCACCAGCAAGTTCCATTAGAGAGTACTGTGTGTGTGTGTGTGTGTGTGTGTGTGTGTGTGTGTGTGTGTGTGTGTTAGTTCACTACTTGTCAACGAACTTTGGTTATACATAAACATGCTACTAAAGTTAGGGCACAAATATAATGTAGTATGCTATGAAGTCAACTACACTCATAATAACGTCAGGATTCTTCTCCCCTATCGTGTCTCCGTTCTCTGCATCTGTCTGTCCTCTATCTGTCTGTCTGGCTGTCTGCCTGTCCCTTTATTGCAATTCACAAACAACTCTCAACTGTCCACAACTTCCTAGAATATCATGCTATCCTGCATTATATTACTTTTTTTCAGGGTAACTTGACTCAGATTTTCGTCCTTTTGCTTCTTACTTCACATGGGTCATTGGCAGAAAAGTGCAGCGCTACGGCTCCTCTTCAATGGCACTTTTTTGTGACTTACCTGTTCTAGTATTAATCTATTGCTACAACTCAGTATTCAAGTTGGATAGATGGAAATTGTAGGCCAAGTCAGAGTACAGAATGAAGTCAAACAACATACCTTTGGTGGGTGCAGTGGGAACAAGGCGACAGATCACAGGCAGGAGGACAATGGCGGGAAAATCCAGCAAAATCTAACCACCAGCTTATGAAGTGACGTCAACAAAACTCGTGCCTCATAATCGGTTCAAACGCCAGTCCATTTTATCAATAAACACCTGTGGTTCTGTATTTCAACTTCACCTATCCCAAACCAACCTAATCATATCTAAACCGATTTAATTTAGCCCAGTCTCACCTAACCTATAAATATTTGCTCGAACTGAACTTCGCCTGACCTCGAATGTCCTAATCCAACCTAAATTATCCCAGCCTAATCTAACTTAACCTCACCTAACCCAGTCTAATTGTATTTAACCTCACAATCTCATGTAACCTCCCCATACCTAACCTAACCAATTCTGACGCAGCCTAACCGCATCTAACCCTACCTAATCCTACCCAGTCTCACTTAACCATACCATACCCGACCTAACCCAACCCAGTCAAGCCTAAAATGACCTAATCCAACCGAACCTAACCCAGCCTAACCCAACTAAATAAAACTCAACCCAAAACCTATCAAAACCGACGTATTCTAAAGCAATCTAACCTAATCCGTCTATATCTAGTCGAACTGAACCCAACCCAACCAAAAATTACCTAATCAGACCAAACCCTGCCCAAAGTGACCTAACCTAACTTTCGATCGGCCATAAATTCACTAAAGAAATTTTGCTCTCTAAAAGTCTACGGATGTCACATTCCAAGTTTCGCCTGTTCCGTGAACTACTATGCAGTTCAGCGGCTGTGTTACCTCGATTTTCTGGGTTTTCTCGGTAACGAAGTGTTGGATCACTATTTTACTTTGCCACAGTTTATTTCACACCTAGCGCTAATTTCTGACTGCATAGTGCATTACCAAAAGTGTATGAGTAAGCTACATACTCTTGACAGTTGAGAGAAATTCCCGATATCCAGAGACAGTATTCGGACACAGCCATCACTACGTCACTCCTTAGACCCCACCCACCTCTCTACCCCTACCTGTATGATCCCTCCTTCCTTCTATCACTCTGTACCCCCTCCCTCCCTCAACCTCCCCCCTTCTCTCTCTCTCTCTCTCTCTCTCTCTCTCTCTCTTGGATTCATAACTTACGGTGCATGCTGTATTCCTGAAGTATATAGAAATATGGTGTACCAACATGCACGCGTCATTTTTGTACAGTGAAATAATGTGGAAGTAAAGCCTTGGGTACGGTAATGTGGAGAGTAATAAAGAGCGAGAATGATGGCAAACAGATGGTTTACTGGAGCTGAGCAGTTTGAGGTGTTGCGAAGTTACATGGTTTGTTAAACGGGTTTGTGGCTGCACTCTACAGTAATACCCCAGAAATACAGGACGTTGGCACCAAGGATTAACAGTATGGCATATAAGTTACGTCATTGTCCCCGTGGCTGCAGGAATGGCATTGTCATGCGGCTTTTATCCTAGTTTACCAAGGAACAGAGAGACAATCGGCTGAGGTTCAGTTTGCACAGGTGCGTGTCGTTTATAGCTATATTACTGCAACCCATTCATTCCCATCACAAACTTGATGAGTGATGGGCTCCATATCAACGGATACGCATAAACTATCTATACATACCCGAACATGGGTAAAGAAATTGTCATATGATCCAATAATACACCATATAAGGTATTCACTTGGTTATAATACAGCACATCATGCATTTTCACATATGGTGGGTGGTGTAAGAAATTTAAGAGTTAAGGACAGAAGCCACCTTCGTGTGTGTGTGTGTGTGTGTGTGTGTGTGTGTGTGTGTGTGTGTGTGTGTGTGTGTGTGTGTGTTTTATTTATACATTTTCTTTGCCAAGGTTTCGTTGTTAAAGCGGTAATGGATCAAGGTGAATTTTGTCTCCAGCCCTGATAATACTTCACCAAAGGTAAAAGACATATCACTAATGTTGTAATATTGACCTGTCACCAAGCAGGCCGTATGACAGGGTTGCCTATGCGGTCGGCATGAGCATCCGCGCGGTGAGGACGGTGGAAAGGCGACATCGCACCAGCAACTGCGAGGCAGGGACGGCCCAGGCACTACCACCACCACCACCTGCAACACCTCCCACTACACCGGCCGGATTCGACTGTTTCACCGTAGCGGCCATTCGTCGCAAAGTCCATTCAAAGTTCGCCGCCAAAGAAGTTATGACTATTGCTTCCCTGACGGAGGAGCTGATGATCGACGGCATCATTCCGATGGCAACCTCGGATACGTCGGTGTGGCGACTCCTCCACGATATGGGATTCCGTTATAGGACATCAAAGCGGACTATGTATGTGAGGAAGGAGTCCCTGGACGTTGTATGCCGGCGGATTAATGCTCTCAGGGCACTCAAGCAACACCGGGAGAGAGGGATGCAGGTGGTGTACCTTGACGAGACATGGTTCACCACCAGGATGCACCACAGCATGAAGTGGGTGGACACAACGCAACCTGCCACAAGCACCACGTACAGCCGTCACGTGCCCCCCGGAGAAGGGGACCGCTTTGTGGTAGTTGCAGCCGGCACCGCTGATGATTTTGTGGAAGATTCGTTCCTGTGCTACCACACCAAGACAACCAGCGGTGACTACCACGGCGAGGTTAACGGGGAGCTCTTCCTTCGTTGGCTGACATCACAGCTCCTGCCCTCGCTGGCTGAACCATCTGTGCTTGTATTAGACAATGCGCCATATCACAGCCAGCAGACGGAGGAGAGTCGTTGCCCAACCACTGCCACCAAGAAAGCTGACCTCATTACATGGTTGGAGAAACACAGGCTCCCCTTCCCGCCACACGCGACACGCCCTGAGCTCCTGCTCATATGCAAACGGAACCGTCCACAGCCACAATACATCGTCGACAACACCATTCGAATGTGGGGTCATGAGGTCGTCCGCTTGCCACCAGCCCATCCAGAACTGAATGCCATTGAACAAGTATGGGGGCACATGAAAAGACACGTGCGCTCGTCCTTACAACACTTCACTCGGGCAGACTCGCAGGCCAGGCTGGAGGAGGCAAAAATGGGTGTAACGGCAGAGGTGTCGGAAAGGTGCGGTTCGCCGATCACAAGGCCTTGAGGAGGAGTACTGGGCCACAGACAACATACACCACAGCATAGATCCCGTCATCATAAAGCGATGATGAGGAAGACTTGTTCTTGGAAAGTGACGTGGAGTAAAAGAAAGGTTATGCTGTGCACTCATGTTTTCATCACTTGTCACCTCATCATATATCCGCTTCCGCTCAGTGTATTTTGAACTATGAAATACTCTTCCATATAACCTGTAGTTCTCTTTCTTAAAAAGTTATCCCATGGATTAATTTACCTTTTCATTTCTGTCCTAAAAAGGATTTATAGATATATATTATACACAATAATACTAATAAAGATAATACTAATACTAATAATAATAATATTAATAACAGTAATAATAAGAGTAATAATAATATTATTAATATTACTCATAATAAAAATAATAACAATACTAACGGTAATACTATTACTACTACTACTATTACTACTACCACTACTACTACTACTACTACTAATACTACTACTACTAATACTACTACTAATAATAATAATAATACTAATAATACAGTGTAATAATAAAATATCTCGAATTCATCATGTTACTGCTCTGGCGCCCATCCCCAATCGTACTTTAGGGTAGAGGCTACAAGGCAAAATGTAAATTAATCCATGAGCTACAAAGAGTATATAGCCCAGATGAAGGCAAAGAAAGACAATTTACGCACACCTCATTGTTTTATGGCTAATGCATGCACCAGTTGGAGAGCCATATACATCTCGTGGGTTAGTGCAAGGTTGAAATTAATTTAATTGAATTCCATGAGAGAGAGAGAGAGAGAGAGAGAGAGAGAGAGAGAGAGAGAGAGAGAGAAGGGGGGAGGTTGAGGGAGGGAGGGGGTACAGAGTGATAGAAGGAAGGAGGGATCATACAGGTAGGGGGAGAGAGGTGGGTGGGGTCTAAGGAGTGACGTAGTGATGGCTGTGTCCGAATACTGTCTCTGGATATCGGGAATTTCTCTCAACTGTCAAGAGTATGTAGCTTACTCAGACACTTCTGGTAATGCACTATGCAGTCAGAAATTAGCGCTAGGTGTGAAATAAACTGTGGCAAAGTATAATAGTGATCCAACACTTCGTTACCGAGAAAACCCAGAAAATCGAGGTAACACAGCCGCTGAAATGTGTAGTAGTATAATATAAGTATTGTGTGTGTGTGTGTGTGTGTGTGTGTGTGTGTGTGTGTATGTGTATGTGTGTGTGTGTGTATGTGTGTGTGTGTGTGTGTGTGTGGATGTGTTGTGTGTGTGTGTGTGGTGCGAGGTGCCTGTGTGTTACCATGGCAACCTCCCGACACCATAGCAGTTACATACACACATTTCCTCACTAGCAAGTACCACTAGAGAGTACTATGTGTGTGTGTGAGTGTGTGTGTGTGTGTGTGTGTGTGTGTGTGTGTGTGTGTGTGTGTGTGTGTAGGGGTTTGTGTTGTGTGTGGTGGGGGGTGAATGGTTTGATGTGGTTGCTGTGTGTGTGTGTGTGTGTGTGTGTGTGTGTGTGTGTGTGTGTGTGTGTGTGTGTGTGTGTGTGTGTGTGTGTGTGTGTGTGTGTGTGTGTGTGTGTGTGTGTGTGTGTGTGTGTGTGTGTGTGTGTTGTGTGTGTGGTGCGAGGTGCCTGTGTGTTACCATGGCAACCTCCCGACACCATCACAGTTACATACACACATTTCCTCACCAGCAAGTTCCACTAGAGGATACTGTGTGTGTGTGTGTGTGTGTGTGTGTGTGTGTGTGTGTGTGTGTGTGTGTGTGTGGGTGGGTGGATGGATGTGTCGTGTGTGGAGTGTGGGGGGTGGGGATCAATGGTTTGATGTGGTTGCTGTGTGTGTGTGTGTGTGTGTGTGTGTGTGTGTGTGTGTGTGTGTGTGTGTGTGTGTGTGTGTGTGTGTGTATGTGAGTGGGTGGGTGAATGTGTTGTGTGGGGAGGGTTGGGGGTGGGGGTCAATGGTTTGATGTGGTTGCTGTGAGTGTGTGTGTGTGTGTGTGTGTGTGTGTGTATTTGTGTGTATGTGGATGTGTTGTGTGTGTGTGTATGTGGTGGGGGATGGGGGGTGAATGGTTTGATGTGGTTGCAGTGTGTGTGTGTGTATGTGGTGGGGGATGGGGGGTGAATGGTTTGATGTTGTTGCAGTGTGTGTGTGTGTGTGTGTGTGTGTGTGTGTGTGTGTGTGTGTGTGTGTGTGTGTGTGTGTGTGTGTGTGTGTGTGTGTGTGTGTGTTAGTTCACTACTTGTCAACGAACCTTGGTTATACATAAACATGCTACTAAAGTTAGGGCACAAATATAATGTAGTATGCTATGAAGTCAACTACACTCATAATAACGTTAGGAATCTTCTCCCCTATCGTGTCTCCGTTCTCTGCATCTGTCTGTCCTCTATCTGTCTGTCTGTCTGCCTGTCCCTTTATTGCAATTCACAAACAACTCTCAACTGTCCACAGCTTCCTAGAATATCATACTGTCCTGCATTATATTACTTTTTTTCAGGGTAACTTGACTCAGATTTTCGTCCTTTTGCTTCTTACTTCACATGGGTCATTGGCAGAAAAGTGCAGCGCTACGGCTCCTCTTCAATGGCACTTTTTTGTGACTTACATGTCCTAGTATTAATCCATTGCTACAATTCAGTATTCAAGTTGGAGAGATGGAAATTGTAGGCCAAGTCAGAGTACAGAATGAAGTCAAACAGCATACATTTGGTGGGTGCAATGGGAACAAGGCGACAGATCACAGGCAGGAGGACAATGGCGGGAAAATCCAGCAAAATCTAAGCACCAGCTTATGAAGTGACGTCAACAAAACTCGTGCCTCATAATCGGTTCAAACGCCAGTCCACTTTATCAATAAACACCTGTGGTTCTGTATTTCAACTTCACCTAACCCAAACCAACCTACCATCCATTTCATGGACCGTGTATTATGGTTTTTCTCAAATATCTTTCAAACTAATCAATTGATCGGTGTGATACTTTGACACAGTGTACATGACACCTCCCGCTAATTTTTGGTAATATACGGCATTGCCAAGTGGTGTTAGTGAAGGCGTTTACTCTTGACGTTTAAAGGCAAAGTCGCGTGAGCCCTGCAGGGCTAATCTACACAAACGAACGTCCGCTACCCCCCATCTCCTTCCTCTCCCTCCCTCTCTCCCTCCCTCCCTCAGTCTCACTGTTTCACTCTCTTTCTCTCAGCATTCCCCCCAATACCTGTATGTAACATACAATATGCAATAAAATACCGTTTACCATTATATTATTCAGTAGTAGCAGATAACTGGAAAGTTCTTAATGAAAAGGATATAGCGTGGTCTGACCTAACGACCATAATAGGTTATTGGTTAAGTTTTCCCAACGAGGGTGTCAGGTGCGGGGTTGTCTGTCGGCTGCAGCACATGTAGTATACCTACTGACTGCATCAGGCTAGTGAAGGACACGGATGCCTCATCGCTGTTATGGCCGCCATGTTACTGTGTCCGCGTCGTAAAGGAATTAAGAGATCGTGATAGTAGGCACATTATATTGGGTGAATAAGGTGACGGTCATACGCTCTTTAGTCAACTCCCGTTTATATAACTTCAGGACATACAATAACAATGATTAAATGAACACAGACTCTACAAACAACAACATACTGTATTTATGATACCCGATACTAATCATTATAACATGATAGAGTGGACAGAGGGGGGGCGGGGGGCCACGGGAAGGCCAGCAGAAATGAGGGTTGAGGGGGGAAGTGAGGAGGGGGAGGGGGGAAATGAGGAGGGGGAAGGGGGAGGGGGGAAATGAGGAGGGGGAAGGGAGAGGGGGGAGAGGGAGGGAGGTAGGGAGGGAGAGGAAGGGGACGGGGGGTAGCGGACGTTCGATTGTGTTGATTAGTCTGGCGACTCACGCGTCTTTGCCTTTAAACGTCAAGAGTAAACGCCTTCACTAACACTACTTGGCAATGCCGTATATTACCAAAAATTAGCGGGAGGTGTCATGTACACTGTGTCAAAGTATCATACCGATCAATTGATTAGTTTGAAAGATATATGAGAAAAACCATGATACACGGTCCATGAAATGGATAGTAATCATATCTAAACCGATTTAATTTAGCCCAGTCTCACCTAACCTACAAATATTTGCTCGAACTGAATTTCGCCTGACCTCGAATGTCCTAATCCAATCTAAATTATCCCAGCCTAATCTAACTTAACCTCACCTAACCCAGTCTAATTGTATTTAACCTCACAATCTCACGAAACCTCTCCATACCTAACCTAACCAATTCTGACACAGCCTAACCGCATCTAGCCCTACCTAATCCTACCCAGTCTCACTTAACCATACCATACCCGACCTAACCCAACCCAGTCAAGCCTAAAATGACCTAATCCAACCGAACCTAACCCAGCCTAACCCAACTAAATAAAATCCAACCCAAAACCTATCAAAACCGACGTATTCTAAAGCAATCAAACCTAATCCGTCTATATCTAGTCGAACTGAACCCAACCCAACCAAAAATTACCTAATCAGACCAAACCCTGCCCAAAGTGACCTAACCTAACTTTCGATCAGCCATAAATTCACTAAAGAAATTTTGCTCTCTAAAAGTCTACGGATGTCACATTCCAAGTTTCGCCTGTTATCTGTACTATAGTCGTTCTATTTTATCAAGGCAGTTTGGGTCAGGCCCTCTGGGACCTCACTCTGTTAGCTCTGTTGCCACATCGTCGCCACACACGTGTGCTCTCTCTCTCTCTGTCTCATATTATATATTAACTACTACTAATTGTATTTTCTTAATTTTTTCTCTTGTTTTCGACTTTTTTTCCACACCATCCCTGAGGTAAAAGTCTATAGGTGCGTTTTTTTTTTTTTTTTTTTAATAGCTTCCATGGCGGGAGACTGACCGAGTATGACCCACTCACGCAGGGCTGTCCCTCGTGTCACCACCTGACAACGTCTCAAAGGCAACGCTGACAAGTCTTATGAGATTTATACTATACTATAGCTTTTTTATTGAATTACATCTATACAGAGTGTTTAAAATTCATTTATAAGTAGTTACTAGCTTAAAATAGGAGAGTGAGAGAGAGAGAGAGAGAGGTGAGCACAAATAATTACACGTGTGTCGGCGGCGATGTGACAGCAGAGCTAACAGTGCGAGGTCCCAAAGCGTCCCACCCAAACTGCCTTCATAAAATAGAACGACTATAGTATAGTATAAGTATTGTGTGTGTGTGTGTGTGTGTGTGTGTGTGTGTGTGTGTCTGTGTGTGTGTGTGTGTGTCTGTGTGTGTGTGTGTGTGTGGATGTGTTGTGTGTTTGTGTGGTGCGAGGTGCCTGTGTGTTACTATGGCAACCTCCCGACACCATCACAGTTACATACACACATTTCCCCACCAGCAAGTTCCATTAGAGAGTACTGTGTGTGTGTGTGTGTGTGTGTGTGTGTGTGTGTGTGTGTGTGTGTGTGTGTGTGTGTGTGTGTGTGTGTGTGTGCATGCGCTTCAGGAAAAAATAACTTACATACAATATTTTTTTTTCCATCACATTGTCTCTCTGAAATCTGAATCGCACTTATCAGTTTACATTCAGGTCTCAAACTGTACTGTTGGGTGGACAGGGACAAGGGGGCAGGCAAACCTAGTCCACCAGTCTGATCGGCACGAGAATCAACAGGACGACACTCACACTGCTATTTCACTGGTACTGAGACACCAAGATTGAGGCGGTACAAGGCAGAGTTGCCGTGAATTGCCCACTGGTTTTGACGTCATTATTGGACACGGTCTCGTTTAGTAACCAGGATGACAGAGGATGTATTGTTGGTATAACTACCATAAAATCTGGTATACTGTGAATACTGGAAGAAAGGGTATAATTAATGATGTCAGACCTATTATGATTCAAGTGTAAGGACGTTAAATGATTAAGAGAGTTAATAAGTCAGCAAATGTTGATTACTAACAAGACAGGAGACAAGTAAGTTTATCCACATCCAAGTTTTCTAGTATATCAACTGTACACGATTTACAACATTGTTTCGGTATTTCTTTAATATTACAAAGCAAGTGTGGACTGCTAATGGTTGGCACGTGTCTTGTAAATAATATATATATATTTTTTTTATGATATTGCCGGATGGGTAGAGGTAGACTGTTAAACAATGTATTCTTCCTTGTTTTAAATGACAGTATTATAGACAAACGCTACATATTCGTTGGTTTAACTGTGAAGGGTCTGAATAACAATACATGTTAGTTCCTCCCAATCATGACAATATCCCCCTTATTCCTACAAAATAACGTGAACAATTAGTGTGCAACGACGTCCGCCTGTCCACATACATGCTCGTCGTTCATTTGTTTTTCCACAGCAGACGATTTTCCACAAAACGGCAGCACTGGACTACAAGGCCTCCTCATCTCCCTCACACTAACATCCCCCTTGTCTCATCAGAATTACGTCTAGTAGCCTTATAGGTATTATTTCTTTGGGTCATGATACTTCCTGGCTGTCAGTGCGATATCCTTGTGTCCTAATGTAGTCACCTTAATGGCTAAAAACAGCAAATAGCCAACACTTACCTCAGGGGACTGATGCAACAGCAACACACACACACCCTCGTCCTTCCACTGTCATACAGCCACTAGCAAAAGTAGCCAAGTAGCGACGCCTACCAAGACGAGAAACTTGTCCAGCTACTTTTATAACCACTAGATGGTACCCGGGCCCTCTCATAGTAGGGGCAACTCTAGTATTTTATTCCAGGTACTGCTTGGCGATAGCATTCAGCTGAGAGTGAGTCATACTGCTATAAGTGTTAATACTGTCTCTATTAACGCTCATGATCATACAGGTCTCTTTACCAGCCCTATCCAAAAATAACGTGTGTGTGTGTGTGTGTGTGTGTGTGTGTGTGTGTGTGTGTGTGTGTGGGAGGGTGGATGGATGTGTCGTGTGTGGAGTGTGGGGGGTGGGGATGAATGGTTTGATGTGTGTGTGTGTGTGTGTGTGTGTGTGTGTGTGTGTGTGTGTGTGTGTGTGTGTGTGTGTGTGTGTGTGTGTGTGTGTGTGTGTGTGTGTGTGTGTGTGTGTGTGATTGTGTGTGTGTGTGTGTGTGTGTGTGTGTGTGTGTGTGTGTGTGTGTGTGTGTGTGTGTGTGTGTGTGTGTGTGGATGTGTTGTGTGTGTGAGTGGTGCGAGGTGCCTGTGTGTTACCATGGCAACCTCCCGACACCATCACAGTTACATACACACATTTCCTCACCAGCAAGTACCACTAGAGAGTACTATGTGTGTGTGTGTGAGTGTGTGTGTGTGTGTGTGTGTGTGTGTGTGTGTGTGTGTGTGTGTGTGTGTGTGTTGTGTGTGTAGGGGTTTGTGTTGTGTATGGTGGGGGTGGGGGGTGAATGGTTTGATGTGGTTGCAGTGTGTGTGTGTGTGTGTGTGTGTGTGTGTGTGTGTGTGTGTGTGTGTGGTTGTGGGATGCTGGAGGGTTTGATAATGTTTGTGTGGTGACTGCTTTATGTGTCTAGTTACCTCCGCCAGTGAAGGTGAAGGAAGTTATGTATTCACCCGTGTCTGTGTCTGTCTATCTATCTATCTGTCAATCTGTCTGTCGTTCTATTTGTCTGTGTATATGTCTGTCTGTCTGTCTTTCTATCTGTCTGTCTGTTTGTCTTTCTATCTGTCTGTCTGTCTGTCTTTCTATCTGTCTATCTGTCTGTCTATGGCCAAGATATATCAAAAACTTGCTATCGGCTTTCAATGGAATCTTGTAGGTAGGTGGGCACTGGGTCAAGAGAGAGACTATTCGATTTTTCATTAGATTTTTTCACTATTACGCTTTTGGCTCAATAAAAAGGAAAGTGGAAATCTAGGAATATACTGCACCTTAATGTGAAAATCTGGACAAATTTCTCCATAACAAAATATAAATAAAATTAATATTTTTCTTGACTTGAAAATATGAATTAACTTCGCTTGTTTTTTTTGTTTTTTTTCTTCCTCCAGGATCGTACTGTAAGCTGCTTTGGAAATTCTTTACATCTCTTCCTTAGCGATTTAATCAGCACATTACACCACAACACCCTCTTTTATGAGAGAGATGTAAACTCTGCCGATATGAAGCCGATTTTAATAGCTTACAAGAAAATGTCAAGACGTGCTATGCGAAAATAAATAGCTAAGGAAGGGGCACTGAGAAGACTCCCGTGCTTCCTAAAATACTGCCCTGTTTCCAAAAAGCGTATGACACAGAAATTTGACTTAGCTTTTAAAAACACCAGCATAACACTAATAGAAATAATTTTGTAATACAAAATAAAATAGAAATAGATATGGTAGTATTACAGTAAGTCAATCAGAGCCGCGTTTTCGCAACATTTGAAGTCAAGATCATCTGGATATCCATTTTGACTGATATTGAGTTTCAAGTGAGTGTCGCGATAACGGGTCGGCAAGATTGTACTGCCTTTACGTCAGAGCCATCTATACACATTCGTTTGTGCCTTATGTGGCTGCCTTGGGAGATTTTCTGCAAGCAGAGGAAGTAAATGATGATATTCGTCGTGTGATCGACCAGACGGGGCTTTTGCTTGAAATTTTGGAGTCAGATGTAAGGGCAGCTGTACCGGTACCACTGTTGTTAGACACAAGGTAAAACTGTCAAAATCCTCAAGATTCTCACGTTGTGGTAGCATCAGGGAAAAACAAGTGTAAAATTGCACTGGGACCTGCGGCGATGCTCTTGTTTCAGTTTGCTGTAAATGTAACCAGTCATGTCAAGTAACCTTATGTGGGACCACGTAACCTCGATGGGCTTAAATGAATAACTTTTTACTAAAGTTGCTGCTAGATGGCGCCACCACAGGTATCAGGTGAGAGCAAAGTTGGATTCTTCATTTCAAATAAACTTATATGGGACCACATTTACGTCTCAATAGGCCACTAGCTCTTTCTTCTCTCACGAGTTTGGCTCGACTTCGGTAGTGCTGGGTTTGTTTACAAAATGGAAAGTCAATATCAGTCAAAATACCTCGGGAGGAACACTGACTAATCTTGACTAGTCATGCTCAAATTCAAAATTGTCTTGACTTTTGGTGCTCGCGAGAACGGGTATCAGCACGATAGTCAATATGCGATATCAAGATTAGTCAAAATATCTTGACTTTTAAGGTCGCCAAAACGCGGCTCAGTTATGCAACACGTCACAGTGTCGAAAATTGCTGTACAAATACAAATTTTGCCTTGTACACAGTATTGTATAAATTTAGCCGTGTATACCGTGACTATAAAATTTACCCTGCATATGAATACCCTTTCCCCCTGATACCAATGGTGTTCTGACAACGTTCTTGTAGCCCAATACCCAAGGGGCCAATTACCTCTCCCATTCATCTCCCAGCCACCCCTCTCTTTAGCGCCGGGAAATTTATGTGTGTGTCTGCGGTTTTCATTTGTGTCTGCGCATATTATCTGTACGTCTGCGTCCCGTGACGGTAATTGGCGCACCCTCTCGCCAATTTAACACCAGGCT
The DNA here is from genome assembly GCF_032717465.1 of Coenobita brevimanus. NCBI lineage: Eukaryota > Metazoa > Arthropoda > Malacostraca > Decapoda > Coenobitidae > Coenobita > Coenobita brevimanus. Next base: position 542,424 of record NC_137002.1, on the reverse strand, counting down.
GATGGGTTGCATGGCTTAATACGCGACCATTGTGCGTCTGGCAGGCGTGAACGGGCAAGCTGACGTACCGTATTGACTTGTTACCACTTCAGTCCGCATGGAACCCGTTACTCTTGCCTCCTCTTGCGATTTATTGAAACCCTTTGGAACTGAGGTAAGAAATTCCACATACTTTTTACTTCATTTTGTAATATACTTCATGTTATTGATATTACTGGCTGAAATACTGGGCTTCGGAGTTTATAGGGATGGTCGTTCATTTAGCAGATTAGAAATACACTGAGGTGGTTTGGACATGTGGAGAGAATGGAGAATGAAAGACTGACTAAGAGGGTGTATGTAGGTGAGGTGGAGGGAAGGAGAGGGAGAGGTAGACCGAGGATGAGGTGGAGGGATGGAGTTGAGAGGTATATGAGGGAGGGGGGGGTGAGTTGGGGAGAGGGGAGTCAAATGGTGGGTGACAGAGTGACTTGGAGGCGTTTTGTCTGCGGCCACCCTTTGCGGGATTAGGGCGTCGGGCTATAGATAGATAGATAGATAGATAGACTTACCGTGAAGCTTCCCAATGTTCAAATTTAGGATTCCCGCCTTATGAACTTTGAAAGTGGTCCGTTGAGTAATAAATTCTCTCTCTCTCTCTCTCTCTCTCTCTCTGATATCCTCTTGTGTTTACTGTATGTCCAACAGTCCATGTGAGAGTCAGTATTAATAACGGGAACATTTATTGTGTGTGTGTGTGTGTGTGTGTGTGTGTGTGTGTGTGTGTGTGTGTGTGTGTGTGTGTGTGTGTGTTTTGCCTTCCAGGCTGGTGTTTAAAAGCTAAAAACTACAGAAGAGAGTAGTAAGGTGCGTAGAAAATAAATCGCCAAGGGAAAGGTATTAGGGGGTCTTCTTAACCTACGAGAATACGGATTCTAAACAGCCTCAAAACCCCTTTCATCCGATGACGTATTTTTCGTGGTATTCGTGATAGATTGTTTACTGTCGAAGATTTGTCGAGTTGATGGAGGGGGTTTTACGGCCTTCATTAACCCCTCCCCTGGATTTACTACAAGAGGTGTGACCTGAGCTGAATAAAGTCGTCTTCTGATAGCAAAGAATAAAAATACGTCACTAGGTTATAATATGCAAGGTTATGGAAGGGGAGAATGGGGGGATAACTGGGCAGTAGGAGGGGTTCTGATTCAAAGCTTCGCGGCCAGTGTGGCTCAGAGAGCGCCTGACTCGTGACCGAAAGGTCGAGAGTTCGCGCCCCGACCGGGTAGCTGCCCTGCTGGAAGAGGTAGCGCTCTCCCGTCACCTAGCGGGGCTATATGATCGATCAAGGTCTAGCTGGGGGATTCAGTTCCCCTATAGCCTGATGAAGTATTTCCAATTTGCTAGTTCGTTCATTTTAACCAGATGGAAATTTTCGTCCTTTTTTTCCAGAGACGATACTGTAGGTTTGCGCGGTTCCGTCAGTGCGTCAGCCCTTCTGCAGTTTCTTGTCCGCTCTGAAACTCCCACGTGCATGGACGCTTTTGATATAACTTCATACCATGATGGTGTGTCGCGCGTAACAACCAGCCATATACTCCCAGGGTCAGCTACATTTGTATGATTATCATCCGGTAGGGGACTTTATATTGCGTGGAAACTCTGAATGCATTTGTTTCCTGTAGCTCTGGCAGATTAAGACAATACAACGGCTTAGTATTCTGTTCATTGCACTTCTTCGTGACTAGCCCATATTCTGATGTGAATCTCTTGTTATAGCTCAGTGTTCAAGATGGAGATTGGCGGTTTGGCGTTTAATTAGAGAGAAAAGAGTATAGTAAGATTCAGATGTGTTGGAAGGGTTCCCTGTTTATATTGCCGCTTCAGTGGTTTGTTTACACTGCTTCGAAACTGTAAGATCATATTAACCTGAGCGGCTGTATTTTGGTGCGTTGAAATGTCTCTTGTACCTTGCCTCTCAGCTGTCATAACACAACCAGTATGAAGCCTGTTTTCGCGCATAACGAGCGAGCGAGAACTCCTTTTCCTTATTGCAAATTGCGTAGTTATGAGAGCGCTAATGGTAATGAAATATATAAATGAACTGATCGACCTAACTTCTAGAGAAAATGCCACTTCTGTAACTCAATTAGGCACAAAGTTATTAGCCTCTGAAAAGCGAGACAGTAGGGTCGGGTCGGGTCGGGCCGTTCATTGTAATCATCAGCCCACACTACTGTATCTGTAATGCCAGACGCCTTAATCCCGTAAGGGGTGGCCACCAACAAATCGCCTCCATGTCGCCCTGTCCCCCGCCATTTCATTGCCTTGCTCCCAGCTCACACTCCCCTTTCTCATATACCGCTCCACTCTATCCCTCCATCTCATCTTTGGCCTCCCCCTCCATCTCCCCCCTCCACCTCACTCACATACACTCTCCTCGTCAGT
>NC_137002.1:510000-535000 GCF_032717465.1 Coenobita brevimanus | reverse complement strand
CCAAACGCCATGGTCCCTTAATGGGTGGCCCTTTGCTTTTGAGTTAGTTGTTTTCCGGGGAGGGACACTAACCCTCTACCAACCCACTTGTTGATACGTAGGGAACACGTACCGTATAGGTTTACTGTGATTTAACATTTGCATCCTGTCCCCCATTCTCCTCTCTCTCTCTCTCTCTCTCTCTTAGGAATATTCTGGCGATTTTGACCAACTTTTAGCTAATTATTTTCTTTTAAAGTAACTTAGTATTTTTCTAGACAGACCTACTTTTTGCAATTTGTTAGCGGTACTTAGACATTTTTTGGCAATATATTTTTTTCCCACCTAAGGATGGGGTGAGGTAGGATCGAGAGAGAGAGAAGCTAGCAAAAATCAGCTCAGTTAAGTGGGCCACACTCTCATTATCTCGCCATTCAAGCCCACGGAATCCTGACCCACGCTAAGTACCATCACCTAAGTTGTTTTTTCTCTAACATGAAGCTAACTAACCTACTAACCTAACCCAGTACTAAAAAAACAAACCTGACTTAACCTAGACCTTCCTGGATTAAAAACATGGAAGGTACGCACAACGGCAGTCATCCACCTCATCCTCCGTATAAAATTCATCCAGCCATCTCGATCCCCTGTCCGTTCGTCCCAAAATAATTAAGTCATATGTTGCATAAAAATACTAAGTTATTCTATCTACTATCTACTGCCAGACGCCATAATCCCGTAAGGGGTGGCCATTTGACTTTGAGTTAGTTGTTTTACGAGGAGGGGCACTAACCCTCCACCAACCCACTTGTTGACACGTAGGGAGCACGTATGGTTTGGTTATATGGTTACCACCCAGCGTTGTAAATGGTTTCTTGGCTTACCAACCTAATTTATTTTTCTTCTACGTCTTCTTTCCTCCTCCTCCTCCTCCTCCTTCCCTTGGGAGTCCCTTGAGCACAGAAAAATCATCTGTCGACAGTCGAAAATAAATGAAAAGATATACCCGTGTTAATAGAGATAATTCTGCTAAGCTGATTACAACCCTGTGTCGATCGTAAGTCTATGGCAGTTTACTTGTTCACAGATGGTCCGTGTCGGCCTTTGTTATTTCCTCCGCCAAGGTGGTTATGTTTTCACCCCTGTCCGTTTGTTTGTTGGTTGGTTTGTGAGCAAGATTACACAAAAACTACTGGACGGATTTCCACGAAACTTGGTAGAAGAATGTGTCTTCGCCCACAATACACTCCATTAAATTTTGTTGCGGATCCGGATAAAGGTGCGGATCCAGGAATTTCTTTTTTCACCTTCTTTAACCTCTGAACTCTTCCATCGTAAATCTAGTCCCCCCCAGGCCTCGCATTGAAGGACGCACTGCACATCCATATATACCGGTGCTGTATATACACAACAAAATATTAGGTAAATAAATAAATACTGTAGCAAGAATAAAATACCTCTTCTTATCTCAGTGACTTCTCTCAGTATCCAGGGAAGCTAAGATAAAGCCAGCCATAGTAGTGTTTTAGCGACTGTACCATCCATCACAGGAAAAAAAAAAGAATGAGTAACGTGGGCAGGAGAGGAAGATGAGTTGGGGTGGAGAGGGCATTCCAGGTGTTCATAATTGGCCAGTGTTTTTGTGGGTGTGGAGGGAGGACACCTACTGGGAAAGAAACAGCAAAAAAGTGTATATAATTAGTTTGTTCCTTTACGCACCACAGCTTAGGCTACATAGTTTTAGCGAAGCCAGATGGAGAGACCCGTGTGCTGGTGGAAATATTTTGGAACTTCGCTCTTACTATATTCGGTAGGCCATCTGTCTGTATATCTGTCAGTCTGTCTTTCTATCTGGCTATCTGTCTATCAATCTGTCTGTCTATCTGTCTGTCTGTCTATCTGTCTACATATCTATCTGTCCGTCTGTATGTTTGTGTCTGTCTATATCTACCGCGTATGTCTTTCTCTGTCTATATCTGTGTGTGTGTGTGTGTGTGTGTGTGTGTGTGTGTGTGTGTGTGTGTGTGTGTGTGTGTGTGTGTGTGTGAAGTAGGCCATGGAGCCGGTGGTGCATTGGTACAGCATCACATGTACCATATCCACCCCACAACATAAATACCTTGTCTTGGATTCAGCTGCCGGTCAGACTATGGGACAAACGTTGCTTCCCCCTCGTCCTAGTACACCCGCGGTGCACTAGGGGGGAGGGGAGGTCTGGGTGTACATGCCATTGTTGTACGTTTGTGTTCTAGGCGAAGATTAGGACATGGAAAAAACATTACCCGCTGTAGTGAGCCTTCGTGCAGTTTGATAATCAGTAATTCTCTCTCTCTCTCTCTCTCTCTCTCTCTCTCCCCAGCTAATGATTGTAACTTTGATGTCAATGTGTTCGTTAAAACAGGCTATTAACCAGCACCATAGACGAGACTGCGAAACGAACCATCTATCCATTTTTTTCTCTTCGTTTCAGACTTATGTTCTGAAGTTAAATATGGAAGCAGCTCTTTATCCCCACCAAAATTTGTCATACAGGGAGCTAATCACAAACCATCCCTTCATTATTGGCATAGGTATTGTAAACTGTTGCCTGAGTGAGCGAAGGGAAAATACGCAGACAGAACAGGATTTTAGTGTGGCGCGTCTACCATGTTTAGCACCAAAAATGTGTTATTCCGGAGGCCATGAAAGCTGGAACTGTTATGAGAGAGAGAGAGAGAGAGAGAGAGAGATTGTGTAAGGTACTTTTCTGTAAATCTAGGACCGAAACTGGCGCATCTCGAAAGTTGTTAAAACTACAGCGGACATTTGCACATCCTCGAAAATCTAATGGCAAAGATAATTGGCGTAACTCAAGTAGTGGCTTTCCTTTTTAAAAATTCGTCGCCCTATTGCTGAAAAAGGCCAAAAGCGCCAAACATTGCATGAGGCCTGGGCGATATGGGAGATAATTCCTGCGTTGGAGAAATACACTAAAGACATTCGGGAAATTGTTTGTTTATCCACGTGCCAGGTGTCAAGTGTGGACGCCTCTAACTCCGGTATTCTTGTAAGGTGGATGTTGTGAATGAAAGTATTGCCTAATTTCTCAGCGCCAGACAAGGGGGCTACACAGACATACACTTCCTTCAGTTGTGGTATAGTGTGTGTGTGTGTGTGTGTGTGTGTGTGTGTGTGTGTGTGTGTGTGTGTGTGTGTGTGTGTGTGTGTGTGTGTTTCAGCTTTTCCTTGAGTGCACGATATTCTTAGTCCTTCCCACACTTCCATCTGATTGGCTTCATTCCTATACATCTATTTGCAAACTGTACAGGTATATATTTCTTACGTGACCCAAACACCCTGATAGTTTTAATTTATAACTCTGGCCTCTTGTTCTTCCACCATCCCCTTTGATATAATTTCTTTTTTTCACTACCATGCATACACTTATACAGCGTTATCGTGTCTCCTTCTCTTCTCTCGTGTAACGTAGGTCATTGCAGTCTTTGTTGCCTCTCAGCTTAAGTCTCTCAAGTTTAGTATCATCTTAGTATTCACTGTAGTTCTCTCTCTCTCTCTCTCTCTCTCTCTCTCTCTCTCTCTCTCTCTCTCTCACACACACACACATAGTCGTGCCTCGAGTTGCATATTCGGACGCACTTCATTAAAACAGTCAAACATTTAACACCATTCTAGACAGCAGATGACCGGAAGTTAGCCATCGACTGCAATCATCCCTTATTTTACCCTTTGTGAGGTGGCTGATCTATTGACACCCCCAAATTTGGCCATATTTTGGGTTATTACACTCAAAAAGGCCAGTACTGTGGCTTAATGCGGTATAATAGGTCAATATGCAGCACCTCGCCTTACGTACTCTCCCTCCCACACCTGTCACCTGCCCCGCCACGAAGTAATTAAGGTGTTTATTTCCCGACTTGGGGTACACACAGCCAGGCACGAAAGTTCGATTGCCGTACCCCTGCAGCCACTTCACGCTCTACTTTAGTGCTATTGATACAGGGTGGGATAAAAGTTGGCCAGTTTCACTTCGTCTGTTTCATACTTGTTCCTTCGTTCGCTTTCATACTAGTCTTGTTAATGGCTGTCAGGAGCAAAAATTGGCATACTGTTCCACTTCGTCTACCTCACACTCAAGGTATACCTCTCACCTTCCTCCCTGACGCATCATATCAAAGAGCATCATGTGTAGGCAGAGAAACATTACCAAACCTCTTTCAGCTTAGGAATATTAGCCGGCAGTGGAAGTGAGAAGTACAGGAGGTGAAATATTTCTGGGCAGAGAAATATACCAAGCCTCTCTCAGCTTAGGAATATTAGCCAGCAGAGGAAAATGACGAGAGGTGAATATGCATAGTTAGAGAGACATACGAAGCCTCTCTCAGTTTAGGGATATTAGCCAGCAGAGAGAGAGAGAGAGAGAGAGAGAGAAGGAGGAAAAAAGTTGAGCCAGGGTAATAATATCGTTGTGATGTTGAAGAGATGGCAGGCATGTGTAGTGTGGTTGAGGCAGATGTGTTAAAATTACCCCCTGTAGCCCATCAGCCCTTGCACCTCCACGTACCACTTATCTGGCAGCTGCACCACACACACACACACACACACACACACACGGGGTGAATTAGAGGAAGGAGGGACGAGTTAAGAGTCTGAATTATGGCATGACTTCGTATTTATCAACGAACTTAACTCCCTGAAGCCAATCCTGTCTTTTATAGGCTTGTTGTATAGGTAGAGAGATGTGTGTGTGTGTGTGTGTGTGTGTGTGTGTGTGTGTGTGTGTGTGTGTGTGTGTGTGTGAAATTAATTAGAAGTCAAGGTCACATTTCAGGCACGGCGCCTCTGACTGACCACCCTTTCTTGTTCTGCTCCCCCCCCCTCTCTCTCTCTCTCTCTCTCTCTCTCTCTCTCTCTCTCGGTGCTGTCCATCTATATCTTCAACGTGCGTTAATAATTCACTATGTCTGTAATAAAACAGTATAGATTAGCATATACTATCTCCTCTTACACTCTAACGGGCAATTTTTCGCCTATTCCGGGGATGGCTCAATGTTATCAGTGTTTACCCTGCCTCATCAATTTCTTACTGCCACTACCACACCCACGCAACAGAGCCGTTCCCCCTACAACGCAAGATACACCAGGGGCGGTGTTGTGGTGCGGTTAGGATGCTTGCAAATAATTCTCTTTTTCCGGTTTATTTCTGATTCTGCTCCGTTACTCTATTCTTGTGTGTTGTTCATGCAATCTATGTTCATACTGACAAGACAGACAAACCAGGGGATATTAATGACTCTGGAAAATAAATCGCCAAGGAAGCGGTGTCAGGGAGTCTACCAGAGGAAAATGCGGATCCAGGTGTTTATAGTGGACCGCTGTTTAAGGACCAGCCTGTACCGATGAATGTTAATATGTGTTAGGCAGCATGACTCGCTAAGGAAGAGGTGCTACGAAGCCTTCTAAACCATCCAGAGTACGGTCCTAAAGGTAAATAAAGTTTGTAAATCCCGCCTTTGGTTTTGGCGCGTGCCCATTACGTGTGGTAGCGGAGTTGCCAAATACCGCTAGTCTTTTCAATCTCTGGACGATTTTTTTCATATTTCTGATACTCCTAGACGATTTTATGCGCATTTGGAGAGACTGTTAGAATTTGAAGGATTAAATATATCCTTCCTTAACCCCTTCAGTGTTGTGGTGCTCTCCGAATCTGTAAAATCGTCTAGAAATGACAAGAAATAGAGAAGGACGTCATCTGGTTAACGGGGATGGCGAGAGAGAGAGCGTTGTAAACACGTCTCCATTGAGGTGAATTTATGGTCGAAAAGCTTATTTATTGCTAGTATTTTCCACTACATCATTTGCTCATGAAGAGTACACAAAGGGAAATGTTATAATTTGGATTAATATATTTGTTTCGGCCCAGCTTGAACTCTTGAAACAAACGAAACTTGCGTATGGTAGTAGTACTGTAGTAGTAGTAGTAGTAGTAGTTTCATTTCACTTTATTTCGTTATATAATTACATAGCTTGAGTACGTTATATTGTATACATTTTGTTAATATCCTTCATACTGTACGTTTAAGATCAGTGCTCAGCATATTGTGTATAGGCCACATACAGTATCAGGCTTTACGGAAACAGAACGACAGGTGTTGGGATGAGATGGATGAAGTAGTAGGAGAAATGCCCAGGAGTTATAAAGTGACGGTAATGGGCGATATGAATGGAAAAGTAGGCACTGGTCCTGAGGATGACATAATGGGTTGTAAATCGTGTAATGGAGTGCCAGGGGAAATTGATAATGGGAAGCGACTGAAGGATATGTGTCAGGAAAGGAGGTTGTACATCTGTAATTCATATTTCAAACAAAGATGCACAAATATAGACGATATACAGTAGAGTGCATGGAGATCATGCTGTAAGGAGTTTGATTGACTACGTGCTCGTAGAGAGGTCGATGCTGGGTAGTGTTGCTGATACGAGGGCTGTGAGAGGACGATGTGGAGGTCTGTCAGATCATATGATTGTGGTATGCAAGATCAAGCTGAGAGGAGTGAGGTGGACCAGGAGAGAGAGGAGCAGTCAGGGAGAAAGACTGAAAGTCGAGAAGCTGAGGATCAAAGAAATGGCAGATGAATACAGGACCAAAGTAGAGGAGGAGCTAGAATCAGTGAATTGGAATGAAATGGATCTGGACAGCCTGTGGAATGCATATAGGGATTGCTTAGTTAGAAATGCTAAAGTGGTGTGTGGTGTGGCAAGAGTAACAACAAAGAAGAAAGGTACGACATGGTGGGTTGAAGAGGTTAAGAGAGCGGTGGAGGAAAAGAGGAAGAAGTGGCTAAAGTGGTTACAGGACAGGGGTTCAGCTGAAATAAGAACTGAATATATAAAGATTAAGAAGCACGTAAAGAGACTAGTCAGGAGGAAAAAGGAGGGGGTAAATGATGAACTAGGAAGAACAATGAATGCAAATTACCGTGAAAATAGGAAGTTATTCTGGAAAGAGGTGAGGAAATGTAAAAGTGACGATAGAAATGTGAAAGTGTAAAGGATGTAGGTGGTAGATTATTAACCCATGAGGATGAAGTCCGGACCAGATGGAAAGAATATTTTGAAAGTGACGAGTGGGAATGGAGAGAACAAAGCTACTGTTAGCATGATTGGTTTGGGGGGTGTGCAGAGAAGGAATGCAGTGCCAGGAGACGTGACACTCGCACAGGTGAAGAGTGCTGTGAAGCGGCTGAAAAATGGGAAGACATCTGGGGTTGATGAGGTGTATGCAGAGATGCTTAAGTGCAGTGGAGAGAATGGAATGAAGTGTTTGTTGGAGATATGTAAGATGGCATGGATGAGTGAAACTGTGCCAGTAGAGTGGAAAAAGGCTGTGATTGTATCCCTGTACAAAAATAGAGGTGAACGAAGTGAGTGCAAGAATTATCATGGCATAAGTTTACTTAGTGTGGCAGGGAAGGTATATGGAAGAATTATTCTTGAGAAAGAGAGAGAGATCACAAGTCCTAGTCGGTGAAGAACGGGGTAGCTTTAGGAGCGGCAGTGGATTTGTGGATCAAATTTTTGAAGTAAGACAGATAGTGGAGGTGTGTGGAGGCACATCATCACCTCAGTCACACACACACCACAAAGCCAGTCAGTAGACGGGACGTGTGTGCTGGGCAATCCCCAGGTCCTGTCCTCCCCACTTACTGTTTTTTAATCAACACATACACCACTGACCGGGCTAATGTATGGCACGGCCTGCACTATATGTGCAGGGAATCTTTCAACGAACGAACGAACTCATCCCGCACAGGACCGACAGACCACCACCACATTTATTATTATTATTATTTTTAGTTACTTAAAATCCAAAGATATGCAAAGTTGTTTTTTTATATATATATTTATGAATGAAAAAAATATATTCATTCTTGGCCGACCAAAATGTGCAGGGAACTTCATTTAAACCCGCTCAGTTCCTCCTTCCCATCCGCCACAGTACCAAACACCCACCACCGCCGCCACCACCCCCATTTCCCCAATTATCTCCTCACGCTTCGAACCCCGGCCGCGCTTGATGTATTACCGATGAGCAGATCTTTACGCCCTATGTTTTTCCGATCAATATAATGCCGGGAAGAGCTGTTTTATTAGTGCTTTTTTAGGTGGCTCTCCCCCCCTTTTTTTTGGCGCGCTCACTTCTGGCTTGTAATTAATTTGTTCGCATCCACGCGCGCCGACCCCAGGTGTTCGACGCGTTCCGAGGCTTTGGCTGTGGCTTTGGCTTTGTTGATATGGGTGTACTTTATTATTATTATTATTATTATTATTGTTGTTGTTGTTGTTGTTGCTATTATTCTTATTATTGTTATTGTTGTCGTTGTTGCTATTATTATTATTATTATTATTATTACTATTATCATCATTATTGTATATGAGAGAGGGGTGTGTGAGCTGGGAGCAGGCCACTGAAATGGCAGGGGCAGGGCAACATGGAGGCGATTTGTTTGTGGTCACCCCTTACGGGATTAAGGCGTCTGACAATAGATAGATAATTAGTAGTAGTAGTAGTACTGTAGTAGTAGTGGTAGTATGTATAGTAGTAGTAGTAATAGTATGGGTTCTTTGGGTGAGAAATAGGTTAATATGATGATAGTGATGATAATTATTATAAATATATTTTCACTTGACGGACTTCACCTCTCATAGTCACCTACACAGACAAATTAATACTCAAAGATAGATAGCTAGATAGACAGATAAATAGATATATATAGAGAGAGATTGGGGTAGGGTAAATTAGAGGTGAAGCCGAAGCCGTGGTCAGGTGAGAGGATTGAGGTGAGTCCCAGGTGTGAAGGGTAGAGTCATATGTTACCATGTCATTAGCTCTCTCTCTCTCTCTCTCTCTCTCTCTCTCTCTCTCTCTCTCTCTCTCTCTCTCTCTCTCTCTCTCTCTCTCTCTCGTTCTTTTCCTTCTCTTCCATTTATATAATTTTTTTGTCGTCAGTGTGTACTCTCTCTCCGACACACACCACAGAGTCAGCCAGGAGACGGGACGTGTGTGCTGGGCAATCCCCAGGCCCTGTCTTCCCCCTTACTATTTTTTAATCAGCCCATACCCCACTGACCGGGCTAATGTATGGCCCGGCCTGCACAATAGGTGAAGGATATCTTTAAACAACAAACAACAATCTCTCTCTCTCTCTCTCTCTCTCTCTCTCTCTCCATTCTTAGGGGAGAGGGAGGGAGAGAGAGAGAGAGAGAGAGAGAGAATCTTGTAAGGTCAACATAGTGTTAATACCCGTAGTTCCATCGCACGTCCTCGGTATGGATCGTAAGACCTTTTGAGGCATTACTAGTACTTATAAGTCCTACTGAATGGGTTATTTTCTCTCAGGGCGCGAGGTGACTTAGGGGCCTTCTTAACACCTCATCCTAAGCGATTTATTTAGATATTACATCTTAACTTTCCATTATATTTGTGTAATTCAGATAGCGATTTTTTTTTATATACTTAGCATAGAAGAGGATAGTGACGTATAATATAGAGAATAAATCGCTAGGGGAGAGGTGTTAGGGGACTTCGGATTAGGGGGATTACAGTTAGCGTTATCAGTGTCTATCCTCCCACTGCCACACCCACGCCCACACCAGCAGACTGGGCCGTACCCCAAGTAAGCGCTATTTTCGTACTGCCCCGTATTTAGAGCCGTATTAACACTCAGGCTCGACGGCCCCCTAACACCTCTTCCTAAGCGATTTATTTTGCTTATTACACCGTACTGTCCTGTTCTCTTACATAAATCCTTCCAGTATCTCCACGTTCTGCATAAATAACATACAAAACGATATTAACCAGCCGTATCCAACAATAAATCGGTAAGGAAGAGGTGTTAGGGAGCTTTCTTCCAAAAATAAATCAGTAAAGGTGTTAGGGAGCTTCCCTCTGAAAATAAATCGGTAAGGAAGAGGTATTAGGGAGCTTCCTTCCAAAAATAAATCGCTAAGAAAGAGGTGTTAGGGAGCTTCCTTCCAAAAATAAATCGCTAAGAAAGAGGTGTTAGGGAGCTTCCTTAATCGACCAGAAAACAAGCACAGGTGTCACAGGAGGCTGTCTTAGCACCTCACTTTTAGCGATTTATTCTATATGAATTACGTACAAAATTATATCAACTAGACGTATCCCCCTAAGAAAAAAAAAAATCGCTAAGGCAGAGGTGTTGGGGAACTCCCTAACACCTCTTCCTTGGCGATTTGTTTTTTCATTCGTCCGGTTAATATCCTTGTACTTTATGCAGAGTTTGGCGATATTGGATGGATTTGTGTTACACAGAAGAGAACAGGAAGGGGTAATAAAATAAATCGCTTAGGAAAAGGTGTGAGGGAGCTGCCTTAACCTCCCTAACACCTTTTCCTTAAGCTCCCTCACACCTTTTCCTTAGTGGTTTATTCCTGTATACAAGAGAGTAAGGTGTAATGAACAAAATAAATGAACAAAATAAAGGTAAATGAACAATATAAAGGTGTAATGAACAAAATAAATCGCCAAGGAAAAGGTGCTAGGGAGAATTCGGACCCTAACCCCTTCAGTACGAGGGCTGAATAATGTATGCCTCCTCGTGGTGAAGAGGTGAGGTAAAAATGCATGTATAAGCTTTCAGGATCTGTGTATGTATTATGTATGTATGTGTGTTTGAATGTTGTGTATGTGTGTGTGAACGTATCTCTGTGTATGTAACAGTATGTATGTATCGTATGTGTGTATGAACGTATCTGTATGTATGTATGTATCAGTATGTATGTATGTATTAATGTGTATGGCTGTGTGTGTATATGTATGTATGTATGTGTGTATGAATATGTACACATGTATGCATGTATGGTTAGTTGCACACACATATGTATACTTTGTTTATGTAGATATATTCCTGATTAAATTATACTATCTTTAAATTCATGGGAGAGAAAGAGAGAGAGAGAGAGAGAGAGAGAGAGAGAGAGAGAGAGAGAGAGAGAGAGAGAGCAGCTGCAGAAATGATGTATGACGAATGTATGATTGCCTCTGACCGCACATACGTACACACACACACACACACACACACACACACACACACACACACACACACACACACATACATGCTCACACCCAGCCAGCTGCTCACACACACACACACACACACACACACACACACACACACACATGCAGCTGCTTAAACAAACACATTACGTACACATGCAAATACTCACGCATTCGCACACATAAGCTCACACACATACGTACATACATACATACATTCATGCATATAGACACACACACACACACACACACACACACACACACACACACACACACACACACACACACACACACACACACACACACACACTAAATAAGAGTAAACTAAGATACATGTGTGCATCAAAGAGAGAGAGAGAGAGAGAGAGAGAGAGAGAGAGAGAGAGAGAGAGAGAGAGAGAGAGAGAGAGAGAGAGAGAGAGAGAATCATTAATGAACTATAATTAACGAAAAAAAAATAATTAAGAGTATTCAAGAAGAGCTACACCCGCGTCCACCAGCTGGTCTAAGGGCCAAGTATCTACCTTTGCCATAACACCTTCACCATCTACCGTACCCCAATATTGTTACTTCATTCTTGCCTGACCTTTAACCCTTCCACCAAATTTGGTCGAAATTGATTGTTTTCTTGACCTTAGACCTTGACCTGACCTTTGACCTTACCGTGACCTTGACCTTTGACTGATTGCTGTCAAAATCAAACATGTTTGTGCTTGCCCTATCCCGAACCCTTCCACACACTCCGGTCGTAATCGGATGAAAACTATTTGTTAACCTTGCCATTTGACCTTGACCTTTGACCTGCGCTCAGAAATAATTGGTCAGCCCCTTGGCTGATCCTCAACACTTCCACCAAATTTCGTTCAAATCATACTACCAATTAGCTTCACACACACACACACACACACACACACACACACACACACACACACACACACACACACACACACACAAGGCAAGCAAAACATAATAGGCTACCCCCAGGTTTCTTCACAAGCGCGGATATAAAATGAATCTCTCTCTCTCTCTCTCTCTCTCTCTCTCTCTCTCTCTCTCTCTCTCTCTCTCTCTCTCCAAGCAGCTTAACCCCTTCAGCACGATTTAATTCGATTCTGGGAAAGAGGTTAGCTGTACTCCTGTCACCTTAACATGGCCCAGATTTTCGTCCCTTTTCAGCTTATTTCACGTAGCACAGGAGAAGACAATGCTATGGCTCTACTTCCTTTCCATAGCACTTCTTCGTGACTAGCATCATATTCTAGGGTGTATTGTTACCACCCAGCGTATTCTAGTGTCTCTTGTTACCACCCAGCGTTCAAGATGGAGGGGAGTCAATTTTAGGCCAAGTAAGAGTAGAAGGAGTATAGTCAGATTATGCAGTGAAAATAGTCAAAATTATTCTTTCTATTAGTAATCATGCATATCATCCTTTTTATTTATTTATTCAATTATCGAGGTAAATTATTCAGTAAAAATTATCAAGGTAAATTTTGGTGTCATTATCGTCAGTTTTTTTTTTATATATGTTGAAAATTATCCAAAAATTGCCCAGGATAATTAGCAGGTCAAAATAATCCATATAAATTATCGTCAGAATTATTCATGATATTTATCCATTGAAAATTTATGGAGTTAAATGATCCAGTAAAAAATGACCAGGTAATTACTCAAAAATATCCAGGTAATTACTCATATCTAGGTAATTACTCATATATCCGGGTAATTACTCAAATATCCAGGTAATTAGGCTACTCAAATATCCAGGTAATTACTCAAATATATCCAGGTAATTACTCAGAAATATCCAGGTAATTACTCAAATATCCAGGTAATTACTCAAAAAATATCCAGGTAATTACTCAAAAAATATGCAGGTAATTACTCAAATATCCAGGTAATTACTCAATATCCAGGTAATTATTCAAATATCCAGGTAATTACTCAATATCTAGGTAATTACTCAATATCCAGGTAATTACTCAATATCCAGGTAATTACTCAGAAATATCCAGGTAATTACTCAAAATATCCGGGTAATTACTCAAAATATCCAGGTAATTACTGTTAAAATATTCAGTAAAAAAAAAAAAATAGTACCAGCCGAAGTCACGAGGCATTAAAAAAATACAAAGGAAGATGAATATAGAAAAGGAAAAAACGAAAAACTAACAGATCTCGTAACAATAGCGTCGGGTCCGAAACATTATCGTGGCCCGGAATCTCTTTTATGCTCCCACCAGCTGCCGCCCTTCCCACACCCTCCGCCAGACGTGGGGCCAAGTTCGCCATTTTGGTACTCTGGGTGTTTAAATATGACCGTATTTGTGCCGTTTAGAATTGTTGTTTTTAGTACTGTATCGATTTTTCAGAGTAATATGGCGATTGTGTGACTTTTGATTGACAGACGAACTTGTTTACGTTTTATCTTCACTGCGCATGCGTCGCCAGGGTCCCGCCAATTCAGATCCAACATGGAGGGACTTGGCCGTTCTCCGGGAGCCACACCGTCCATTCAAATGTTCAAAACTGGCCAATTAGGTGAGGGGATGATAGCGGCGGCGTGGGAAAAAGATGCTCGAAGGACTTTATTTAAATACGAGATGACGCGGTGGCTTTGTGGGCAGTTTGAAATTAAAGAGACGGGAGATTGAGACCGTGAGTACCTGTTTATTTTATTATTAACTTCATTGGTTTGTTGGGATTATTTGTTTATTTTTATTTAATCGAGACTTTTGTGAGTACCTGTTGCTTATTTTATTATATACTTGATTGGCTTGGGATTATTTATTTTATATTTGACGTTTTTAGTGATGCCTGACTGATAGAGAAGAGGGTGGGAATGTGGACAGTTTGAATTTAAAGTGACGGGATATCGAGACTTTTGTGTCTGTTGCCCATTTTATTGTTTTAGGCGAATTTTGGTTTAGAGAGGATTTTTACTTATTATCAGGGTTAGTTTTATTGCCTTACTTTATTTTTGAGTAATGATTAAATACGATATGACCCAGAAATCGCGGGCAGTTTGAATATAAAGATTGGAGATACTGGTGTGTGAGTACGTTTTGGTTATTTTCTTTGTTATATATTACCTTTCAGGTTGTTTTGGAAGTTGTTAATGCTGCTTTTATTATTTGACCTTACTTTTTTAAATTGGTATTTAAATGCATGATCACGGGAGGGATTGTGGGCAGTTTGAATTTAAAGAGACGGGAGATAAGAGTTTGCGAGTGCCTGTGACTTACATTATTATTATTATTATTATTATTATTATTATTATTATATTTTTGGCGTATCCGATAGAGCCAGGATTCCGGGGGCTTCAATGATGAGTGAATGGAAGCGTGGCCCATTGGATGGGCAAATTTGGGCTCTCTGGACATTGCTACTCCTCACCCTGCCCTTGGGTGGGAAAGGAGGTCCGGATGATGATGATGATGATTATTATTGTTATTATTATTATTATTATTATTATTATTATTATTATTATTATTATTACTACTACTACTACTACTACTACTACTACTACTACCACCACCACCACCACCACCACCACCACTACTACAACTTCAATAGACTTGCTTTGAAGCGTTTTTTTTTTTTGGGGGGGGGAGGGGGGGCATTTTGGAAGTTATGAGAGGGTATTTGCGTGTTTTTCCTTTATGCTAAATAGTTAAGTACGAGATACCAAGGAGGCAGTGTGGGCAGTTTGAGTGTAGATGGCGTGATGAATAACTTACTTAATTCACTGTTATTTTTTTATGCAGTTTGGGATGTTACTGTTAAAGATTCTGTTTGTTTTTATACGTTTTATGAATAATGTATAACTCTGAGGCAGGGGACTCTCTCTCTCTCTCTCTCTCTCTCTCTCTCTCGGAAGTATAATATTCTTTAATTGATTGCTGTACACTCGTTAATATCAGGTTACTGTGTGTGTGTGTGTGTGTGTGTGTGTGTGTGTGTGTGTGTGTGTGTGTGTGTGTGTGTGTGTGTGGGGTGGGACAGTGACAGTTAGTGATAAGGACGTTGTGTGTGTGTGTGTGTGTGTGTGTGTGTGTGTGTGTGTGTGTGTGTGTGTGTGTGTGTGTTTAAATGGTGACAGTCAGTGATAAGAGCATGTCTGATACTTAAAGAACCGTTACATTGCTGTGATAATGACAGCTGTTTGACGTGTTTGCATGCTGTGTGGAGAGAGAGGAATTTTGTCTATTATTATTATTATTATTATTATTATTATTATTAATTATTATTATTATTATTATTATTATTATTATTATTATTATTATTATTATCATTACTACTACTACAACTACTACTACTACTACTGTTACTATTACTACTACTACTTCTACTACTACAATACAACTACTACTACCGTACTATTTTATTATTGTTGTTGTTGCATCATCTTGTCCCTCTTCTGTCGTCATTATTATTTTTATTATTATTATTATTATTATTATTATTATTCGCGGCACTTGTATTGCTAGAGATTATTTAAGATATTTATTCCAAAGATGAACAGTTTTTGTACTTTAAACCTCAAAAGCCAATGCGTAAGGGGAGCGGCTAGGCGGTTTTCTTCATCTAAGGGGGTTATATTGAGTAGATGATTATAATGCAGCGGAGAGAATCTGGGTGGATCTATCTATCTATCTATCTGTCTGTCTGTCGAGGCCTGTTTATCTATCTCTGTGTTTATCTATCTGAGTCTGTCTTCATGTCTGTCCATCTATCGAGCTTTGTTTGGATCTATCGTTGTCTGTTTATCTATCCATAAGTATCTTTCTGTCTGTTTAGCTATCTGTGCTTCACGTCTGTCCATCTATCTAACTATATGTATCTATCAGTATGTAATCTATCTATCTACCTATCTATCTATCAGGAGTGAAGGGGCCGGGGAGTACTCAATTCCTACGTTTTGGTTGAGGGTGACCAGTTGCTCATCCCTGAACAGTATGATAAATAAAATAAATATACAAACCAATAAATAGTAGTGATCAGCAGTGGAAATATGAAAGACGCTGGAGGGAGCATTATAATTGGTTGATAAATGAGGGGTTTGGAACAGGGAGGGTTTGGAGTCTGTGGATCCAGTGTTTTATTTTTTATTTTTGTGCAAGGAAGAAGGAACCAAAGGCCAGGAACACGCAAACCGTTCCTTCCCCCCCAAAAAAAATACAATAGAGAGTCAAATTCAAGATCCGTTCATTTCGAGATGCCTGGACACTCCGCGTTTGAAAGACTGGAGATCATAGGAGGTAGGAAATGCAGACAGAGGCAGTTCCAGAGTTGACACACTAAACTCCAGTTTGACCCTTGACCTTTGATTGACACTACTACTGTGAGCGGGGCAGTAGGCAGGATGCAGGTGGGAAAGGCAGCAGGTGTGTCTGGGTTGGCTGCCGAAATGTTGAAGGCCTCTGGAGATATAGGGGTGGGGTTAGTTGCTGATGTGATGCATACGATTATATATGAGTGTGTTGTCCCAGATGATTGGCTGAAGAGTGTAATTGTAAATGTGTACGAGGGGAAGGGTGATGCCATGGAGAGAGGAATTGTAGAGGCATAAAGCTTTTGGACCAAGTAATGAAGGTAATGGAGAGAGTTCTAGAAGGTATGATTAGAGAAAGAGTGAATGTTGATGAGATGCAGTTTGGGTTTATGCCAGGCAAGGGACCACTGATGCCATATTCATTGTTCGACAGCTTCAACAAAAACATGTAGGAAAGAAAAGGGATCTGTACTTTGTTTCTGTTGATTTGGAGAAGGCCTTTGACAGAGGCCCTAGAGAGGTGGTGCGGTGGGCAATGAGAAAGCTTGGGATTGAGGAGTGGCTGGTTAGGGTGGTTATGGCCATGTATGTGGGTGCTTACACCCAGGTAAGGGTGAATGAAGATTTGAGTGATGAGTTTTCTGTAAATGTTGATGTGTATTAGGGGTTAGTCTTCAACCCCTTGTTGTTTATCGTGGTACTTGAAGCCCTCTCACGTGACTTCAGAAATGACTCCCATGGGAGATGTATGCTGATGTCGAGGTGTTGACTGAGAGAATGAAAGGGAGGAAAGATTTAGGAAGTGGAGAGATGGTATGGGACACAAGGTCGTAAAAGTAAATGCAGATAAAACAAAAGTGATGATATCTAGGGTTGGTGGCGGTACTGTCAAAGAAGAGGGAGAGTGGCCATGTGCAGTTTACCACAAGTGTATGGGATGTAATTCCATCTTGTGCAGTGTTTGTGATAAATGGGTGCACAAGAGATGGAAACTGCGAGATAATGCTGATTTCGTGTGTGCTGTATGTCGGGAAGAGCAGGTAGGGATTGTCAGGCGTGAAGGGATTGATCTTACTGGTGAGTCCCTTGATTGTGCGGAAGAGTTCTGTTATTTGTGAGGCTTGTTATGTTCCGCAGGTGGGGCTGGAGTTAGCTCTGTGGCTAGAGTAAGGAGTGGTTGGAAGAAATTCAGGGAGCTGTTGCCTCTCCTGACACTGAAAGGGCTCTCCCTCAGTGCTAAGGGGTCTTTGTATGCAGCATGCGTTAGGAGTGTAATACTGTATGGTAATGAGACCTGGGTAGGAAAGGGAGAGGATATTCGCAGGCTCAAACGCACAGAAATGACAATGATTACATGGATATTTAGTGAGTCCTTGAATACGAGGCCTGGGGACGCTGGGCTTGCGATGGAAGAGTTAAAGAGGAAGGATGGGACTGGAGTGTATTGATTGTGTGATGAGAGAGGTAGAGTGGGATGGTTTGGGCATGTGGAGAGGATGGGAATGCGAAGTTTAGAAGGTTGGGGATAGGGTTGTGAGAGGCAGACCAAAAAAAAAACAAAAAAATGGGTCGAGGTCATAGAGTGTGACCTCAAAGATAAGGGAATAAACAGGGAGGCTGTCAGAGATCGAGCAGCGTGGAGAGCCGGCATTAGATGACCAAGGCTTTACTGTAGAGCTCACCTCCTCTCCACCTCCACCTCTACCTCCACCTCAATCCTCCCCTCCACCTCCACCTCAATCCTCCCCTCCCTTCCACCTCCACCTCCCCCTCCCCTCCACCCCTTCCCTCCACCTCCCTCTCTACCGGAATTGTTTAGTAATGGTAATAAAAATAGCATCAGTAATACAAATATGAATGTTAATAATTATAATAATAATAATAATAATAATAATAGCAGTAGTAGTAGTAGCTGTGGTAGTACTGGTAGTAGTAGTAGTAGTAGTAGTAGTAGTACGGTAGTAGTAGTAGGAGGAGGAGGAGTAGTCGTAATAATAGTAGTAGTAGTAATACAGGTTACATTAGGGAAAAATATATATCAGACTGATAATAATAAAAGATCAAATGAGAGAGAGAGAGGGGGGGAGGAAGGGAGGGAGAATGGCTTAGAAGCATTATAGGCTAACTGAATTCAAATACGGGTATATATCAGGTATTTACTTTCCAGGTGCTAACTTAAATCAGCTAAATTTCAAGTGGATCATTGTGTAATCATGAATCCGGTAGCTTGTGACGTCATGAACACTCTAGCCAATCACGGACAACGAAAACCGTGACGTAATGGTGACGTTATCCAATCAGATCCGCGGAAAACAAGTGCTAGCAGGATGGTGGGGATGTGACGTCACGGGATGCTCGGCCAATCAGAGGCGAGATACGGTGGGCTCTTCCATGACGTCACTCCCCGGCGGCCAATCAGGAGGCAGTACGGCCAAAACATGATTCACAGCTGATATTCGCCTCCGTTACTGTGAGATCTGTCATTTGAGATGTGATTTAAGACAACTGTGAGCTAGGAAGAGAGAATTAAGTGCCAAAAGGAGGAGTTAGTGTTTTTTGAAGCCACTTTGAGGAGTAAGAAGCTCCGGGGAAGGGAAAGTGGAGGAGGTTTGCGAGTGTGGTGACCGTTTGCTCGATTAAGCGCAAATTTAAATCCATTTTCGTGCTCCGTTCATAATCTGCGTCGTGTTCTTCGTGTTTATGGTAAGTTTGATGTTCTAGTTGGTTCAGTGTTCAGTTAGGTCAGCCTCCTTGTTCAGCAGTGTTCAGTTTCGTGCGTAAGGCGGACGTTTGTCTAGTTCATAGTCATTTCAAAAGTTAAAATTTGTCCCTAATGTTACGACAGAAATGCGACCGCTTGTTTTTTTTATTTTTCATTTTATTTTTTTACAGTATTGTCGTAGCTTTGTTATTGTGTTTAATTTGATTTATAGAGGAGGATGGTTAATGGAAAAAAAAAATAGGAAAAATGAACATGTTGCGTTATTACCATCACTCTGTCTTTATTTCCCGTTTTTCAGAAGGATTTATTTATCGAGAACAGAGATAAGGATAAATTGTATATAAGAAGTTATCATCAACATCATCATCATCATCATCATCACGGAGTTTCTCGCTAGGTGCAAATAGCCAAAAACACAATTACGAAATATTGATTGTTTTTTTTTCGGTATTTTAGACAGTTTTAAAAGATTTCTATTCTGTGGTAGTTTCGTCGCATTTTTTTATATATTTTATTTTACCCCTAAAGTTAACCTAACCTAACCTATGGTAACCTGACCTTCAAGAGTAAAATAACAGTAATTTGGGACGATAATACCGGACAAGAATAATGTCTTAGAATTGTTGAATATACCGAATAAACGGATCATAATCTTGTAATCGTGTTTTTGGCTGTAGCTGCAATAATACCTCTCAACACAGAACATGCCTTCATTATCATCATCATCATCATCACTACCACCATCATCAGTACTACCACTACCACCACCAGTCCCATCATCACCACCACCACCATTACCATCATCATCACCACCACCACCATTACCATCATCATCATCATCATCATCACCCAGTTCCTCACAGTTTTAGTAAGTTGAATATATTAATAGACCAAAGTTAACCAAAACTAGAAATTATTATTATTATTATTATCATCATCATCTTTCCACCCTATAGGCTACTCCATCCATGTTGGTGAAGTGGGTAAGATGCAGATGTTAAAAAAAAAAAAAATCCCCCCCTCAAAAATAAAAACCAAATTCATCATCATAGTCATCATCATTATCATCATCATCGTCATCACCTAATTTCCCAACGTGTCAGTGGATCAGGTGAATAATAATAATAATAATAATAATAATAATAATAATAATAAATAGGAGCATCTAGTCAACAGGAAACTTAACCATCATCATCATCATCATCATTAACCAGTGAGGTAGGCACAATAAAAAGTCCTCATTATAACTATCCTAGCACAATTTACCACTAATGACAAAAAAGCAGTTTGGATGTAGAATTAGGAATTATTAATAGTATGAGACAGGTAGTGTTTGAGATGGGATACTGTCATTTTCATCATTATCATCACCACCAACACCTCCATCAACATCATCATCATCACTGCCAGCATCATCATCATCATGGCAATATTTACCAGTAGGTCAGTGATGTGGTTAGGGTCCTGATAGTAAAGTAAGCAAACTGCATAAATGAATAAATAAATAAATAAATACAGTAAGTAGGTCAAACACCTTTGCATTCCCATTATTATCACTAGTATTGTATATTATTGATTGTTACAGTATTACTACTGTTACTGTTACTAGCTACTACCACTACTAATATTACTACTACTACCACTACTACTACTGCTACTACTACTGCTACAACAACTACTACTGCAACTACTATTATATTATTATTATTATTATTATTATTATTATTATTATTAAGAACTCCACATTCTGTGGAGTTCTTATTGATATTGAAGATATTACCTTTTTCAGGGGGGTAGGGAGGGAAGATCTATAAGGCTGGCATTCCAAGACCTTTCGAGATAGAAAATTGAAATTTTCAGGAGTGATGTATTTTAGTTCCAGGCATCTTTTGTCACTCTTTTTCCCCAGCACTAGCACTGCATCAGCGCCCACTGTGTTATTTTTTCAGTGTTTGCTCTCCTGTGCAGCAACAACTACAGAATCGCTTGCTTTTCAAATGTTATAATATGTAGTGGTAAACATGTACTAGTGCTCCTGGGTATTAATGTCGAGATCCAACAAATACTTTTTGAGATATTGAGGAAAATCAAAATGGCCGCCTCATGCCTGAAAGTGCTAATTCGGAAAGTATGTGGCCGATTTTGAGTCAACTCTGTGGAAATGTAGTGGGTCATGAGTGAACATGATTTGCATAGTATAAATGACCTTAACTTTGATCTCTAGGTCACAGGTCAAAATCAGTTCATAATTTTGAGTCATACCTAAAGTCCCTTCAAGTCTACAGAGATAATAGTATTACTTTTTGTAATGTAGAGTTATTTGAGTATTGCCTCAGCAGTTTCTGAATTATTATTATTATTATTATTATTATTATTATTGTACTATCATCATTATCAATATATTCCTGTCCCAGTGTACCGCTATGTGGGTGAGAAAGACATATGATCAGAACGGAAGCGATCAACAGTGTTTAATAAAATGACTCGTACAGCTTTTTGTGTGTGTGTGTGTGTGTGTGTGTGTGTGTGTGTGTGTGTGTGTGTGTGAGGAAGAAGGAACCAAAGGCAACAGGCCGGCAAAACTGTTCCTTCCACGAGAGAAACAAAATACAAGAGAGAGCCAAATTTAAGATCCGATCATTTCGTGATGCCTGGACACACTGCGTTTGAAAGACTGGAGATCATAGGAAGCAGGAAATACAGACATCCTCATCCTAATTGCCCTAATGTGTGAGGTGGATAGGATTCACATGTAGGGAAAATTTAAACAACACAAATTCATCATCATCATCATCATCAAATATTGCAACACCAGCATAACACAGGATTTTATCAATGGGGTGATCATAGTTTTGATTATACATGGTGAAAATTAAAGACAGTTATCATCATTATTATTTTATTACCACTATTATTTTTATTATTATTATTATGGTTATTATTTATCATCATATTTCGCACTACCGTATATAAGTAGTAGCTACAAATAGGAATAATTAAACAGGAACAGAAACCATCTACAAAGTCCTTAATGAAATCAGATAGCCCATCCACTCATTATATTTATTATTACCGTATTATTATTATTATTATTATTATTATTATATTATTGTTGTTATTGTTGTTCTCCACAGTAGTGGGGAGACCTGTATACTGGTTCTGTATTTGCTCAGTTTCTTTCTTTCTTTCTTTCTTTCTTTCTTCTTCATCTTCTTAACAACTTCACATTCTGTGGAGTTCTTTTTGATATTGTAGATATATTTTTGTTTTAGTGGGGGAGTTGAAGGGGTCATTTATAAGGCTGGCATTCCAAGACTGTACTGGATAGAGACTTGAAATTTTCAGTAGTGATGTATCTTGGTTGCAGACTTTTGGGAAAAAAGAAAAAGAGAAAGAAAAAAGCAAGAATATCGTAACACTAGCGCCGCACTAGCGCCTCGATGTTATTTTTTTCAATATTTGCTCTCCTGTGCAGCAAAAAGCACTGAACCGATTGCTTTACAAATGCTGCAGTGTGTAGGCGTCAACATATACTAGTGCACCCGGTACTGTTACTGACATCTAACTAATACTCTCTGAGATACTGAGGAAAATCAAAATGGCCGCCTCCTGCCGCCTCCTGTCTGTGTTAATGTTTGCCGTAATAAAATCCCATGGAGGTAATTATTTATGTTTGTATGAATTTTTATTTATTTATTTATTTGAGAGGAAGGAAACGGACAGTGCAAAATATTCCCAGTTTTTCCTCATCTCTTATTCTCACTGCAAAAAATAAATATATTAACTAGAAGCGCACACAGTGGAGCGCATCTCGCCGACAAGGGCAGCGTAATTTCCAAACCACTCATCATAATGGGTTTGGGTTTCTCATCACTGATTAGGGTTTCGCAAAAAATGTTTTCCGGATCCAGAATCTGTAATATGATCCGGATCGGTCCCAAAAGTTAATCGATGGTTCCCTGGGACATGGGCTATCTACCCAACAAATCTGGTCCAAATCTTAATTTTTCAGTAATCCTGCTAACAGACAAACAAACAAACAAATAAATGAACAAACAGGGGTGAAAACATACTCCACTGGTCGGATAGAATAAGTAAATGTTTAAATGAAGCAGCGATACGGAAATAATCATTAATATTTGTACACTAACTTGGCCTAAAATTGCCATCTCTGCTTTGAATGCTAAGTCGTGACAATAGACTAACACTGGAATATGATGCTAGTCACGAAGAAGTGCTATAGAAGGGATGTAGAATTATTGTAGTAGTCTTTGTCAGTGAGCTACGTGAAATATGCTACAAAAGGATGGAAAACTGGGCCAAGTTAAGGTGAAAGGATTATAAGTTACAGTGCGTTGATGGCCAATTGTAGTCTGCATAGAGGGGCAGTTTGACTGGTAACCAAGGAGACTCATGCCTGCCTCATAACTGACAAAACCCTAACCCCTTACAGCTCAGTTGATGGCCAAGTGGTTAAAACGGAGGGGCAGTTTGACTAGTAACCAAGGAGACTCATCCCTACCTCGTCGAATTTCTTGCAGCCAAAACATCGAATTTGTGTAAATGATCCAGTTCCGTCAGATAAAAAAATAAATAAACCGCTGAGAGGATGGAGAATGAGAGACTGACTAGGAGATTAGTGAAATGATGGAGTATGAGAGACTGGCAAGGAGAGAGTATGTGAGGTGGTGGGGGAGAGGGTGGAGAGAGAGACCAAGGATGAGATGGAGGGATGGAGAAATGTAGGAGGGAGGAAGGATGTGAGTTGGAGGGAGGGCAGACAAATGGCGGAGGACCGGACAACGTGGAGGTGATTTGTTTGTGGCCACCCCTTACCGGATTACAAATTTTGGCAGTAAACAGATAGATAGATGGATGGATGAATGGATAGATAAATAGATATAGATGGATAGATAGAGGCAGTATGCAGAATAAATCGCAAAGGAAGAGATATTACGGACTCCTGACCTCTTCAATTGGAGTTCACCGCAAAACAGGAAGGAATGAGGGGTCAGAGGAAGGGTTATGTGGTGCGGTAAGGGTGGGAATTTTAGTTATGTGGCTGCCCCCCCCCCTCTCTCTCTCATTGTGTTATATATAAGTATGGAAGGGAATTTTCATTATGTGACTCCATTCTCTCTCTCTCTCTCTCTCTCTCTCTCTCTAAACTAGCCTAAAATTGCTGTCTCTCCATCTTGAATGCTAAGTTGTAACAATACATTAACACCCAAATATGCTGCTAGTCACGAGGAAGTGTTATGGAAAGGATGTAGAGTCACAGCATTGTCTTTACCACTGAGCTACGTGCAATAAGCTGCAAAAGGACGAAAATCTGGGCAAAGTTAGAGTGAAATTAGTCTAATATTGCCATAGTCTGTATAAATAACGTAGCTACTATAGGATGTTAACATGGCTTATGGAAAAATAAATCGCTAAGGAAAAGGTGCTAGGGAGCTTCCGTACCTGACGAGCATACGGATCATGGGAGCCCAGGTGTTGATCATTTGTGTGTGTGTGTGTGTGTGTGTGTGTGTGTGTGTGTGTGTGTATATCATTATTATTATTATTTTTATTTTTATTATTATCATTACTACTACTACTACTACTACTACTACTACTACTACTACCACCACCACCACCACCACCACCACCACCACCACATCTACTACTATTATGGATAATGTTTCCTAATCATTATTTTTGCTTCTCAATACCTTCTCTATTATTTCACCCATCATTTCAATTTCTTTCATTTCAACAAAATATTTTTAGTTGTCATTTTATTCCTTTGATTCCTGTTTTTTGCACCGATTTCATTTTTTCTATAAAATTTTACCTATCGTTATTATTATAGGTCGTTTTCACCAGCGTTATTTTTTTCTATATATTTTTTAGTTTTTTCTGTCCATGGATTAAGTGTACATCCCCTTTTTCCAATATAATTTTTCTT
>NC_137002.1:482500-505000 GCF_032717465.1 Coenobita brevimanus | reverse complement strand
AGGTAAGTAGGTAGGTAGGTGTGTAGGTAGATAAGTAGGAAGGCAGGTAAGTAGGTAGGTAAGTGTGTAGGTAGATAGGTAAGTGGGGAGGCAGGTGTGTAAGTAGGTCAGTAAATGGGTGTGTAGGTAGAGATATGTAAAGTAGGTAGGTAATGTAAGTACAAGTCGAGGTAGGTAAGTAGGTGTGTATGTAAATAGGAAAGTATGTAAGTAGGAATGTAGGTAGGTAGGAAGGTATGTAAGTAGGTCTGTAGGTAGATGGGAAGGTAGGTAAGTAGGTGTGTAGGTAGAT
This sequence comes from Coenobita brevimanus, assembly GCF_032717465.1. Classification (NCBI taxonomy): domain Eukaryota; kingdom Metazoa; phylum Arthropoda; class Malacostraca; order Decapoda; family Coenobitidae; genus Coenobita; species Coenobita brevimanus. Next base: position 504,708 of record NC_137002.1, on the reverse strand, counting down.
AGGAAGGTATGTAATTTGGTGTGTAGGTAGATAGGAAGATAAGGAAGTAGGTGTGTAGGTAGGTAGGCAGGTATATAAGTAGGAATGTAGATAGGTAGGAAGGTACGGTATGTAAGTAGGAATGTAGGTAGGTAGGAAGGTATGTATAGGAGTTTAGGTAAGTAGGAAAGTATATGATTAGGAGTGTAGGTAGGTAGGAAGGTAGGTAAGTAGGTGTGTAGATAGGAAAGTATATTAATAGGACTGTAGGTAGGTATGTAAGACTGTAGGTAGGAATGTAAGTAGGTAGGTAGGTATGTAAGTAGGCATGTAAGTAGGTAAGAAGATTAACTCAAGAACAAGCCACTGTATAATAAAATCGCTTGGCATTAGCAACAAGAAAACAGTGAATATTGATGATGTTAGTGGGTTACCAGGAAATGCCGTGTGTGTGTGTGTGTGTGAGAGAGAGAAAGAGAAAGAGAGAGAGAGAGAGATAAAGAAATTGTCTAAAGGTTGTGTGTGTGTGTGTGTGTGAGAGAGAGAGAGAGAGAGGGAGAGAGACGTTAGATACAGTGAAAATAATATTGTGTGAGGAAGAGAATTAGAAAGTGAGAAACAGGTGGGATAAGGTACAGGTAGAGCGAGAGTGAGATAATTAAAGAGAGAGCTGTATGTGGCAACACTGACACCTGTTCAAGCTTGTGTTTCTGTGTGTGTGAGAGAGAGAGAGAGAGAATGAGAGGGAGAGTTACATAGATACCAAGACCACACACACTTTACCATCCTTTCTAAGCGTTCCGGACAAAATATTAGAGAGAGAGACGATTAATGAATATAAAGCGAGTATTAATAATATCCCCAATGACGTCACTGAAAAGCCGTTAAGTATGACAATCGTGTAAACAATAAAACGGAGATTTCGTTTCATAATAATTTTCGGCTCGGTCGTATAATTTGTATCTGTAACGAATTATAAACAAGCGGGCTATTAATTCGGCTCGTTTAGATATGATAATGGATAAAAATAAATGGTAATTGTGTGAATAGCCGAAATGGTGTCTATGTGGCGAAATATCCAGAAGTGTGTGTTTACAGTGGATGATGTCATGGTTCGGCTAGACTGCGTGGAGGTGAGAGAGAGAGAGAGAGAGAGAGAGAGAGAGAGAGAGAGAGAGAGTGAGAGAGAGGAGCAGGGAGGGAGACAGGGAGAAGTTTAGGTAGAAAGAGGGAGGGAGGTAGTTGTAAGTAGGAATATAAGTAGGTTTGTAAGTAGGAAAATAGGTAGCTAGATAGGAATGTAATTAGGTTATTTAATTGGGGAAATAGGTAAGTAGGTAGGTATACTCGTATTAGGAAATAAAAAGATAGGTCTGTAGGTGGGTAGGTAGGTATGTTGGTAGGGAGATTTGAAGCAAGGTCAGTAGGTAGTGGTAGGTAGTGCGTAGGTTGGTAGGTAGGTAAGTAGATGAGTAGTTGTTTAGGTTGGTAAGTAGGTAGGTTGGGAGGAGTGTAAAGGTAGGTTGTTAGGTAGGTAGACATGTTTGTAATTTGGTAGGTAGGGAGGTAAGTAGGTGAGTATGAAAGAAGGAGGGAATTGAAGGAAAAAGGAAGGTAGGAGGTGAAGGAAGGGAAGAGGAAGATAAAAGAAAGATGGAAGGGAAGAGGGAGATGAAAGAAGGAAGGAGGTGAAAGAAGTGAAGAATGGAGGTGAAGGAAGTGAAGAATGGAGGTGAAGGAAGGGAAGAAAGAAGGATGGAGGTGAAGGAAGGAAAGAAGGAAGGAGGGAGAGGAAGGAGGTAAAGGAAGGAGGGAGGAAAGTGAAGTAAGAAGGGGGTGAATGAATGATAAAAGAAAGGAGGGAGGGAGGTGGGGGAAGGAAGGTAAAGGAAGGAAGGAAGAAGTGAAGGAGAGAGGGAGGGAATTCGATCCTTCACTCTCGCACGAGCTCAGTGTTATATTTCCTAACCTGTCCTTCTCCACTCCTTCCCTCCTCCCTCCTTCCTTCATTTCTGCCTTCCCTTCTCTCCTTCCTTTCTCCCTCCTTCACTTCTCCCTTCCTCTTTCCTTCCTTCACTTCCTCCCTCCTTCCTTAACTTCCCCTCCCTTCTCTCCCTCCCCTTCCCTCCCTTCACCCCTCCCTCCACTTCCTCCCTCCTTCCTTAACTTCCCCTCCCTTCTCTCCCTCCCCTTCCCTCCCTTCACCTCTCCATCCTCTCCCTCCCCTTCCCTCCCTTCACCCCTCCCTCCTCTCCCTCCCCTTCCCTCCCTTCACTCCTTCCTCCTCTCCCTCCCCTTCCCTCCCTTCACACTTCCATCCTCTCCCCCTCCCCTTCCTCACTTGCACCTCCCCTCCCCTCTCTCCAGTTTTCAGTCGGCCTTCTCCTTTTCCGCCTCCTCCCTCCCCTCTCTCCCTACCTCCCCTCCCCTTCTCTCTTCTCCCTCCTTTCCTGCCTCCCTCCTTGCACCCCTCCCCTCTCAGTCTCTCCCCCTCCCCTCCCTCTCCTCACCTCCACTCTCCTCTGTGCCTCCCTTCCCCGTCTCCCCTCTTCGTTACCGCCTCCCTCCCTTCTCCCCTTCCGCCATTCCTTCCCTCCTACTCTCTCCCTCCTCTCCCTCCCTCCCTCCTCATATGTTCCCTTCCTTACCTCTTTTCTCCCTCCCCTTCTCCCTCCCTCCTCCTCTTCTCTTCTAACAGCCTCCCTCCCTCCACCTCTTCCCTCCATCCATCTCCTTCCCTCCCTTCTCACCCTCCCCCTCTCTCGTTTCTTACTGCTTCCTTCTCTCCTCCCTCCCCGCTCCCCTCCCCTCCCCTCCCCTCCCCTCCTTCCCTTCCCTCCCCTCCCTCCCCACCAAAGAGGGGAGAAGAGTAAGAGCAGGGTTGCCAAGTTCTCATTATCCCGCTAGATTTAAGCACTTACCTTAGCAACAATTTCTTAACTATACTTCTTTCACCTTAACAACTACTACTACTACTACTACTACTACTACTACTACTACTACTACTACTACTACTACTACTACTACTGCCACCACCACCACCACTACTACTACTACTACTACTACTACTACTAATACTACTACCACCACCACCACCACCACCACCACTACTACTACTACTACTACTACTACTACTACTACTACTACTACTACTACTACTACATAATCACCCCAATAACACACTGGAGATCATCAATGTATTTTATGTAGAAATTCTTTGGTAAGGTTAAGGATGCTCCCTAACACCTTTTCCTAAGCGATTTATTCTGCTTATTACACCTTTCTCTTGTGTTATATAAATCCATCAAACCTCGCCATACTCTGCATAAATAACGTACGAAAGGATATCATTCTCCCTGCTTTCTTTCCCTACTGTCCTCTCTCTCACTTCTTAATTCCGTATCTCTTCCGATTTAGTTTCCCTCTACTATCAGGCTAGACATTTGGTTTTATGAAATGAGTAAGTTAATGACATACGTTAACCATTTCACCCCCTAACACCAATTTAAGGCGGGGGACAGGGTGACGTGGAGGCGATTTGTTTGTGGCCACCCCGTATAAGGGATTAAGGCAATAGATAGATAGATAGACTTTTTCAGCGCATATTAATCACATCACACTTCCTATTTTATTGTTTCTGCAAATTCATATGTGTGTGTGTGTGTGTGTGTGTGTGTGTGTGTGTGTGTGTGTGTGTGTGTGTGTGCGGAAGGTGAGAAGTGTGAACATTGGGGGTAGGAACTGTAATGTACTGGTGTCGTGATGTGGTGTGTGTGTGTGTGTGTGTGTGTGTGTGTGTGTGTGTGTGTGGAAGGTGAGAAGTGTGAACATTTGGGGTAGGGACTGGAGTGTATAGGTGTGATGGGGAGGGGTAGACTGAGATGCTTTGGGCAGGTGGAGAGGATGGGGGATGATAATTGGGTGCGGAAGGTGAGAGGTGTGAACATGGGGGGTTGAGGTGAGAGAGACAGACCGAAAATGAGCTGGGATGAAAGTATAGAGTGTGACCTCAGGGATAAGGGGCTGAATAGAGAGGCTGCCAGAGATCGAGCAGCGTGGAGAGCGAAAAACGAAAACATATCCTGCCGTATGATCTTTGCTGTCTGTCACTTCGATTTCACTCACCAGCCATATCTTCAAATAAATCGCTAAGGAAGAGGTGTTCAGGATAAGGGGCTTCGTAACGCTTGCCCATTAGCGATTTTGCTGCTTACATCTTGACCTTTCTTCCGTGTTCCTTATACCGTCTTCATATTGACTTAGGTCGTTTCGATAAGACGGAAGAGGGAAATGAGGTGCAGTGTATGGAATAAATCGCTTGAGAAGGGGTGTTACGGTACGTGTTCAAAGCCACTGAGCGGAGCATGGCCAGTGTAGCGTCTTTTTCGCTAGATTTGTAAACATATCACCTCTTTTTAGCGACAATATTTTTTTTTAAACATTTACTAACCAAAAATCTATACATATCCAAGTGATTTTCCATAATTATAGCGTTATTTTAGATAGTGTAGCATCTTTTATAGTGATTTATGGGTGATTTGTGTTATTTAGCGTCATTATTAGCGTTATTTATGGAGAGTTTAGCGGTATCGTGTGGATTTGGCAACCCTGGAGGCAGTGTGGGTCCGCGTGTTGGTGAGGCTGGTGGTGGTTGTGGTGATTGTGGTAGTGGTTGTGGTGGTGGTGTTGGTAGTGATCGTGGTAGTGATGGTGATTATGGTATTGATGGTGGTAGTGATGGTAATGTTGGTGGTAGTGATGATAATATTGGTGATAGTGGTGGCAGTGATGGTGGTAGTGATGGTGGTGGTTATTAATAGTAGGAGTGACTGTTTTGGTAGTGGTGGCTTTATTCGTACACACACACACACACACACACACACACACACACACGTACAAACACACACACTCGTACACACACACACACACACACTTACAAACACACACTCGTACACACACACACACACACACACACACACACACACACACACACACACACACACACACACATTAATAACAGAATGATATATGTAACTTCTGTACTTTGTAATGCAGTAATGTAATAGTAACGTATTGTACTCATATTTCCGAGAGAGAGAGAGAGAGAGAGAGAGAGAGAGAGAGAGAGAGAGAGAGAGAGAGAGAGAGAGAGAGAGAGAGAATGTATGTATGTGTGTGTGTGTGTGTGTGTCTGTGTGTGTAGTGTAGATGAACTGATGTAGGTGTGTGTAGGAGATCTGTGTGTGTGGGTATGTGTATGTACGTGTGTGTGTGTGTGTGTGTGTGTGTGTGTGTGTGTGTGTGTGTGTGTGTAGGCTGTGTAACCTTGCACCTGACACTTACACACCTGGCCAACGCATCGCACATTACTTGAATACCTTTAATGCAGGTGTTTTTATTTATTTATTTATTTATTCATTATTTACTTCTATGATCATCACAAATTATTGGACTTAATTCTGGATACCTACGAGAGAGAGAGAGAGAGAGAGAGAGAGAGAGAGAGAGAGAGAGAGAGAGAGAGAGAGAGAGAGAGAGAGAGAGACTTTACTATTAACCCAAACTCGTCACTACATCTTATGCTGAACTGTCCGGTTATACACACGTCCCTCACCTTCATCCCGTAAGGGGTGGCCACAAACAAATCGCCCCCATGTCGCCTTTTCCCACACCGTTTCACTGCCCTGCTCCCGGCTGTCACCTCCCTCTCTCATATACCTCACCACTCCATCCCTCCATCTCATCCTCGGCCTCCCTCTCCCGTCCTCCTCTGCTATCTCCATACTGTCACCTCAAATTGTACTTACGCTTGCTTCGTCCACACACCTGTATTTTGCTTAGTTAAGACTACTCGCTCTGAAGGGGTTGAATTATTATAAGGATTTACAATATATATAAAATGTAATCGTAATAATAGTGTTAAAATAATTTGTGTGATTTATTTACTTCTGTTTTCAGGTGGAGGGGAAGAGCTGTGGACATAAAGACGTGATGATGATGATGATGATGATGATTTAAGAACGAAGACGGTGATGATGATGATAGTGATGATTTAAGCACGAGTGACTGATGATGGTGGTGGTGATGAGCTAAGAATTTTAGAACGTGATGATGATGATGATGATGATGATGATAATGACGACGATACAAGGACAAAGAACGTGATGGTGATGATAGTGATGATTTAAGAACAAAGACCGTGATGATGGTGATGACGACGATATAAAGACCAAAGAACGCGATGATGGTGATGACAGTGACGATTTAAAGACCAAAAACTGTGATGATGATAGTGATGACGATGGTGATGATAGTGATGAAAAAGTTATTACAATCTTGAACAATTATAGAACAGTGAGAACATCCCTTGAACACTCCCAGAATGAACAGAAATCAGTGAAACGATGAACATCTTGAAACAGTTAGGAAACGGAACAGAACATGCCTTTGCAATTCGCTCACAGTCCTCAGGGATCGAACTAGCATAAGTCAGGAATAGTAACGTGTTGAGAAATTATCCGTAAGTGGGGGAGGAGCCGTGATGATGATGATGATGATGATGACGACGCTGTAGATGATGATGATGAAGATATTAATGATGATGATGATGATAATAATAATGATGCTATAGATGATGATGATAATGATGATAATGATGACAGTAATAATGATGATGATGATGATGATGATGATGCTGTAGGTAATGATGATAAAGATGATAACGATGTAGATGATGATGATGAAGATAATGATGAAGATAATAATAATAATAATGATAATAATAAATGATGCAGTAACTGAAATCCATCCGTGAACATTACATTTACAAGCACGTGAACGAAAGTCAGTGAAAAATATATTTATTGAAAAACCATTGACATCTCTCCACAAGTGACCGATACGAAGTGACACAGTGAACGTAACACTCTGAAATATAAATAAATAAATGAAATAAATAAATGCAAATAATCGACCTTAGACCCTGATAATGTATAATAAACGAATCTGAAATATATTGAAACAAAAAGAATGAACTCGAACATTTTTGGAAAAGTTTATGGTGAAATGTGAAGCCGAAATTTTGGGATAATTTTTGATATATTGGAAAAAAAGGCTGAAAATTTTAAAAGGAAGGCTGTACTTGAGAGGTAAGTGATTTTCGAGTTTATTATTATTATTATTTTTATTATTATTATTATTATTATTTTTGTTATTATTGTTATTATTATTATTATTATTATTATTATTTTATTTTTACTCCCTTTATTGTTTATTAACTTTCCTTTTTTCGTTATTACTCTAACTATGCTTAAATTTCCTGTCTCCATCTGGAATGCTGACTTGTAGCACTAGATTAACACTGGAATACAATGCTAGTCACGAAGAAGTGCTATAGAGCGTTGAGGTGTAGTATGATCACTTTCTGCCACTGAGCTACGTGAAATAAGTTACAAATGGACGAAAATCTGGGCCAGGTTAAGGTGAATGGAGTATAGCAGTGAAAATAATAATAATAATAATAATAACAATAATAATAATAATAATAATGATACTAATAATAATAATAATAATAATAATAATGGTAAATGTTGCCAAGAAAATATTGCAGTTATACTTACTAAGGAAATGTTGCAAAAAAAACTGCGTATGGAGGAGGGGGAGATGGAGGGATGGGGTGGAGAGGTGTATGTGTGAGAGGGGTTGCGAGTTGGAGAAAGGGCAGCCAGATGGTAGGACAGGGTAGCGTGGAGGCGATTTGTCTTTGGTCACCCCTAGAGAGAGAGAGAGAGACAGGAGGTCAAGTACAGCCTTCATTAACCCCTTCAGTACGAGGGTCGCCTTCACGTGGTGGCACTGATATAACTGGGCGGCTCCACTGCCTGGTTACACACACGTCCCTCAACTCCCTCCCTATCCCACGAAAGGACGATGGTGGACTGCAAGAGGAGGCCAACTTAAGCCCGCACTCCACTGGGTTCACGTTTCATCTGAACAACAACAACAACAACAACAACAACTCAACACCTTAACCCCTTCAGCCTGAGGATATAGTTTTTATTCTATTTATTTATTTATTTTTGTTACCCTTCACACGTAAAGGTTCATCATCATCATCATCACTATCATCATCACTATCATCATCACCACCACCATCATCATCATCATCAATCATCATCACTATCATCATCACCACCATCATCATCATCATCACCATCATCATCATCATCCACTATCATCATCATCACTATCATCATCACTACCATCGTCATCATCATCATCATCATCATGCATATCCGTAATTCTTCGGTAATGATGATGATAATGATGATGATGATGATATTAATGATGATGATGATGATGATGCTTGTTCCTCAGTTATGCTACTCCTCCGTCCGCATCGGTGTGTGTGTGTGTGTGTGTGTGTGTGTGTGTGTTTTGCCAGCTGTGTGGGTTTACATGTGTATTTCTTAGACCTGTTTATTTTGTGTTATGATGGTGTGTGTGTGTGTGTGTGTGTGTGTGTGTGTGTGTGTGTACGTGCACGTGCGCCACCTCAAGACAGCGTTACTCATCTTAATAAAATTCTTCTGTGATAATTTCTCTCTCTCTCTCTCTCTCTCTCTCTCTCTCTCTCTCTCTCTCTCTCTCTCTCTCTCTCTCTCTCTCTCTCTCTCTCTCTCTCTCTCTCTCTCTCAAATCATCCGGAATAGCAAGAACAAAGGTAAATAAAATAAATAAATAAATAAATAAATAAATTAGCCATAGAAAAATAATAGATTAAGGGAATTTTGGAAGCTGTATATTCCTTAACACATTCTCTTGTTTGATTTAGTCTTAATGAAAATGCACAAAGACAGCAAGAATTGGGAGTGTAGGGAAGTAGGTAGGTAGGCAGGGAGGGTGTTGGTAAGTAGGTAGGGAGGGTGTTGGTAGGAAGGGAAGATGTAGGTAGGTAGGGAGGAAGGGTGTAAGTAGGGAGGGTGTACAGTAGGTTGGTAGGGAGGGTGTTGGTAGGTAGAGAGCTTGTAGGTAGGTAGGGAGGGCGTAGGTAGGGAGGATGTACGTAGGTAGGTAGGTAAAGAGTGTGTAGGGAGGGAGAGAGAGAGAGAAAGGAAGAGAGAGAGAGAAGGAGGGAGGTTCGAAATGGAAGGAAAAGGAGAAACTGAGTGAAAGGGAGGAGAGAAGGAGAGAAGAGGGATGGGAGAGAAGGAAGGAGGGAGGAAGTGCTGGAGAGAGGGAGGGGAGGGGAGGAAATTAGGAAGAAAGGAAGGTATGGAGGGAGGGAAGGAAGATATGAGGGAGGTAGGAAGAGAGAGAGAGGGGGGGAGGAGATAAAGAGGGAGGGAAGGAAGGAAAGAGGGAGAGGAGGAAGGAATGAGGGAGGGAGGGAGGTTTGAAATGGAAGGAAAAGGAGAAACTGAGTGAAAGGGAGGAGGGAAGGAGAGAAGAGGGATGGGAGAGAAGGAAGGAGGGAGAAAGTGCTGGAGAGAGGGAGGGGAGGGAAGGAAATTAGGAAGAAAGGAAGGTATGGAGGGAGGGAAGGAAGATATGAGGGAGGTAGGGAGAGAGAGAGAGAGGAGGGGAGGAGATAAAGAGGGAGGGAAGGAAGGAAAGAGGGAGAGGAGGAAGGAATGAGGGAGGGAGGTAGGGAAGGAATGAGGAAGGGTAGGGAGGAAAGAGGGAGGGAAGGAGGCAAAGAGAAGGGAGAAAGAAGGAAGTAGGGAGGGAAGGAAGGTACGAAGGAGGGAGAGGGAAGGAATTTATGTGGGAGTGTTGATGTCTTGTCATTTGTCTGTCTGTCAGGGAGAGAGAGAGAGAGAGAGAGAGAGAGAGAAGGGAGGGGGGGGGAAGAGGGAGAGAAGGAAGGAAACAGGAAGAGAAGGGGGGAAGATTTGAAGAGAAGGGAGAGAGAGAGAGAGGAGGAAAGGAAGAGGAGGCAAGAAGGAAGGAAGAGGGAGGGAGGAAGGGGAAGAGGGAAGAGAAAGGGAAGGAAGGAAGGAAGGAGGAGAGGATGATAAAAGGAAGTGGGTGAGAGGAGAGGGGCAGGAGGGAGGGAAGGAAGGATGTAGGGAAAAGCGAAGAGGGATGGACGGAAGTGGAGAGAAGGAGGGAGGAAGGAGGAGGGAAAGGTATGTAAGAAAAGGAAGAGGCGGAAAGAAGGAAGGAAGAAAGGTAGGGAGAGAAGGAGAGAAAAATGGAAGAAGGGGGAAAGGAGAGAGGAAAGGATGTGAGAGAGAGAGAGAGAGAGAGAGATAAAGGGGGAGGGAAGGAAGGGAAGAAATGGAGGGAGTGGGGGGGGGGAAGTGGAGGAGGGTGAGAAGGAGGAAGGAAGGGAAGAATGGAGGAAGGGGAGGAGAGAGGAAGAGAAGAAATGGAAGTGGGGAGGGAGGGAGGGAGGGAGGTAGGTAAGATGTTTTTGGGTGTGTAGGTAGGGAATAGGAAGGACCCTGACTGTATATAGGCGTAACCAACCCCGCCCACACTCATCCCCTACCCCCCCACCCTCTCTCTCTCTCTCTCTCTCTCTCTCTCTCTCTCTCTCCATTGAGTTAGTTGGATGTGATGGTGATGATGAGGAGGAGAGGAAGAGGAGGAGGAGGAGGAGGATGGTTAAGATAGTGATGATAATGATGATGATGATGATGAACAATAACAGTCATAACAAGCTAATTTGACCCTTAACCTCATCAGCCCAAAGTCGTTATTATTATTATTATTATTATTATTATTATTATTATTACTTTTATTATTATTACTACTATTACTATTATTTATTATTATTACTATTATTTTTTATTATTATTATTATTTTTTTATTATTTTCATATTTCAGACGATTTTTCTTCAGCGCGGGATTTTTCGAACTGGGGGGGGCAAGCAGGGGGGATCCATATATATAATCCCCCTAATCCACACGGCCGGGGGATTTATGGTGTTGCAGGCACGGCTCACACAACATAAATCCATCCTGTTTAGTTTTCATTTCTCCCACTGCCACACCCACGCCCACACCAGCAGATTGAGCCGTCCGAAAGCACATACATTACCACCAGCAGTTTCTGGTGTAGGGCTATATCCGGACTGCCCTATATTTCCTTAACCCCTTTCTATAGTGCATTTATTCTCACCTACCAAAGCTTCCTCACCCCTTTCACCTTGATGGCCAGGTGTAGTCAGGTTGGTGGGTTGATTGGAGTATATTTGGCCTGCGTCTCCTTGGTTACTAGTCAAATAAGGCCTTCAGGTTAGATGGGGTTACGGATCTTAGGTGAAAAAATAGACTAGTAACCAAGGAGACTCATTCTTAAGATTTTTGAGAATGGGTCAGTTCCCTCGGATGAAAGAGAGAGTTGGTTCGATTTTACATAAGCAGAGAACAATTTGATGAAGGAAATTTGTCTAGACGGAGGGTAGTTCGATCTCACAGTTAACTCCTCCCCCACAACACCCACTACCATCAAAACACCCCCGCTAATACCACTACACCAGTCCGGAATGAGACTCCTGGTGTGTGTTCAATATGGACGGTGGGTGTTGGTGCTGAAGTGGTGATAGGGGAAGGTGTGGGGCGTGTAGGAGGACCGCTGGGCCTTAGAGGACGATGGGATGTTGAACTGGACACACACACACACACACACACACACACACACACACACACACACACACACACAGTATAATAGTCGTACGTACATACATACATACCAGTTCCTACACCTACTAAAATTCTCTCTCTCTCTCTCTCTCTCTCTCCACCGCAACTGTTCATTTATGGTTTCTTGACACCGAGAGAGAGAGAGAGAGAGAGAGAGAGAGAGAGAGAGAGAGGGGGGGGAGGCAGGTGGTGTAGACCGATAATGGACCGTATAAGGAAAGTAGCTAGAAGGGAGGGTGGAGGAGGGAGGGAGGGAGGGAGGGAGGAAGGTATAAGGGGAGGGAGGAGGGAGGGAGGGAAGAAGGTATAAGGGGAGGGAGGAGGGAGGGAAGGAAGTGGAGCAGGGAGGAAGAGAGAGAAGAGAATTGTAAAGGGAGGGAGAGAAGGAGGGAGAAGGATGGAGATATGAAGGGAGTGAGAGAAGTGGAGGAAGGGAGGTGGAGATGGGGGGGAAGGGGGAGGGGGCATGGCGGATTCAGGACCCCTCCCCCCTTTTTTTGTCCCCCCTTACAATATTGTACATTATACCCATCCACTCATCCACTGGGGCTCCTGGTGGCTCAGTGGTAAACGTACACGTCTTGTGGCCCGTGAACCCCTTGTATAGTGTTCAAGATACATACATACATACGTACATAAACACACACACACACACACACACACACAGACACACACACACACACACCCATCTTAAGTTCGTACATCGCCAGTTAGAGGAAGGATTAATTTTGGCCATTACTCCCTCGTAGATGATCCAGTTCTGCCGTGGACTTAAACACGAGCATAGAAACAGATCCAGAATACCCATCCACTCACTCGATGTAGCGTTATCTTGAGCAAGGGCCAAAATTTTCATCCTTTCTCAGGTAATTTGAAATGCTACGGCTCTGCATCCTTTTGCCCAGCACTTCTTCGTGACTAGCACCCAATTCAGCTGTTAATCTATCGCTACAACTCGCACGACTGTGGAAAAAATGGATGAGTAACAATGCACATGATTTATAACTATCTATCTGTCTATCTATCTATCTATCTATTATCTATCTATCTGTCTATCACTAAATGTCTAAATCACTAGCTTTCTATCTATCTGTCACTCTCTGTCTATCACTGTATCTATCTGTTTATCACTATCTATATGTATCTACTTCCTACCTACCTACCTACGTACCTATCTACCTATCTATCTGTCCATCTATCTATCTATCTATCAACAGACACCTTAATCCACAAGAAAGAATAGACAGGAATATTTAGCAAGGATGAAGGAAGGAGGTAGGGAAGGAAAGGAGGAAGGATGGAGGTAGGGAAGGAAAGGAGGAAGGAAGGAGGTAGGGAAGGAATAGGAGGAAGGAAGGAGGTAGGGAAGGAATAGGAGGAAGGAAGGAGGTAGGGAAGGAAAGGAGGAAGGAAGGAGGTAGGGAAGGAAAGGAGGAAGGAAGGAGGTAGGGAAGGAAAGGAGGAAGGAAAGAGGGAGATACGAAGGAAGGGTAGGGAGAGAAAGACAATGATGAGAGAGGGAGAGAGACAGGAAGGCAGAAACAATAGTGTGGGTGGAGGTGAGTAGTACACACACACACACACACACACACACACACACACACACACACACACACACACACACACACACACACACACACATAGCCCTTCCCACACCCTCACCTACACGTACATACATTTCCTACACCGACACACAGACGCATACATGTACATTATACCTACACACACACACACACACACACACACACACACACACACACACACACACACACACACACACACACCTACAAAACCCTTCCCACACCCTCACCTACACGTACATACATTACCTACACCTACACTCACACCTACACACAGACGCATACATGTACATTATACCTACACACACACACACACACACACACACACACACACACACACACACACACACACACACACACGGTACAGATTCATGGTCTTATAAGGGATAGTCGATGCTACTGCCTGGGGGGGAGCTGGTTAGAGAGGGAGAGAGAGAGAGAGAGAGAGAGAGAGAGAGAGAGAGAGAGAGAGAGGTTAAAATGACATAAATGGGATAATGATCAGACAGAGCAACGGTTAGAGAGAGAGAGGTAATACTCCCTTCACTCTAAGTTGGCCTCAAATTGCCATCTCTCTATGAACACTAATCTTCAACCTTAAATCAACACCAGAATATGATGCTAGTCACGAAGAAGTGCTATGGGAGGGACGGAGATCCGTAGCATTTTCTCTGCCACTGAGCTACGTGAAATGGGTTGCAAATGGATGAAATTGGCTGAAGTAAATTGAAAATAATAATAATAATAATAATAATAATAATAATACGGATTGAACGGGTTCTTGTTCTGTTGCTGTTCTTTTTCTTCTTGTTCTTGTTGTTCTTGTTATCTTCCCCCCCCCCACCTCAACCGGTCGCTCCCGCAGACCTTTCGTTGAGGTTATAGCGAAGGACGGTGTGTGGTGGTGGTGAGGTGTGGTGTGGTGGGGTGTGGTGATAGTGTGGTGTGGTATGGTGTGGTGGTGTGGCGGGTGTATTGTTTTTGTGTTGTATTTTGTGTTGATCTGTGTGTGTGTGTGTGTGTGTGTGTGTGTGTGTGTGTGTGTGGGCATAGGTGTGTGTTTGTATGTGTTCGTGTGGGTGTGTATGTGTGTAAAAGTCACTAATTTAGTTTTGATATATTCTGGTTCAGCCTTGGTGGAAGGGTTGAGGGTCAGCCAAGGATTGACCTCTTTTTTTCAGGCTAGGTCAGAGGTCAAGGTCACAGATAAAGGTGAATATTGGACCTATAAGTGTTGTAGTGTATTTATATCTACTTATGTTTGTATCTGTTAAGCTTACCTCTGATAGTTGAGTTGGTTGAGAGGTGGTCTGATATCCTAATGGTCGCGGGTTCGATTCTCAGCTGGGGCGGGGAACAGTTGAAGAATTTGAATTAAGTAAAAAAAATAAAATATAATAATAATAATAATAATAATAATCTACTCAACCACCCTCGACATGTAAATCAGTCATAGCATTATTTTTTTTTTTTCTAGTTTGGATGGTGGGTGTTAGCGTTGAATTGGTGACATGTGGATGTGTAAGAGAGACAGGGAGAGAGAGAGAGAATTGCGTCGTTGGGAGAAAGGGAGAGAATGTGGAGGGAGGGGAGGAGAGAGAAAATTGGGAGGGAGCGAAAGAATGCAGGAGGGAGGTACGAAGGGAGGGAAAGAATATTGCAGGGAGGGAGGGAGGGAAAGAATATTGCAGGGAGGGAGGGAGGGAAAGAATGTTGAAGGGAGGGAGGGAGGGAAAGAGTGTTGAAGGGAGGGAGGAAAACATCAAATTCTCGTCACTCTCTCAGCAATACTCCTTTAACTTGGCCTAAAACTGCAATACCGTAGATTAACACTAGAATATGGCGCTAGTCACGAAGAAGAGGTATGGAAAGGATGTGGAGCCGTAGCATTGTCCTCTTCTGTCACTGAGCTACGTGAAATGAGCTACGAAAGGACGAAAATCTGGGCCAAGTTCAGGTGAAAGGAGTAGAGTCACATGTGCTTGTTGTGTGGTGTGTGGTATGGTGTGTGTTTTGCACTGGGGGAAGGCTTTTATCATCATACTACGAGTTACCATTAATATCTGGAGAGTAATTATAGTAATGGGGATAAGGGTAGCGTGTGTGTGTGTGTGTGTGTGTGTGTGTGTGTGTGTGTGTGTGTGTGCGGAGTGATTGTCGGGTATGTCAGAGGAAGGTTGAACAAGATGGGGCAACGACGAGGTGGAGATTAATGGTGCAAGGTGGGGGGGGACATGCCTCTCCCTCCTTTGAATCTGCCACCCTTACGTCAAATAGATAGATAAATAGATAAATAGAGGAATAAAAGATGGCCAGACCTTAATACTGATTCGGTAAATAAGAGATGTAAATGAAAAGCGAATATTTTTAGTGATATAAGAGAAAAAATGAAAGATTAATCATGGTACTTATCTCTCTCTCTCTCTCTCTCTCTCTCTCTCTCTCTCTCTCTCTCTCTCTCTCTCTCTCTCTCTCTCTCTCTCTCACCATTCCATAAACACACAATCTCTTCAATACAATTTTAATAAAGTTACAAATATCTCACTCTTTGCATACACCTTATTTATCATATTTCTGTCCACCCCTCTCACTCCACAAATTCCTTAGCATCATTCCACTGCACTTCTTCGTGACTTTTCTCTCTCATACCACACCGGATTTTTCCACCCATGTTTTATGTATCTATCTATCTATTGCCAGACTCCTTAATCCCGTAAGGGGTGGCCACAAACAAATCGCCTCCATGTCGCCCTGTCTCCCGCCATTTCACTGCCCTGCTCCCAGCTCACACACCCCTCTTTCATATACCTCTCCACTCCATCCCTCCATCTCATCCTTGGCCTCTCTCTCCCTCTCCCCCCCTCCACTTCACTCACATACACGCTTCTCATCAGTCTCTCACTCTCCATCCTCTCCACATGGCGAATTGATACATTTTCATGCATTCCGTCATCCACATTCCACCACATAGACGCAGACACACCCTCATACCACCACCACATACCACATCCACAGGCCATTACATACCACATACCACCACATAGATACACACACACACACACACACACCCTCATACCACCACCACCACATACTACCATCACATACCAGACACCACCCGTATTCCACCACATAGACACACACACCCACATACCATCACATACCACACACACACACACACACACACACACACACACACACACACACACACACACACACACACACACACACACACACACACACACACACCACCACTACCACCACCACCACCACCACCACCCACACACCACCACCACCACCACCACCCACACACACCACCACCACCACCCACTCACCACCACTGTTTCTCGTTCATTATGCACATTCATCATTCATTCACCGCATTTTTCCCATCTGCTATATAATCCTCTATTCATTTTTTCACTTATTCAACATTCATTCTTAATTCTTCGCGTCCTTATCGTGAACATTGATAATTTTTTCTCTTGTGTTCGTTCTGTGTGTTTAAGTTTCGCGTTTTTCTTATGCTTGCGTTCCTTGACCTCTTTTCCGTCTCTCTTTATCAGTAGAGAGAGAGAGACAGAGAGAGAGAGAGAGAGAGTGAAAGAAGAGTTTTGTTTTATGATCTAGTAGAAGCGTTGTTTGTCTGACGCGCCAGAAATGTGTGCGTGCGTGTGTGTGTGTGTGTGTGTGTGTGTGTGTGTGTGTGTGTGTGTGTGTGTGTGTGTGTTAGAAGCAAGAATAAAACACATATAAGAAGTCATACAAAGAGTGTGTGTGTGTGTGTGTGTGTGTGTGTGTGTGTGTGTGTGTGTGTGTGTGTGTACGACGGTCCTGTAAGAAGCGCTACATTTCAGTTACGTCTTAAGAATGTGACGCTGTCCTAGCATGAAGGGACGGGATGTGACGGGGGATGTTACGGTATAGCTCTGTGTTATAGGTATGATGGGAAGCTCCGTCACACCTTTTCCTTAGCGATTTATTTTACCCATCAATAACGATCCCTTGTATATTATTTCTCTCGCCCTAATATCGACCTAAATCAGTAATATAGAGGATTACATTCAGGTGTAATCGTGCAGGATGAGTCGCTAAATAGAAAGTGTCACGCAACATCCCAGGCTGCATAGAAAGGAAGGGTGTGGCCTGCCAGGGATACGTTTCTCACAAGATGGCGTCCAGCAGAGAGGGGGGGGGGAGAAACAGAACGAAGGAAACATGTAGTAGCGGAGAAAGCGAGAAATAGAGAGAGAGAGAGAGAGTACTGTTATTCTAGGCCAAGTTAGAGTGGATGGGGTATAGCAGACGATAATATCCTAGAAATATTCGTAACTTTTCGGTGTACACTCCTTTCACTGTAACTTGGCCTAAAATTGCCATCTCTCTTCCTTGATCGCTGAGTGGTAACAATAGATTAACACCAAAATATGATCCTAGTCACGAAGAAGTGTTACGGAAAGGATGTGGAGCCGTAACATTCTCCTGCCCTAACTTAACCTTACCCAAACTAATCTTACGTAACCCTCATCTCACCCAGCCTAACCTATCCTCACCTAACCTCACCGAACCAAACATTACCTCACCTACCCTAACCTCACCTCACCTCGCCTCACCTAACCTCACCTTACCTAACCTCAGCTAACCAAACTTTACCTCAGCTAACCTAACCTCGCCTCGCCTGACCTAACCTAACCTAACCTAGCCTAGCCTCGCCTCACCTCACTTAAGCAAGACACACATGCAGGCGATTGGCGTGATGATTATCGTTTGTGGACCAGCAACAGTTCCTAGCGTCATAGTCAAGACCCTCCACACGTTGATGATTGTCGTTAATGCTTGGAGTGAGGACAGGCATCAAGGCGCCAGTCGTCTGTGTGTGTGGAGGCGTGAGAGCGGAGGAGAATTCTCAGTTTCCTTTAGCAGAAGTGGCGATGGACAGTTCCTACACGCAGACGACTGGCGCCAGTGATGCCAGTCCTTCTTCTGGCATGACGTGGAATTGTAACCCTACGTAAACGACTGAACTCGAGGGCCCCACAGACAGTGAGGATTGGCATGTTGACGCCAGTCGTCACACTAGTCGCCTGAGTGTGCGACTAGCATGGCCTAACCTCACCTCACCTCATCTAACCTCACCTCACCTCACCTAACCTAACCAAACCTAACCCAACCTAACCAAACCAACCTTACCTAACCTAACTTAACCTCACCTCATCTCACCTAGCCTAACCTCACCTCACCTAACTTACCCTAACCTCATCTCACCTCACCTCACCTCAGATAATATATATATATATATAACGCTTCATGCCATCCCTCTTACACCTACACATCCCTCCCTCATCGACATATATGCAGTGTTTATCGCCTTATCTTATGCTTAAAAGATTTGTCGAGAAAAGTAGTCTTAAGAAAAACAATAAGATGATTTTCAGAAAGATTAAGGAGTTCTTCACACGCACCCAACCACACCCACCCATCCACCTCTCCAACGTCATCATTAACGCACCCATCCACCTCACCATCCACTGCGGGGACCTTTTCAACGCGGGTGGAAAGGGGAGAGAGAGTGGAGTGGGGAGGGAGAGTGGAGTGGGGAGGGAGAGTGGAGTGGGGAGGGAGAGTGGAGTGGGGAGGGAGAGTGGAGTGGGGAGGGAGAGTGGAGTGTGGAGAGAGAGTGGAGTGGGGAGAGAGAGTGGAGTGGGGAGAGAGAGTGGAGTGGGGAGAGAGAGTGGAGTGGGGAGGGAGAGTGGAGTGGGGAGAGAGAGTGGATTTTGTGGCTTCTCTTTCTCGGGAGGGTGTGGATGTGTGAGAGGCAGCGGACTGGGCGTGTGGAGCGGACTAGGGAGGGCAGGTGGATGTCCCTTCCACACTCCCTGTCTTCCTGTCATCCCCTTCTACACTCACCCCCTCCACACCCTCCTCAGCTCCCCGCAGACCCCATCCTTCCACTACGGCCACACCTCCCCCACCCTCACCCCAAACTTCTCACCCCGTCCCTACATGCCGTCTCCCTACACCCCCCATGACCCCTGCCACAACACCCCACCCAGCCCCTATAGCTACAGCAGCCCCGCACCCTGCCCCACCCTAGACCCACCCTGCGTCAGGCGGGAGCATCCTCTCTACCACACGCCACACTTCCCCTGCTGCTACGCCTCCAGGTTCTAGTCGCTTGATTGAGTCGGACATCACTAAGTCTGGGTGACCCTGGACACCGCACGTGCTTCTGGGTGACCTAAACTACCATAGCACCTCAATATTTCATTTTCTGGCTGACCCAGACTACCACAACACGGTCTGCGTGCCCCTGTTAGACCAGAGACCTACAGGACCCAAGCTCAAATCCCCGCTGGGGCAGAGAGCAGTTTAAGGATTTGAATTTCATAAAAAACAGACTTTACCGATCTACCAGAAGACCCGCCGACATGTCGTAAAGATACCCCCTCTAATATCAATACACCAGTCCTTTATGAAACAGCCCTAGCATGTATTCATTATGGACGGTGGGTGTTAGCGCCGAAGTGGTGACATGTTGAGGTGTATAGCATGTAGGGGGACTACTGGGCCATTGGAGCAGGCAATGAAGCCTATGCCCAGAGTCGGAGACAAAAAAAAAAAAAAAAAAATCATAGGTACCCATTCGGAATGGCTACAAGCTAGTGTCTTGGGACCAGTACTGTTTGTGGTTTTTATTAATGGTCTTGTAGAAGGAACCTTTTCAAGTGGAAGACTCTTTCCTATCAGTGCACAGGGTAAAAGCTCCACAAGATAGCATTACCCTGCAGGAAGATCTGAACAAACTATGGGATTGGAGTGAGCAATGGCTACTGCATTTTAATGAAGAAAAATGATCTCTTATACCAGGAGGGACACACTGACATTAGAATAGGTGCAACGTCGAGCCACGAAATTAGTTCCAAGACTGACTGAGCTTCCATATAGACAGAGGTTGACTCGCCTTGGTATCACAGCACTAGAAGGGCGTAGGATTAGAGGGGATATGATTGAAACCTAGAAAACATTGGAGGGTGTTGGCTAGGTCGTGGATGGGTGATTCCTAGATCAAGCACTAAGGACTACCCACCTAGAAACACGGGCCCAGGAACGCAATCTAAAACTAGCAAAGCCTCGACACAGAACAGCCCAGAGGAACAACTTCTCTAGCACGAGAGTGATAAATAAACGGAATAGTCTACCTGAGTCTGTAATTAGTAGCCTCAGTATTAACGTGTTTAAGTACGAGCAGCGTGAGCCTGAGCTAGTGAGAAGAGGCATGTATAAACTGTGATCCCCTTACTTTTTTGTTACTGTCTCTAAGGTAAGCAAATGTGTCTGAAACTTAATCTTACCACTGCCATTTTCATACACACACACAGGCACACAGACACAAGACCCCTATTTCGTAAAGACTGAACCGACTGGGGTGAAATTGGGTACCCACTTCCTTGGCTTGGTAACATTACATTTGCTTCACAGATATATAGTCAAGCAAACACACCCGTCATCCCAATTTCGCCTGAGGAAAATTGACAACAGGCGGAGTACAGTGAAGACCATACCTTAGATAGTGTGTGTTTCAGATGGTTCGATATTTCCTCTATGTGTTCGTTCAGGTTTAGGAAACTTTTATACAGCCTCCCACATCATATAGAAAACGTGATTCAGACTATACTCCTTTCACTCCAACTTGGCTTAAGTTTTGCCATCTCTCTCTCTGCATCTTGAATGCGGAGTTGTAACAGGAGATTAACGCGATATGGTGCTAGTCACGAAGAAGTGCTGGATGTAGAGCCCTAGTAGTGTCTTTCCCTGCCACTGAGCTACGTGAAGTAAGCTGCAAAGGGACGAAAATCCGGATCAAGTTAAAGTGAAAGGACTATAGTGAATTTCTCTCTCTCTCTCTCTCTCTCTCTCTCACACACACACACACACACACATTATATCTTCCTTTTTCGTTCTTTTGGACCCACCGTAATTTTGATTTTTAGTACATATATATAAGTCTTTACATGTTTCTATTATTTTATTTATTTATTTATTTATTCATTTTTTGCTGTGTCGAAAAGTGGCCAAAATTAATCGTAGTAAAGCAGAGAGTGAATATATAGTGTTATCTTTATTCTTAAGGCTTCTGATAATCTTCCTTTAGTCAGTGGAAGGTGGTGTTTTAAAAGGAACTGAGCTGTAGTGGTAGTGGTGGTGGTGGTGGTAGTTGTTTTAGTAGTAGTAGTAGTAGTTGTTGTTGTTGTAGTAATGGTAGTAGTTGTTTTATTATTAGTAGTAGTAGTTGTTGTTGTTGTAGTAATGGTAGTAGTTGTTTTATTAGTAGTAGTAGTAGTTGTTGTTGTTGTAGTAATGGTAGTAGTTGTAGTAGTAGCCTTAGTTGTTGCAGTTGTTGTTGTAGTAGTTCTTGTAGCAGTAGCCTTAAGTGACTGTGAACCCAGTGGACTGCAGGCTGAAGTTACCCATCTCATGCAGTACACCACCATCCTTTTGGGGATAGGCTAAAAAAAATATTGACTTTTACCTTCGCTGATTCGTCGAGGTTGTGTGTGTGTGTGTGTGTGTGTGTGTGTGTGTGTGTGAGAGAGAGAGAGAGAGAGAGAGAGAGAGAGAGAGAGAGAGAGAGACTGAAATGAAGAAGGGGAAATTAGGGATGTGAGAGAGAGAGGGAGAGAGAGAGAGAGAGGGTATAGGTCACTCCAGCAGCTGTGTGGCTGGAATGAGTCTCCTTGGTTACTAATCGAATTTACCCTCGAAAAAGGGGTTAGGGTAATTTTGTTTAAGTATCTAGAATGAGAGACTAACTAGAAGAGTATATGTAAGGGAGGAGGAGGAGGAGGCCAAGGATGAGATGAAGGGATGTATGAGAAAGTGGAATGTGAGTTGGAGAGAGGGCAGGGTGACGTGGAGGCGATTTGTTTGTGGCCACCCCTTACAGGATTAAGACCTCTGATGATAGATAGATAGATAGATAAATGTGAAGAATGTGGCAA
>NC_137002.1:445000-470000 GCF_032717465.1 Coenobita brevimanus | reverse complement strand
CAATATATATAAAATGTATGAGTGACTGTGTGTGTGTGTGTGTGTGTGTGTGTGTGTGTGTGTGTGAGAGAGAGAGAGAGAGAGAGAGAGAGGACAAACAACATTAGGATCAATATATATAAAATGTATGAGTGACTGTGTGTGTGTGTGAGAGAGAGAGAGAGAGAGAGAGAGAGAGAGAGAGAGAGAGAGAGTAGGCCTAGTTCATTCACACTAGCCCTTCATCAAACTTTTAAAGGGATATGAGCCCTATAGGTGAAGGAAGGAAGGAAAGAGGTAGGTAGGGAGGAAGGGAGGAAAGGAAGGAGGGGCGGGAAGGAGGGAAGAAAGGAAAGAGGTAGGGAGGGAGGGAAGGAAGGAGGTAGGGAGGAAGGAAGGAAGGAAGGAGGGAGGGAGGAAGGAGAGAATGAAAGAAGGAAGGAAAGAAGGAGGTAGAGAATGAATGGGTGATTGAATGAATGAAGGAACTGGTGGAGAAGGAAGGAAGGAAGGAGATAAAGAAAGTGGCATGGAAGAAGAGAGGAAGGAAAGAAGGATGTAGGCAGGGAAGGATGGAAGGAAGGACAGAAGGAAGGATGTAGGTAGAGAAGGAGGGAAGGAAAGAAGGAAGAATTTAGGTGGAGAAAGAAAGAAGGAAGGAAGGAGGTAGAGAAAGAAAGAATGGGAGGAAGGAAAGAACGATGGAGGAAGGAGTGAAGGAAGGAGGAAGAATGGAAGGAGAGAAGGAAGGATAGAGTGCAAGAGAGAAAGAGTGTAGGAAGGAAAGAAAGAAGGAGAGAAGAGGAATGAGTGGAGCGGAAGAAAGGTGGTAAGGAAGGAGAGAAGAAAGGAAGGAAGGAAGGAAAGGAGGGAGGAAGAGAGAGAGAGGATGGAAGGAGGTAGTGAAAAGGAAGGAAGGAAGGAAGGAAACTACAGATAAAGAAGAATAATGAGAGGAAAAAGTAAATGAAGGAAGGAAGGAAGGGATGGCGTGAAGGAAGGAAGGAAGAAGGAAGAAGACTGTGGAGATGGAAGAAGGAAGGAAAGAAGGAAGAAATATATAGCACAGAAAGAGAGAGAGAGAGAGAGAGAGAGAGAGAGAGAGAGACATAGAGGGGAAAGAGTGACATTTGCGTAAGGGAGGGAAGAAGGGAGAGAGGGTGGGAGGGAGAGAGGGAGGGAGGGAGAGAAGAGACCTTTTATGCTCTTTAAAAGGTAATATGGAGAGAGAGAGAGAGAGAGAGAGAGAGAGAGAGAGAGAGAGAGAGAGAATAACCCCATACCCTCCCCCCCACAGACCAAACCAAGCCACCCCCCTGACATCAAAACATTTCATCGCGATGCCAAGCGACGTAGGACATCAGTGGGACATCACGGGCCACTCCAGATGTCACAAGGCTCCAGCTTTGATGTCCCGGTCCCAGGCGATGTCCCAGGCCCGGATGGTGATGTCCCAATCCCAAGTGATGTTTCAGGCCAGGGTGGTGATGTCCCAAGCCTAGGAGGTGATGTCTCAAGCCAGGGTGGTGATGTCCCAGTCCTAGGTGCTGATGTCCGAATCCCAGGTGATGTCCCAGGTTCGGGTGGTGATGTCCCAAGCCTTGGAGGTGATGTCCGAAGTCCTCTAGGTGATGTCCAAATCGTAGAAGGTGATGTCCTAACTTCAGGAGGTCCCAGTGAAGCCAGGGGATGTCCCAGCGGTGATGTCCGAACTTCTGTGTGTCCTATTAAAGTTAAAAGATGTGCCATTGGTGATGTCTCAACTTCAGGATGTCCCTCTGAAGTCAAAGGATGTCCCAGCGATGTCCCAACTTCAGGATGTCCAAAAGATGGCTCGGGGAACGCTAGTCAAGATGTCCCAGAGTTAGGATGTCTCACTGGAAATGGAAATACTGATGTCCCACGCTCAGGATGTCCCAAAGAACGATGTGGAGAGTCTAGTCACGATGTCACTAACTCGGGATGTCCCAATAATGACGTCACGCACCCAGGATGTCCAAATAATGACGTCACTACCTTAGGATGTCCAAATAATGACGTCACTACCTTAGGATGTCCAAATAATGACGTCACTAGCCCAAGATGTCCCAGCGTCCCACCTTCAGGATGTCCCACCACCACCCTTTCCTCCCACGACACATCCCTGACCTCATGTTCCTCATTTATTTCCCCGTCATCTTCCTCATTTCCTTCCAAGTCATCTTCACCATCATCTTCCTCAATTTCTTCCTCATCTTCACCATCTTCTTCTTCATTTTCTTCGCCATCTTCCTCATCTTCTTCCTCATTTTCATCCCAGTCATCTTCCTCATCTTCACCGTCTTCCTCCTCATCTTCACCATCTTCTTCCTCATTTTCTTCAGGGGTAACTTCAGCAGCTTCCTCATATTCTTCCTCATCCTCCTCATATTCCTCATTTACTTCCTCATCTTCCTCATCTTCCTCGTTTTCTTCCGGGGTGTTCTCAGGGGGTAACTCGCCTCTTCCTAACCCAGAGAGAGAGAAAAGGTGCGTAAGAAAGAAGCAAAGATTCTTAAGATTTTGAGTAAGTGTTGCGTAGGGAGGTCCAAATATTGCTCTTCTCATTGCCTTTATTTTTATTATTAGTATTATTAGTATTTATATTTTTTCCTTGCACAGTTACCTGGTTCATATTAGTTTCTCTCTCTCTCTCTCTCTCTCTCTCTTCCCCCCCACACCAGCAGACTGAGCCCTGTATTCTAGGTTAAGGTATCTCCCTAACACCTTTTTCTAGGCGATTTATTTTGCTCATCACCCCTTATTATCCTCCTCTACATCATTATTCCAATACCACCATACTCATCAAAGCACACAAATGGATATCAACTAACCATATCCAAAAATAAATCGCTAAGGAAGAGGTGTCAGGGGATGCAAGAGTTCACAGTTACGATGAATTTCCTGTAGTAAGATCAGTTTTTATCTTAGGAGGATTTTGGTAATTTAATGCCATTTTTTTTTAATTAAAGGAGGAACCCAAGGCCAGGAGGAAATTTGTTGGGTACTTAACATTGAAAATACAAAGTCGTGAGTTTAGTGGGGAGGAGAGGTACATGAGAGAGGGGGGTGTGAGCTGGGAGCAGGGCAGGGATATGGCGGGGGACAGCGTGACGTGGAGGCGATTTGTTTGTGGCCACCCCGTATAAGGGATGAAGGCGTCTGGCAATAGATAGATAGACGTTTAATAATCAATTCTTTATCGTAAATGTAATTGTTTTTAGCCGGAAGGAAATAAGGTGTGGTAAGATCTGTTCCTCTTCCTGCAAATAAAAAATAATAATAATAATTAAATGTAATAAATAAAAAATAAGAAGAATAAAAAATAAATGGAAAAAAAATATATAAAGATAAGATGATATTTCTCGTCAGTTTTTATTTTTATTTTTAATTATTTATTTATTTATTTTTGGATGAGCAAGAGTTAATTAAATTTCTGAATCCCTCTCTACAGTAGGCATATATAGAGAATATTTATAAGTATGTACACCCATCCCCCAAAAATTACCCACACACACAGTATACACACATGAACTCGAATAACACATACATACATACACATACATACATACATACATACACATACATACATACATACACATACTTACACATACATACATACACATACATACATACATACAGTGTGCATTTTTTTTCAGTCTCAAAGTATAGCCTAAAAAAATTATTCCCAGTTTTGTCCGAAGAATTTTCACAGCGGACGAAATATTGTGGAAAAGCCTATCTATATTAATGGGTTTTTCAGATGTTTTCGAATTTTGCCATATGTATTCGTTCAGTTTTGGGAAGATGGTTTTTGTACATATGTGTAATTATCTGTTTATATTTGTGCTCCTCTTCCTTCTTCCTGTATCTGTCAGAATTATTATTATTATTATTATTATTATTATTATTATTATTATTACTATTATTATTATTATCATCATCATCATCATCATCACTGGGGCACATATACAGAAAAGAAGGCAGTTTAATACAGGATGTGCCAGAGTGGACTGCTAGAGGAAGAAGAGGCAGAGGTAGGCCGAGGGAATGGCTGGGGCACATATACAGAAAAGAAGGCAGTTTAATACAGGATGTGCCAGAGTGGACTGCTAGAGGAAGAAGAGGCAGAGGTAGGCCGAGGGAAACCTGGTTGAGGACAATAAAAAGAGAAGCAGGAGAGGAGTGTTGGTGGGACCTGAAGGAGATGGCAAGAGACAAATATTGGTGGAGAGAGTTCATCGAGGCCTTGTGCATCCCGTGGGGTGGCACAGGAAATGATTGATTGATTGATTGATTATTATTATTGTTATTATTATTTTAGGTGACTGGTTGCTATAGGTTGTACAAATTTAAGATATATATATTATTTGTTATTTATTTTTTATGGAAAGGTGTGTTATAATTATTATTATTATTATTATTATTATTATTTTAAGTGACTGGTTTCTTTAGGTTGTATAAATTTAAGATATATATATATATATATATATATATATATATATATATATATATATATATTATATATATATATATATTATGTGCTATTTATTTTATTATGGAAAGGGGTATTATTATTATTATTATTTTTAAAATTTTTTTTTATATTAAGTCTAAAATATATGCGGCAGAAAGTGACTTTAAATGAAACTAAACTTCAGATTCAAGTGTGTTACGGGAGAGGCTCAGTCTGCGGGTGTGGGGCGTGCAGACATATTTTGGCTTTCGTTACCTTGTTTCTCTGCCACTTAAGGAATGTAAAGATAGATAGATAGATAGATAGAGAGAGAGAGAGAGAGAGAGAGGTGAAAACAGCACATAGGAAAATAAATGTTACCTCAGTCCCTATTCTCAACCTTAACACCTTTTCCCAAGCGATTTATTTTGCTCAGTACACCATACTATCCTGTTGTGTTACCTAAATCCCTCAAATCCATACTCCGCTTAAGTAACACACAAAGGGATATTAACCAGCCGTATCCAAGAATAAATCGCTAAAGAAGAGGTGTTAGGGAGCTTCCTTGTATGTATGTATGTATGTATGTAGCCCAGTTAAGTAATCCAGCTGGGGGTGTGACGGGTTGGATTACAGGTGGATTAGGGGATTACGTAACACCTGTTCCGTAGCGATTTATTCGAGACATTATACCTCATTTTCCTGTTGTCTGTTAGTAATGCAGTCGTGGTGTTAAGAGGCTGTAAGAATGTGAAGGGATAATTGGCTGGATAAATCGCTAGGGAAGTGGTGTTGAGAGCCTCCTATGGATCTAGGATACGTCCCCAGTTTATTGAGTTTATTTACTGTTTATTTCCTTATGTAATTATTCTTGTTTGTTTGTTTACTGTTTAATTATTTACTGTTTATTTCCTGTTTATATAATTATTAGTGTATTTGCTGTTGTTATTTACTGTTTACTGTTTATATTTACTGTTTATTCACAGTTTGTTTATAATTCTTTACCGTTTATTTACTGTTTACTGTTTATCTTTACTGTTTATTGGTGTGTTTACTGTTTATTGTTTACTGTTTATTGTTTATTGGTGTTTACTGTTTATTGTTTACTGTTTATTTTTTATTGGTCTTTATATACTGTTTACTGTTTTTTTAACATTATTTACTGTTTATTGGTGTTTACTGTTTATTGTTTACTGTTTATTGTTTACTGTTTACTGTTTATTTTTTATTGGTCTTTACTGTTTACTGTTTTTTTAACATTATTTACTGTTTATTGGTCAGTATTTATTTATTGCATATTTACTGTTTATTTATTTACTGTTTACTGTTAATTACTCTACCGTTTATTTATTACTGTTTTGAACAGTTAAGATTCTGTAAATCTCATAGTTTACAAAATTATAATTCCTTTTTTTTTAGAAGGCTTAAAGGGCAAATGCAAAATAATGATGATAATGATGATGATGATGATAATAATAATAATAATAATAATGATGATGATGATGATGATGATGATTATTTAAGACTAATATTATTGGTGGTGGTGGTGGTGGTGGTGGTGGTGGTGATGATGATGATGATGATGATGATGATGATGGTTGTTGTTGTTGTTGTTATTATTATTATTATTATTATTATTATTATTATTATTATTATTACTATTGTTACTGTGATGGTGATGTTTTATATTATTATTATTATTATTATTATTATTATTGATTTAGCCGGTGAAGGTTTATATCCAAGGGGTGGTTGGGGTTAATTGCTCACGTAATGCCACTCAGGGATAAGTGAGGCTGGTCACTTTCATCTTAAATGTCAGGACCAACTGGCCTAGCCCCGGGCTCCTACGCTCCTCGTGGGACAACACAAGATTAGATGATGTATGTATGTATGTATGTATGTATTATTATTATTATTATTATTATTATTATTTCAGTACCATACATTTCTAACATCCCCTAACACCGTCTAACTTGTGATTTAGTCTTGCTGCCTCCAGACGATTTTATTCAGCTTAGATTTTTTTTTTTTTATACTGAGATTTTGATAGACCCTTGATCAGAAAAAAATCGTCTGGAGAGAAAGAATTGATAGATAGACGGATAGATAAAAAATAGATGGATAGAGAAGGATAAATAGATAGATGGATGGATAGATAGATGGATGGATAAATACAAGTTGATAGTTGGATAGATAGATAAAAAGGTAGGTAGATAGATTGATTGATAGATAGATAGATAGATAATCTTACTATGCTATCTGTCCACTGTTAATTGGCCTAAGTTGACTTCTCTCCATCATGCTAGTCACGAAGAAGTGCTGGGGTAAGGATGTAGAAACTGTTGTATCGAACGAAGGGAAATAATATTGAAGAAAATCCACCACTGTACTGTGAACGATGGAATATGCTAGTCACGAAGAAGTGCTGTGGAAAGAAGTGCTATGGGAAGTTAATCTATGCCATGCTAGTCACGAAGAAGTGCTATGGAGTTTTAATTTGTACATATTCTCACCTGTAATCACACTAATATACACCTGTTAATTAACCTGACCTTTAAATATACACCTGGTTAATTATCTATTCACCTGATTAATTTATCTATGTCTATCTATCTATATATCTATCTATACACCTGTCTATTTTATTTATTTACATACATCTGCTTAATTAATCTGACCTTTATTTGTACACCTGGTTAATGTATCTATTATTATAATTATTATTATTATTATTATTATTATTATTATTATTGACTTATCTGCCTATCTATCTGTTTATCTATCTATTCACCTGGTTGATTTATCTATATATACACCTGATTAATTAATTTATATATACACCTGGCTAATTTAACACCTGGCTAATTTGTGTACTCGTCTGTCTATCTATCTACACCTGGTTGATTTACCTTAACATATACACCTGGTTAATTTATCTACCTATCCTTCTATATCTATCTATCTCTTCTCTATCTATTAATCTATATCTCCATCCATCCATCTATCTATCATCTATCTATCAAGCTATATATCCATCCATCCTTCTATCCATCTGTATAAACCTAATTTATCTATCTATATAAATACCTAATTAATCTCTCTCTCTCTCTCTCTCTCTCTCTCTCTCTCTCTCTCTCTCTCTCTCTCTCTTTTGAATAAATTTACTTCTCTCACTTTCTTTCCCCCCCCCCTCTCTCTCTCTCGGAGCAATTTCACGCGATTTACTCCCCAATACAATGAGGTCTTTAGAGGCGTCACGAGAGAGAGAGAGAGAGAGAGAGAGAGAGAGAGAGAGAGAGATTTAACCCCTTCCGCTTCAGGACGTAGATTTTTGGCAGCTGAATAAAATCGTCTGGAAGGAGTAAGAATAAAGTTAAGGACGCTAGGAAGACGAGCAATCTCAGAGACTGCATACCCCCGTCAAGGCAGACTATAGAACGAAATAAGTGGGCTTTAAGTAAGGAATGAAATGGCCTTGGTTTCATGTCTCTATCTTGTTTTGTACTTGAGATATAAATAATTTAGTGTTTTGATTATTTTTTAACTGATGGAGAGCGATAGACTAACTAGGAGAGTGTGAGGTGAAGGGGGTATAGCGAGTGGGAGGCCGAGGATGAGATGGAGGGATGGTATATGAGAGAGGGTGTGTGTGAGCTCGGGGAGGGCAGGGAAATAGCGGGGGACAGGGATACATGGAGGCGATTTGTTTGTGGCCACCCCGTACGGATTAAGGCGTCTGGCAATAGATAGGTAAATGACCTTTGGCAATTGCAATTTCTGATTCAATAACTTGCTCCTGTAATATGCAACATTCAGTATTCCAAATTTTCCATTAATTTTTCTAGTGTAGCTAAGAAAAAATAATAATAATAAAAAAAACACACATTTTCTTTGGCGGAGTGAAAAATATAGAAAATGATGGAAGAAAGAAAGACGAAGGAAGGAAAGGATGAAGGGGAAGACTAAATAAAACTTTCACTTTATTTTCCCCATTTTCACGCTGATTATGGAAATCCTTCTTGGTGTAAGGGGAAAAAATCCTCTATACAGTATATTAATTTAGCTTTAGATGCTTCATAACCCTAACTTCCTTCTCTATTGGCGAAAAAATGGAATATAAAAGAAAACATGGAATATCGTCTGCAATTTACAGGACAAGCGCATTTGCTGGATATTGATGATCATTAAAATACTTCAACTGTCAACCTCTTACTCTTAGGCAGGTTATAAAAAAAAAGCAAATATTAAAAAAAGCATAGAAATGAATGCATTAGTGGAAATGGTTCCTTCTTTCTTGCATTTAAAAAAATACTAAAACGTTTATCGCTACTGTATATCGAATACTCTCCAGGGAAGCACATATGCTGAAAATTAATCACATTTATATACATAACCGTATAGCCACTACCTTATCCCAAGTCAAATTATAAACTCAACAATTAAACAAACGTAGAAATTGGCAAATCTATAAACAACAACAAATCAGTTTTAACTTATACCAAATGCGTTCCACGAAAGCACATAGCGGAGGTTGTTCGATGGTGGTGTGTTGTGCAAAAATTAAATCGACATTTTGTGCTGATTAGTGCTTGGCCGACGCAGTGTCCTAAAAAGCTGGCCAACGAGCTCGTGCATAACTACAGTGACAGTATTGGATGGAATGGAGAAATGACAGATACCGCTGTTATTAGTGAACGCTGGTTTGTTGTCGGTACGAAGTGGTTGAGGGGGAATATCTGCGCTTCTTACGATCTAGAATTAATCCGCCGACGCTACGAAGGCTTCGGAAAGGTAAGCTGGATATGCTGTTAACCCCTTGATTGCTATATTTCCCAGATTCGTCCGGTTGAGACTGAAAAAAGTGTTGCACGGAATGGTAGAACGGCAATCAAACAGTTGGACCGTTTAGCGTAGGGTGCATTTTTGTCCAACCTGACGGGTCGGAATCGAAGCCGTCCAGGGTGGAACCTGTCTGCGCCGTGTTTGTCTAATATCGGCCAAAAGTATATGAATCTGGCCAGCATTTATTTTCTGCGGGTATACTTGGTTATCCAGTCATTGGCACGTAGGATCAAGTGCCTCGAGAAGAGAGACGGCAGTGTATTAAAATAAATCGCTTAGGAAAAGGTGTTGGGGAGCTTCCAAAACCGGCAAGAATACCGGCCCTAGAGTTCAATTCTCTCTCTCTCTCTCTCTCACACACACACACACACACACACACACACACACACGTACGTACGTGGTTGGGCGGTGGGAAAGGACATATACCATGGTTCAACATCCTTTTCTCAGCACTTCTTCGTGACTAGCATCATATTCTAGTGTTCTTGTTACAATCTAGCACTTAAGGTGGACAGATGGTAATTTTAGGTCAAGTTAGAGTACACACACACACACACACACACACACACACACACACACACACACACACACACACACACACACACACACACACCTAATTACTGATAAATGATAGAGGTAATTAATTTCCTCCTTTAATAGTGACTCATTAGCCCTTATTTGCGTTAGGTAAGGAAGCTCCCTAACGCCTTTTCCTGAGCGATTTATTTTGGTTATTATTCCTTACTGTCCTATTCTCTGTTGCATAAATCCTTCCAGTATCGCCATACTCTTCATATATATATATCGTAAAGAATGATATTAACCAAGGAAGCTCCCTAACACCTTTTCCTAAGCGATTTATTTTGTTTACTACTCCTTACTCTCCAGTTCTGTATAATATACCTTAAATCATTCTAATAATGCCACTTTTCATAACGTACAAAAGGATATTAACAAAGGATAGCTCCCTAATACCTTTCCCTAAGCGATTTATTTTGTTTACACCTTAGTGCCCTTTTCTGTGTTACACAAATCATTCTAATATCACCATATTCTGCATAAATAACGTACAAAAGGGTACGAATTAGCTACCTAAATCCCAAAAAAATAAATTGCTAAGGAAGAAGTGTTAGGAAGCGCGACCACGGACCGATGTTGATAATTCATGTGATTGAGGGTAATTATTAAAGGTTATTATTATTATTATTGTTGTTGTTGTTGTTATTACGGTATTATTATTAGGACCGATGAATACCATAAATATCAACAAGGAATGATAATTAGCCACTTAAGAGTTTTTTGGGGGAGGGCAGCGAAATGGCTGGTGACGGCGACAGGGAGGCGATTTGTTTGTGGCCGCCCCTCACGGGATTAAGACGTCTGGCAATAGATAGATATTGGGGCGCATAGGAGTACGGTAGGGCTTAAGAAGACGGGGGAGGTGGAAGAAGAGGAGGAGGAAGGAAGAGGAGGAGGAGGAGAATAGAAGGAGGAGGAGGAGGAGGAGGAGGAGGAGGAAGTTGAAATTGGTGTTGTGTTTCCTTAGATTTTTTTAAAGTAAGACTGAAATAGAATATGTGTGATATTTATTGTCTTTCTTCTTATTTTTGCCTCGGGTTCATCTGAGCGCGAACCCCGTGGACTGCAGGCTGAAGTTAACCCCCTGCAGGTCACCCTCTTCCTTTCGGGGGATAGGGAGGGCGTTGAGGGATGCTGGTTGTATTATTGTAGAAAGGTGTATTGTCTTAAGCACTAGGCGATGTGTGTATGTGTGATTTGTATATATTTGTGTCGTCATATTAACTATACTAATATTAATAATGAGTTTGTATTTATCTATCTATCTACCCATCTATATCTCCATCTGTCTGTCTATCTATATATTTATCTGTCTATCTATCTCTGTATCTATGTCCATATCTATCTATCTATCTATTTTATATGCCTATCTGTCTATATTTGTCTATCTATCCATCTATCTGTGTCAGACTCACTTTTGTCTACTAAATGGTAAAATACTTAATAAATAAGCCAATTAAATGTTTGAGAGAGAGAGAGAGAGAGAGAGAGAGAGAGAGAGAGAGAGAGAGAGAGAGAGAGAGAGAGGTAACCACTGAAGCGTTACCAAAACAAGTTACCTGTTACCATTACCGTCCTGTAGGCCTCTCTCTCTCTCTCTCTCTCTCTCTCTCTCTCTCTCATATATCTATCTAATTCAGTCTGTCGATGCGGTTTGTCTGTCTTGTAAACTCGGAACACACACACACACACACACACACACACACACACACACACACACACACACACACACACACACTCTCTCTCTCTCTCTCTCTCTCTCTCTCTCTCTCTCTCTCGTCAAGCCTCACCGACGCCAGTTCTACCGTAGCGACACCTGCATCTTCCTTCTTTCCCTCCTTCCCTCTTTCCTTCTTTCCTTCACTCCTTCCTTTCCTTCGCTCTTTCCTTCTTTCTCTCCCTCCATCCTTCAGTACTTCTTTATTTCCGTCCATCGTTCCTCCCCTTCCTCCTTTCATTCCCTCCCTCCTTCCTTCTTTCACTCCTTCCTTTCCTCCTTGCTTTCCTTCTTCCTTCATTCCTTCCCTTCTTCCCTCATTCCTTCCCCTCTTCCCTCATTTCTTCCCTCTTTCCATCCCTCCTTCTTTTCTTCCCTCCATCCTTCTTTCCTTCTCCCTTCCTTCATTCCTTCCCTTACTCCTTCTTCCCTTCAGTGATTCTTTTTTCCCCTTTCTGCATGTTCCATTGCCGTTTCTCTTCCTTTCTTCCTTCTTTCCTTCCCTCCTTTCCCTCCCTCCTTCCTTCTTTCCCTCCCTCCTTCCTTTTTTCCCTCCCTCGTTCCTTCCCTCGTTCCTTCCTTCCATTCCTTCAGTGCCTCTTTTTTCCATTTCTTCCCTCTTTCCTTCCCGTTTCGCTACTCTTTCGTTCTTCCTTCTTTCCTTCCTTCCTTTTCCTTCCCCTTCCTTCTTTTCTTCCCTCCCTCCCTCCATTTTTCATGTCCTCTCCTTTTTCTTCCTTTAATTCCTTCGATTTTTTTTATGCTTCATACTTTTCCTTCCATTCATCCTTCAGTCGTCTCTTGTTTTATATCCCCATTGTTTTCTTCCTTCCTTCCTTCCTTCCTTCCTTCCCTTCCTTCCTTCCTTCCTTCCTTCCATCCTTCCTTCTTTCCCAGTTTATATATTTATTTTTTCTTCCCTCTTTCCTTTCTTTCCTTCCCTCTTTCCTTTCTTTCCTTCCCTCCTTCTTTCCTTTCTTGCATCTTGCATTTTTTTCCCTCCTTCCTTCCTTCCTTCCATTCTTTTCTTCCTTCCTTCCTTTTCATCTCTTCCCACATTACTCATTTCTCATGCCCTCTTTCACTCCCATATTCTCTCTCTCTCTCTCTCTCTGATTGTACTGTATATAAGTGAAATACGGGTTTTAGATTAATGCACACACACACACACACACACACACACACACACACACACACACACACACACACACACACACACACACACACACACACACACACACACACACGACCAGCTGCTCCTACAACCGTCACTACCGCAGCTACCACTATTTACTACCACAACTACCACCATCACTAACACAACTACCACCATCACACTACCACAACTACCACCATCACACACTACCACAACTACCACCATCACTACTACCACAACTACCACTATCACACACTACTACCACAGCTACCACCATCACAATTCTAACACAACTACCACCATCACACTACTACCACAAGTATCACCATCACACACACTACAACCACAACTACCACCATCACACATTACTACCACAACTGCCACCACATCACACTACTACCACCATCACAGTTCTACCACAGCTACCACCATCACAACCACAACTACCACCTTCGTACCACTACCACAACTACCACCATCACCCACACTACTACCACAGCTACCACCATCACCCACACTTCTACCACAGCTACCACCATCACCCACACTGTTACCACACCTACCACCATCACCCACACTACTACCACAACCACAACCACCATTATCACCTTCACCTTTACTACCACACCTACTACCATTTCAACCACAACTACCACCATTACTACCACTACTACCACAACTACCACCATTTGTCAATTTTCTTTCATATGGCCATTTTAGCATAGACTAATTGGGCCATATATTTTGGTAACCAGCTTTAATTAAGGATAAGGTGTAGGTAAATGGATGATACGCCCCTCACAGGATGCGGGGATAGGCTAATAGATAAGGCAGATGTAGGTAGATAACAGTGGTAGATAGATATAACGATGGATAGCCTGATAGATAGATAGATAGATAGATAGATATAGACAAGACTGATAGATAACACGATGCCATACTCCATTCACTTTCACTAGGCGTAAAATTGCACTCGTCAAATATTCAGGTTTAGCAAGAGATGAACACTGGGATGTGATGCTAGTCACGAAGAAGTGCTGTGGGACTAAGGCTGAACCTTAGTGTTAAGTGTTTCAGTAGGTGTAAAATTGCCTTCTCCGTAATTGATAGTCACGAAGAAGTGCTATGGAAAGGATGTAGAGCCGTGGAATATGGTCCTAGTCACGATGAAGTGCTGTGGGAAGGATGTAGAGCCGTAGTATTGCAATGACTAGAATACGATGCTAGTCACGAAAAAGTGCTGCGGAAAGGTTGTAGTAGAGCCGTAGTATTGCAGTCTCTAGGATATGATGCTAGTCACGAAGAAGTGCAGTGGAAGGATGCCGAGCCGTAGTACTGTCATTAGAATATCATGCTGGTCACGAAGAAGTGCTATTCCACCACTGAGCTACGCGAAATAAGCTGCAAAAGGACAAAAATCTTTGCCAAGTGAAAGTGAATGGCGTATAGATGTCTTCAGGATTTATGTATGGTATTAAGTGGTCTTGGGTGTGAGAGTACGTAACGCTTTTCATTTAGCGACTTCATTTTGCTTTATTGTGCCTTTTTTCGCCCCTTCAGTACGGTGATTTTTTTTTTTTTTACCTCCGGGAAGTATATGTTTTACCCCTCGTTTGTTTGTTGGTTTGTTTGTCTGTCTGTCTGTCTGTCTGTCTGTCTGTCTGTCTGTTAGCAAGATTACTCATCCACGGATCCGGGTCCTTGTTAATAGCAGTAGCATTGGCGGAGGTATGCACTCTCTGATCGCTTTCTTGTTTATGATGTTCGGGCGATTTTATTTCAAGTGAAATTTGGGACTGGAAGGGTTGTTGTTGTTGTTGTTATAATTATTACCTCCGCCAAGGAGGTTATGTTCTACTTCGCGTTGGTTTGTCTGTCTGTCTGTCTGTCCGTCTCTGTTAGCAGGATTACTCAAAAAGTTATGAACGGATTATGATGAAATTTTGTGAAAGGGTTGGCCTTGGGCCAATGAACAAGTGATTAAATTTTTGGCGGGATCTGGAGTATGCCGCACAATATCTCCAAAGTTCTCATTGAATTTCAATGAAATTTTGTGGAAAGGTGGGCCATGGACCAAGAAGGAACTCATTAAGGTTTGGGGCGGATCGGTTCCGGATCTGGATCTTTTAATGGCAGTAGCATTGATGGAGGTATGCGCTTACTGAGCGCTTTCTAGTTATGATTATTATTATTATTATTGTGGCCCCAGGTTCGTATGAAACGTGAACCCGGTGAAATGTAAGCTTAAGTTCCCCTCTTGCGGTCGACCATCCTCTTTAGGGGGATAGGGACGGAGTCGTGTGTATAACCAGGCAGTGGAGCCGGCCGGTTATATCAGTGCCACCACGTCTCCCTCCACCATAGCGTCATCTGATTGAAGGGGTTGTATGTACGGTAATTATTCATGTCCTTTGTTTTGAGGCCTAATTGTGTGTGTGTGTGTGTGTGTGTGTGTGTACCGTACGTTGTAGGGCTTGTGATATTTTTTTTTTTTGTTAGTAAATTTCTTCTTGTAATTAATCGTACGGAAATTAAAGTAAATAAAATAGTACCCTCAGTCCCTTCAGCCCGTGGACATGTATATCCTTGCTCCCTCCAGGCGATTTTACTCAGCTTGGGAGGGGTTTTTGGAGCTGGAGGGGTTAGAGACAGCCTTCCTTACCCCCCCCCCCCAGCCACGTCCCTGCCCCCGGAAAGGACGAGGGTGGACTGCAGGAGAGGGGGAACTTAAGCCTGCAGTTCACTGGGTTCACGTTTGAGTCATGAGCTATTACCACTGCCACCACCACTAACACCACAACCACCACCACCATCATCATCATCATCACGTTCTTTATTATTATTATTATTATTATTATTATTATTATTATTGCCAGCTAAATAGGAACGATCAGTCATGAGGTAGGCCTGTTGCAACTATTAAATCCTTTTTTCCTATGCAACACTATTGTCGCCTGGTGGTGTAGTAGTGTGAGCGCCCTAATCGGAGTGTCAGCATTGCAAACACTCAGTATTAACAGCATTGCAGACTCAACAGCATTGCAAAGACTTAATATTAACAGCATTGCAAAGACAATATTAACAGCATTGCAAAGACTCAGCAGAATTGCAAAGACTTAATGTCAGCAGAATTGCAAAGACTTAATATTAACAGCATTGCAAAGACAATATTAACAGCATTGCAAAGACTTATTATTAACATTACAAAGACCCAACATTAACAGCATTGCAAACACTTAATATTAACAGCATTGCAAACACTTAATATTAACAGCATTGCAAACACTTAATATTAACAGCATTGCAAACACTTAATATTAACAGCATTGCAAACACTTAATATTAACAGCATTGCAAACACTTAATATTAACAGCATTGCAAACACTTAATATTAACAGCATTGCAAACACTTAATATTAACAGCATTGCAAACACTTAATATTAACAGCATTGCAAACACTTAATATTAACAGCATTGCAAACACTTATTATTAACAGCATTGCAAACACTTAATATTAACAGCATTGCAAACACTTAATATTAACAGCATTGCAAACACTTAATATTAACAGCATTGCAAACACTTATTATTAACAGCATTGCAAACACTTAATATTAACAGTATTGCAAACACTTAATATTAACAGTATTGCAAACACTTAATATTAACAGCATTGCAAACACTTAATATTAACAGCATTGCAAACACTCAATATTAACAGCACTGCATAGGTTGAATCCCCGAAGAGGTGACTGAAGACTGATCACTTAATGCCGCTCAGGGACCGTACACTGGTCACCTAACCTTAATTGAGACCCACCTAGCCTAGCCCCGGGTCCCTACGCCTAAAATAGTCATAGGTGATAGGAGAATTATCTTTTTTTCGTCCTAATTATACCTTTCATTTAGGGGAGCCAGGTGTTGTGAATTACCTTGCTAATTATTATAATATGAAGGTGTTTGGGGTCTAAGTGGCTTTGATGTCGTAATACCTTTTTTTGTGCGACTTGTTCTGTATTTTAATTTTTTATTCATTATTATTATTATTATTATTATTATTATTATTATTCTCGTTGGTCATTGATGCTTTGGAGATAATGAAGGGATGTTAATTATGTAGAAGGTGTAATTAAGGTGTAATTTGTAGAATAAATAGGTAAGGAAGGTGTTACGAAGCTTCCTATGTCACACACACACACACACACACACACACACACACACACACACACACACACACACACACACACACACACACACATTCTCCATCATATATCTTACACATCCGAGAGAGAGAGAGAGAGAGAGAGAGAGAGAAAGGGTAATAATTTTGAGAAAGGAAAATAAAGTGAAAAAAAAACATTGTATTATTTTACACCATTGACGATAAAAATATTAACTTTTTTGAAAATCTTACTAACAGACGATTTTCTTCAGCAACCCCTCATTCCGTGTTGTTGTTTTGTTTGCGGTTTATTCTTGCTCTCCAGACGATCTTATTTAGCTAACCCCCCTCCCTCTTCCGTGTTGTTGGTCTTTTTGCGGTTTATTCTTGCTCTCCAGACGATTTTATTCAACTACCTCCCTCCCCCTTCCGCGTTGTTGGTCTTTTTGCGGTTTATTCTTCCTTCCTCCAGACGATTTTATCCAGCTAACCCCCCTTTCCTTCCGTGTTGTTGGTCTTTTTGTGGTTTATTCTTGCTGCCTACAGACCATTTTATTCAGCTACCCCTCCTTCCGTGTTGTTGGTCTTTTTGCGGTTTATTCCTGCCACTTATAGACGATTTTATTCAGCTAACCCCCCTTCCCCTTCCGTGTTGTAGGTCTTTATGCGGTTTATTCTTGCTCTCCAGACGAGTTTTGCAACCCCTCATTTCGTGTTGTTGGTCGTCTTGCGGTTTATTCTTGCTCTCCAGACGATTTTGCTCATCTGAAATCCCTCCCTCAGTGCTTGGGTATGAGTGCTTTATTTAACCCCTCCAGTTTGCATAAGCCTCAGCTGAAGGAAATCGTCTGGAGGTAAAAGAACGTCTCTCTCTCTCTCTCGCGCTCTCTCGCTCTCTCTCGCTCTCTCTCTCTCTCTCTCTCTCTCTCTCTCGTTTTTGTTTTGTTTTTTGTGTTTTAGAGGAAACAATTTTACAAAATAATTTAACACATTTCTGGCCTTGGGTTCCTTCTTCCTTGCATTAAAAAAAAAAAAAGCGTCATCGGGGTGAAGGGGTTAATGATAGCTTCCCGATTAAGGATAAGGCATGAGGAGTCTTGTAGGGCAAGGAGGCTCCCTAACACCTGTCCAATAGCGATTTATTTTTGGAGTATGGCTGGTTAATATCCTTGTATATGTTATCTTTGCAGAGTATGGTGATGTTTGATGGATGTATATAACAGAAAAGGTATAATAAAGCCAAATAAATCGCTTAGGGAGAGGTGTTAGGGAACGATGGATTGATATAACACTGAAGAGTAAGGTATAATAAAGCCAAATAAATCGCATAGGGAGAGGTGTTAGGGAACGTTGGATTTATATAACACAGAAGAGTAAAGTATAATAGAGCCAAATAAATCGCATAGGGAGAGATGTTAGGGAACTTCCTTAATAGAGAATAGTACGGGAATAAGCCGTTGCATAAAATTCGATATTCTTGGTTTTGAGAAATGAGTCTCCTTGGTTACTAGTCAAGTTTTGATGATCCTTGGTGATGAGGTATGAGAGTCTCCTTGGTTACTAGTCAAGTCCCAGTGAGTCTTGGTTTTGAGGTACAGGTGAGTCTCCTTGGTTACTAGTCGAATCTCAGTGAGCCTTGATTATGAGGTACGAATGAGTCTCCTTGGTTACTAAAGGACGAAAATCTGGGCCAAGTAGAGGTGAAAGGAGTATAGTCACGAAGAAGTGCTACGGAAATACAGGAAATAAGCTACACAAGGACGAAAATCTGGGCCAAGTTAAGGTGAAAGGGGTATAGCAATGTTCAAGACGTGAGAAATACTTAAGGATTTTTTTCTTACTATCTTCAGTTGTTCTTGTCTTACTTCGTTTAGCGATGGAGGGGTGAGGTGGAGAGGTATATGAGAGAGGGGTGTGTGAGCTGGGAGCAAGGCGGTGAGGTGGCATTGGACAGGGCGACATGGAGGCGATTTGTTTGTGGCCACCCTTTACGTGATTGAGGCGTCTAGCAATAGATAGATAGATATTTTGATGTGTTTACTGCTTCTGTTTTTGTTACTACTACTACTATTACCACCACCACCACATCTACCACAGTCACCACTACCACAGCCACCACCACCAGGACAACGGAAGGAACCACCAATCAGAGTTAACGATGCGGGTCCTCCCCTTTTAAGTGATAATAGAATGGCCCGCGGTCACTACACCCTACGCTGGTAGTTGTGGTAGTTGTGGTGGTAGTTGTGGTTGTTAGTGGTGGTGGGTGTGGTTGTTGTTGGTGGTGGTGGTGGTTGTAGCTTGTGGTAGTGGTGGTAATTGTGGTTGGTGGTGATGGTGGTAGTTGTGGTTGTTGTGGTTTCTGGTGGTGGTGGTAGCTGTGGTTGTGGTGGTGGTGGTAGCTGTGGTTGTGGTGGTGGTGGTGGTGGTAGTTGTGGTTGTTGTTGTTGTTGGTGGTTGTGGTTGTTGTTATGGTGGTGGTAGTTGTGGTTGGTGGTGATGGTAGTTGTGGTTGTTATTAGTGTGGTGGTAGTAGTTACAGTGGTGGTGGTTGTGGTTGGTGTTGGTGGTGGTAGTTGTAATTGGGCAGCCTCTATTCTAAGTCTCATGTTATTTCGTAACGCCTTTTTCTAACCGATTTATCCTGCACGTACCAGCACACATCCCTAGTCACTATTCTCTTCTTTCTCTTTAACTGAATCTATGTTAATATTAAAGGGACATAATTAACACGTAAGAGAATGTTAGTGATAAGATGCAGAATAAATCGCTAAAGAGGAGGTGTTACGTAGGCTCCTGCACCATTGAGAATACGGGGAGAAGAACATTTTTATACATACAGCCAGCCAAACAACAGGGATTGACCACAAGGCTGAACCCACTTATCTTTGTTGTGGGAATGTCGACGTAAGTGACATGATGTGCTTTATGGTGTCCCCTGTAGATTTAGGTGGGGTACAGGCGGAGTCAAAAGTTCGTCTCTGAATTCACTGCCTCTGTTTCACACTTCCTGTCTGCCTCTCTCAGCTTAGTAATATTAGCTAGCAGAGGAAAGTGAGAAAGAGATAAGGTGGAATATTAGGCAGAGAAACATAGCAAGCCTCCCTCTGTTCAGGAATATTATCCAGCAGAGGAAAGTGAGAAGATGAGGTGAAATATTAGGCAGAGAAACATAGCAAGCCTCCCTCAGCTTTGAAATATTAGCCAGCAGAGGAAAGTGAGAAGTAGATGAGGTGAAATATTAGGCAAAGAAACATGTCAAGCCTCTTACAGCTTAGAAATATTAGCCCACAGTTGAAGTGAGAAGTGAAATATTAGGCAGAGAAACATACCACGCCTCTCTGATCTTAGTAGTATTAGTAAGCAGAGGAAAGTGAGAAAGAGATGATTGAAATATTAGGTAGGGTAACATGCCACGCCACTCTGAGCTTAGTAGCAGAGGAAGTGAGAAGTATAAGAGGTGAAATATTAGGCAGAGAAACATAACAAGCCCCTCTCAGCTTAGAAATATTAGCCAGCAGAGGAAGTGAGAAGTGAAATATTAGGCAGAGAAACATACCAAGCCTCTTCCAACTTAGTAATATTAGCCAGCAGAGGAAAGTGAGAAAAAGTGAAATATTAGGCAGAGAAATATACCACGCCTCTGTCAGCTTAGAAATATTAGCCAGCAGAGGAAAGTGAGAAAGAGATGAGGTCAAATATTAGGCAGAGAAACATACCAAGCCTCTTCCAACTTAGTAATATTAGCCAGCAGAGGAAAGTGAGAGAGGGAGAGATGAGGGAAAATAGTAGGCGAATTTTAAACATTATCTTCTTTGATCTTTAATAAGCGTTCAGTTTCCTTCTTCCCAGGGCGAAAATATCTGAAACAAAGAGGACATTTTCTTACGTAGCCTGTCCTTCGTGAGTCTCTGTTAACCCTTTCTTCAGGTAACGTCTTAAAGGTGGTTTCAGTCGCCTTAGAAATAAAAACATGTAATGAAGGGTTGGGTGGATGTTGTACGTAGATGTTGTTGTGAAAGGGTTGATGGAAATAATGGGCATAATACACACATACTCTAACTTACCCCACCTCTCTCTCTCTCTCTCTCTCTCTCTCTCTCTCCTCCCCCTTCCTTCCACCCGCACCTGTCGTACAGTAATTGCCCTTCTTTCCGAATCTCTCTCTCTCTCTCTCTCTCTCTCTCTCTCTCTCTCTCTCTCCAGTTACTTTTGTCATTTTCTCGTAATATTATCATTAAAATTAAGAGAGAGAGAGAGAGAGAGAGAGAGAGAGAGAGGAAAGGGAAGGTGAGAGAAGAGAAAGAAGGAAGGAGGGATTGGTGGGGGAGATGAAGAGGCTGAATAAGGGAAGGAAAGAGAGGCAGAGAAGGAGGGAGGAAAGAGTGAAGGAAAGAAGAATGAGAGAGAGGGAGAAGGGAGGAAGTTTGGCATGGAGAGAAACTTGGGTCCATTTAACTCTCCCTCCCTCCCTCCTTACTTCACTCCCTCTCTCTCTCTTTCCTCCCAGTCTCCCTCCCTTCCTTCCTCCCTCCCTTCTTTACTCCCATCTCTCTTAGTATTAAAATGTTCCTTCTTCCATTATGGTTATGATTATTATTATTATTATTATTATTATTATTATTGTCATTGAGAGAAGGAGAGAAGATAGAAGTGTATGGAAGGAGGACGAGAGAAAGATAAGTGAAGGATAAAGGAATGGAAGGAAGGAAGGAAGGAAGAAGGAAAGAAATGAGAGAAAGAAGGAAGATAAGTAAAGAGGGATGGAAGGAAAGAAGGAAGACAAGGAAGAGAATGATAAGTAAAGAGAGAAGGAAGGAAAGAAAGAAAGAAGTTAAGTAAAGAGGGAAGAAAGATAAGAAGGAAGGAAGGAAGGAAAACAAGAAATGAAAGGAAGGAAGGAAGGAAAGTTAAAGAAGGAAGGAAAACAAAAAATGATAAATTAGGAAGAAAAGGAAGGAGGAAGAAGGAAGGAAAGAAAGGAGGAAGAAGGAAGGAAAGAAAGAAAGGAGAATGAAGGAAGGAAGGAAAGAAAGTTACAAAGGAAGGAAGGAAGAAAAATAAAGAAGGAAGGAAAGAAGAGAGGAGAAAGAAAGGCGAGAAGGAACGAAGGAAAGGAAATTGAAGGAAAAAGGAAAGAAGGAAAAAAATATAGAATGAAGGAAAGAAAGATGGAAGGAAAGAAGGAAGAAAAATATAGAATGAAGGAAGAAAAGAAAAGCAAGGAGGAAGGAAGAAGGAAAGTAAGAAAGAAAGTAAAGAGGAAGGAAGGAAGAGAAGGAAGGAAGAGAAGGAAGGAAGGAAGGAGGGAAGCAGGTATACTTGATTTAACCTTGCCAAACTGACCACTACCCTCAGTGGTCGCTTACCTTCCTTCCTTCCCCTCCTCCTTCCTTCCTTCCTTCCTTCCTTCCGACCCTTCCTTCTCTCACATCTCTTACTCACTTCCACTCC
Source organism: Coenobita brevimanus (assembly GCF_032717465.1). Lineage (NCBI taxonomy): Eukaryota > Metazoa > Arthropoda > Malacostraca > Decapoda > Coenobitidae > Coenobita > Coenobita brevimanus. Next base: position 447,631 of record NC_137002.1, on the reverse strand, counting down.
CTCCCCTCCTTCCTTCCTCCTCTCCTCCCATTTTCCCTACCTTTCTTCTTCCCCCTCTCCTTCATTCCTCCCCTGCTTCCTTTCTTCCTCCCCTTCTCTCCTTCTTCCATTCTTCCTCCCCTCCTCCTTCCTTCCTTCCTTCCTTCCTGTTCTCGTCTTTCACCCCCTCTCCTCTCCATTCCTTCTGCCTTATTCCTTCACCCTCCTTCATTCCTTCCTTTCGCTCCTTTCCACCTCCCACTTCTACACCTCTCCTCTCTTCCTCTTCTCTCCCTTCCTCCCCCCTCTCCCTTCCTCCCTCCTCCATCCCTCTGTCCCTCCATCCTTTCTTTTCCTCCTCCCTCCCTCCTCTCTTCTGTTTGTCATCCCTCCCTCCTTCCCTCTCCTGTTTTTCCCTCCTATTCCTCCCTCCTTCTTTCTCTCCTTCCCCCTTCCCTCTCTCCCTCCCTCCCTCCTCTCCCTTCTTCCATCTGTCATCTTCCCTCCCTCCTTCCCTCTCTCCACGTCGCTACTTCCTCCACTTCCTCTCCACCCACCTGCTTCTTCCTCCACCCTCGGGCGTCTCTCTCTCTCTCTCTCTCTCTCTCTCTCTCTCTCTCTCATATCACGCTACCATCCTCCCCCCCTCCCCCTCCTGTGGTTTACCTCATCCGTCTTTCATCTCTCCTCTCCTCTCCTCTCTTTTCTCCACACTCCTCCTCTCTCGTCTTCTCTTCTCTTGTTTCCACACTCCTCCTCCCCTCCCCTCCCCTCAAATTTACAGCCAGGTCCCTATTTTGTGCTGGTGGGTGGAGTGGAGGGAGGGGAAAACTAACTTTGTCCAACGGTGTGATCGGTACAAGAATCGAACTGGAGGCGTTATAGATGCGAGCTGGATGTGTCACCCCTGCACCACCAACCAGCCCAGAGAGAGAGAGAGAGAGAGAGAGAGATGTGGAAGTTAGGAGAGAGAAGGGTTGGGATGGGATGGGTTGGGATGGGATGGGTTGGGATGGGGAGGACAAAAGGATGGATAACAATGGGGAGGGGTGTGGTAGGGTGAGGGAGGGGAGGGAATGGAGAGGGAGAGAGGGAGGGGAAGAGAGAGGAAGTCAGTGCATATGTTTTCATAGTGCATGTACACCAGTTATTACACACACACACACACACACACACACACACACACACACACACACACACACACACAATATTACATACATCCTTATATATATGTATAAATAAAATTATATATATATATGTAGTTATATAAATAAATATATATATGGTTGTATGTATATATCCATATCTCTGTCTCTATATACCACATGTGATATTCGTAAATCAATACATTACAGGTGTACAGGTGCTGTTTTTACCACACAAATAACACCAGCACAGGTGCGTCAGATACGGGTTGGCCACCATAACAGTGCCTTGATTTTCGTCCCTTTCCATCGTATTACACATGTTAGTGTCAGAATAAGCTGCTGCTATGGCGGTCTATCCTTTCGTAGCACTTCCTCGTGACTACCATCATATTCCAGTGTTAATCTTCTGCGACTACTCAGTATTCAAGATGGAAAGATGTTAAGTTTGGTTGTTCCTGAGTAACCCTGGTCTGTGGCCGACTTCACCCATCAACCGCAGGCAAGCAGCCACCCTTACAGGGTTGTCCCGTGCAGTAAAACGATGTTCCCTTGCGGTAAACAGCACCTCGTCGCGGCAGAGACGAGTGTGGAGATACGGTTCCCTGATGGACGCCGGATTTGCGTCTCCATGCAGTTAAGAGGGGCTGCATGGTAGGCTTCACATCACTCTGTTACATGGTTATGGCTACCACCCAGCGTTGTGAAGTATTTCTTGGGATTCAGGAAACCATTTGGCTCGCCACTCAATGTAGAGCCACCTGGTGTGGAAAGAAAAGTAATAAAAAGTGACTTGAAGGATGGAGTAACAGGAAGAAAGGAGGACAGACACCGAAGAACGATAAAGGTGAAGGATAAAGTAGGCAGCACTACATCAAGTGAGTGGATGATGGCCGCCAACACCTACCACCATGATAATTTTAGTAAAAGAATTTAGTAGTGTTGATCTCGAATTAGCAAGATAGATGGCAAACCATTTAATAATAAAACATCATTTGGTTTGCATATTCTTTACACCTTTTCTTAAGCGATTTAGTTTCCACAGAGAAGGGGTAGAGAGAGGGGAATGGAAAGGGGTGGAGGGAAGGGGAGGCTGCGGGTGGAAGGGAGGGGGGAAGGGAAGGGGAAATAAGAAAGATAAAAGATTTGGGAGGAGGAGAGGGGAGGGAGGGAGGGAATAGAGGTTAGAAATATTATACAGGAATAACGTGGTAGTGAGTCTCCTTGGTTACTATTGAAATTGCAACCCATTTTATTGTTATTACACCCATTATATTTTTATCATGAAGGAGCTGGTAGTGTATTGGTTAGCTCATCCATCTCGGCAGTAGGAGAACCCAAGATCAATTTTCGTACCGATCAGACTGGTGGACTCAGTTTGTTGCCCCCATTTACCTGTTCAACCTACAGTGTGATTAGGGACCTTAGTTTAACACTGATGGTTGTATGTGGTATTTTAGGGGAAGAGTGTGACTTAGCAAATTATAATAGAAGTATAATAATAATA
>NC_137002.1:417500-440000 GCF_032717465.1 Coenobita brevimanus | reverse complement strand
CCCACCCATCCACCCACCTACCTACCTACCTACCTACATACATACATACCTCCGCACCTGTACACAGCCGTCACACCTGTAATTAAACACCTGTCCTAGCTACTTCTTTCTACCTGGCGATCTTACCTACACTTTTTATCCCACTACCTGACTTTGTAACTACCTACCTATCTGCCTGTCTGTCTGTCTGCCTGTATTTTATGTCCTTCCATCCTTCCATCCATCCATCCATCCATCCATCTATCTATCCTACCTTCCTGCCTACCTACCTACTTATCTATCTGTCAGTCTGTCTATCTTTCTGTTTATCTACTTTCCTACCTACCTACTTACCTACCTACCTACCTACCTACCTGAGTCCCTCCCTTCCTTCCTTCGTATGGAGCCTACCTTTATCTGTTTACTTACCTACTTACCATCCCTTCTTGCCTACTTACCTACCTACCTCCCTCCCTCCCTCCCCCATTCCCTCCCTCCCTCCCTGCGCACGTGTACACCTTGCCACCACACCTGTAATTAAACACCTGTCCTGGCTACCTATTTTTACCTGCCATACCTTTACTCATTATTGGGCTCTATCACCTTCCTTTACTTCGTTCCCTTAAACTTGGCGTAAAATCACCATCTCTAGAATCCTAAGCAAGAGATTAACACTAGAATATGGTGCTAGTCACGAAGAAGTGCTATGGGCTTAAGACTAGAATATGTTCCTAGTCACGAGGAAGTGGAAATGATGTGGAGCCTTAGTACTGTCTTCTGAGATGTGAAATAGATAGACAGATAGATAGATAAATAGATAGATAGATAGGTTAAGGTGAAGAGAGTAGGGATAGATTTTCGTCTTTTATCGTAGGAACTTCTTAAGAACTTCGTGAAAGACAGAGGGAGAGATGATGATGGTGATGATGATGATGGTGATGATGATGATGATGATGATGATGATGATGATGATGATGATGATGATGATGATGATGATGATGGTGATGATGATGATGATGGTGATGATGATGATGATGATGATGATGATAAGGCATAGGGAAGAAGGGACAAGGAGAGAAAGTAGGGAAGGAGGGAGGAAAGAGAGAGAAAGTTTGGGAGAGAGAGAGAGAGAGAGAGAGAGAGAGAGAGCTTGGAGGTGTCTTTAAATCCACACAGAAGCACCCTTGGTAATTATGAGAGAGAGAGAGAGAGAGAGAGAGAGAGAGAGAGAGAGAGAGAGAAATGAAGAAGGGGAAATAAGGGATGAGTGAGAGAGAGAGAGGTAGTCATCATCATCATCATCACCACCACCATCACCACCATCACAAAACATACAGTAATTTCTTCTCGTAACTTAAGATTTCTTTCAACAGGAAGAAGAACGACACCAGAAAATCATAACATCTTTCTCTCCTAGTTTGTCCTGTAATTTCCATAACTCTGCAATTGCGAAGCGGAATGCAAGGGTAATTACTGGAGGTCATTAGTGGAGCACCTGGGGTCATTAGGTAGGGTTAGCCTGCATCCCATATTAAAGAATGCTGGTAGTAATTATGTAAGAAAGGTAATTACGTGCCATCATCGTTCATTATCTCAGAAATTACCCTCATTAGCCTCACCTTTGCGATTTTAGGTGTAATAGGTAATGAGTTCTCGTGTGATTGGTATTTGTGGGAGGGATAGGGGGTGATGTTGGTCTAGCCTTGTCTTAGCCTTCATGCGAAATTGGTAATAGGCTAGGGAAGTGATTTGTTTTTATTATTATTATTATTATTATTATTATTATTGTTACTACTACTACTACTACTACTACTACTACTACTACTTATTCCCTGTACGGTACATAAGTTATCATTGTCTTCGTTTTCTAATTTGTCTCCAGGTATTTTCCATCTCTGTTTTTCTAGTAATTACCTGGTGATTGGCTGCCTAATGACCCCTGTGACACCTGCAATTACCTTTTTGTCACATTTTTTAACCTGCCTTGTTAGTAATCATATCTACCCCCCCCTGCCTCCCCTTTCCCCTCCTCAGTCTCCTCCTCCTCCTCCTCCTTCCCTCACCCTCCTCCCTCCTCCCCTTCACCATCTCCTCCTCCCCTCACCCCCTCTCTCCTCCCCTTCATCATCTCCTCCTCCTCCTCCTCCTCCTCCTCCTCCTCTTCTTCCCTCCATCCGTCTCCCCTTCCCTCCACCCCCCTTCCTCTCTCCCCCTCCCTCCCTTCCCCTCCCCTTCCCTCTCCCCCTCCCCCATCAGTCCCCCCAGGCCTTCCTTCTATGGCCCTGAACTGAGATGGGTTAGGTAAGTAGGTAGGTAGTAGGTAGGTAGGTAGGTAGGTAGGTGTAGGTACGGTAAGTAGGAAGGTACTGTGGGAAGTTGGTTGGTGGGTAGGTAAGTAGACAGGAAATAGGTTTGTAGGTTGGTAGGTAGGTAGGTAGATAGATAGATATGTAAGTAGAGATTATACCTGACTGGCAGGCAGGTAGGAAAGTAAGTAGGTATAGACATTGATAGGTAGGTAGGTAGGAAGGTAGGTGGGTAAGTAGGTAGGTAGGTAGGTGGGTGGGTAAGTAGGTAGGTAGGCAGAGAGACGTGAATAGAAAGGTAGGTAGGCTGGTAGGAAGTGAATAGGTTAGTAGGTAGGTAAGTAGATGGGTAGGTTAGTTGGTAGGAAGGCAGGTAAGTGTGCTAATGAATGGGTGTTGGGTACAGGTAGGTAGGATGAATAGGTAGGTAGGTAGGTAGGTAGGTAGGTAGATAGATACATAAATAGATAGGTAGAAATACTGATGAATAAATCCTTAGGTTGATTGAAAGTAAATTGATAGGAAGGTAGGTAGGATTGTAGGGAGAGAGAGAGAGAGAGAGAGAGAGAGAGAGAGAGAGAGAGAGGTAAAAAGAGTGATAGATAAGTGAGTTTAGTAAGCAGAGAAATTGGGAGGGAAGGAGAGAGAGAAATGGAGAGGGAAGGGACGAGAAGGAGGGAGGGAGAAGCAGGGAGGGAAGGAGCGAGAGAAATAGGGAGGGAGGGGGAGAGAGAAATGCGAAGGGAGGGAGAGAGAGAAATAGGGAGGGAAGGAAGGAATGGCAGGGAGAGAGAGAAGTAGAGAGGGAGGGAGAGAGAGAGAAATAGGGAGGGAAGGAGGGAGAGAGAAATAGGGAGGGAGGGAGAGAGGGAGGGGTGTAGGTAAAAAGAGGGTGTATGAGGGTGTGGGTAAGGAGTGGGTGTAGAACAGTAATAACAGGGTGTCACAAATGTTTTCCTTCTCCAGGCGTCTCTGTGTCACCTACCTTCCTACCTACCTACCTGTCTGCCTACTTACCTACCTGCCTACCTACCTACCTACCTACCTACCTACCTACCTACTAACCTACCTACCCCGATTTACGCTTCTCCCTCCCTCATATTCAGTCTCTCTCTCTCTCTCTCTCTCTCTGATACAAGTAATTAATAAGAAAGTTAATTATATCTTACAACGTTATTTATTCTTCTTAAGTCCTGTCTTGGGATAATTTCTTAAGTTTTTGTTCATTATTCTCTCTCTCTCTCTCTCTCTCTCTCTCTCTCTCTCTCTCTCTCTCTCTCTCTCTCTCTCATTACCCCCACACCACAACGGAAGTAGAACAAAGAACAAAATAACACACCCACATAACAACTCTCTGTTCTCTCAAGGTGAAAAAATCGTCTGGAGAGAGAGAGAGAGGGAGAGAGAGAGAGAGAGAGAGCCTACTACTACTACTACTACTACTACTACTACTACTACTACTATTACTACTATTTCCACCACCACCACCGCCACAGCTACTACTACTACTACTACTAAGACTACCAAGATAGATAGATAGATAGATAAAATAAGAGTGTACATGGAGGAGGGCGGCTGTGAGTGGTGGTGGGGGGAGGAGGAGGAGAGGAAGACCAAGATGGAGGAGTATATGAGGGAGAGAGATTTTTTGTGATTTTTCTTTGTCCTTTGTTTTTCTTCCGGTTGAGAGAGAGAGAGAGAGAGAGAGAGAGAGAGAGAGAGAGAGAGAATAAATGAGATAGGGAAGAGATAGAAGAAGCTGCAAAAACAAGTAGTGCCTCAAAATTCCTTACGACCCATATCGAGTAGAGGAAGACGTGGAGACCAGTGAGTTGAGAGAGAGAGAGAGAGAGAGAGGGGGGGGTGTAAGGAATGTTAAGAGGGTGTCTGTCTGTCTGTCTGTCCATCTGCCTTTATGGAAATTCTTCACGCCCCCCTCGTCACCTTGACAGACAGACAGACAGACAAACAGCCGAGAGATGAGATGTGTGTGTGTCATTAGGTGTGTGTGTGTGTGTGTGGTGTTAGGTGTATGTATTTTAATGTGTGTGTGTGTGTGTGTGTGTGTGTGTGTGTGTGTGTGTGTGTGTGTAGTGTTAGGTGTATGTATTTTAATGTGTGTGTGTGTGTGTGTGTGTGTGTGTCTGTGGTGTTAGGTGTATGTATTTTAATGTGTGTGTGTGTGTGTGTGTGTGTGTGTGTGTGTGTGTCTGTGGTGTTAGGTGTATGTATTTTAATGTGTGTGTGTGTGTGTGTGTGTGTGTGTGTGTGTGTGTCTGTGTAAAGCCAACCCCTACCAAACACACTTATAATTCTTAGCACATAGGGGTGATAGAAGTGGAAGTGTGAGTGTTAAGTAAAGTGTGTGGTTTTGGGAGAGTGAGTAGGCCTAGGGTAAGAAAAAGTCATTATATAGGACATTCATTTTAAGCTGACAAAGATCCGTAACCCTTTTCAGCTCGGTTGATGGCCAGGTGTAGTCAGAGTGGAGAGTATTTTGACTAGTAACCAAGGAGACTCATTCTTACCTCATAACTAACCACACCCTTTTCAGCTCGGTTGATGGCCAGGTGTAGTCAGAGTGGAGAGAATTTCACTGGTAACCAAGGAGACTCATTCGTACCTCATAGTTAGGTTGCCCAGAGAGGATGGATGTAGATAGGGTAGTGGTAGTAGTAGTAGTTGTGGTAATAGTAGTAGTGGTAGTAGTTGTGTTTGTTGTTGGTTGGATAGGGAGGGAGTTGAGTGGCTTTGTATAACCGGGCAGCTACACCGCCCGCTTATGTCTGTGCCACCACGAGAAGGAGTCCCGAAAAAGTATATGTGAATTTGAAGGAGAGAGAGAGAGAGAGAGAGAGAGAGAAATACTGATAAAGCTATGAAACTGATAAGAAATTGATACAGATTAAGTATATGCAAGAGAGAGAGAGAGAGAGAGAGAGAGCACTTGATATAGCACTATACAAGAGGGTGTAATTAGTGGACAGGTGTTTGTCAAGCTCAGGTAAGAAAAATACAAACACGCTGCTGGTCATGCTTGTTACGATGACCCAGGATTCCAGGGGCTTGAAGGACGTGTGAGTGAGTGTGTGGCCCATTGCACTGTTAATATACCTCCCACTTTTATGTTTTCTCTTGTTTCTTCATTCTGTCTCACTCATTTATAGGTGGGAGTGGTGATGGTGGTGGTGGTGATGATGATGATGATGATGATGATAATGATGATGGTGGTGGTGATGGTGATGATGATGGTGTTGGTGGTGGTGATGATGATGATGATGATTATATGTTTCAGGATTATACCTCAGCCCATCTTCATTTGGTATTATGATAATAATAATAATAATAATAATAATAATAATAATAATAATAATAATTCTGATGATTACACGACAGCTAAAATTCCCTCCCTATATTTTCAGATTCACCTCCTTCCACGGTAGCTTTCCACTGCCGCGTCCCTACTCATTGACGATCCAGTTCTGTCGTCTGAATTAAGGTATTGTGCTTAATGTACTCCTTTCGTTGGGAAGCGAATTTTTCTCGACAATCGCCTGCATAAGTTAGGGGTCTCTCTCCCTCTCTCTCTCTCTCTCTCTCTCTCTCTCTCTCTCACACACACACACACACACACACACACACACACACACACACACACACACACACACACTCAAAATCATCACTCAGTACTAAACATTCAGAAACATTACCACACTACAACCACTCACACTCTTACCAAAATAACCTCAAGTAAATCATTTATCAGGCGTAACATTAAAAGGCGATGTTTATATTCCACATTTATTTCAAGGTAATGTTTATTTGGTGTTCTCTGTACAAACATAATGAGTAATTAAAGCTTCACCTCAGCATCGTAATTGGGGGTCAATTAACGTAATTAAGTTTAACAGGGACTAGAGTAATTAAGGGATTATTATTATTATTATTATTATTATTATTTATACTGTATTTTATTCTCTTGGTATATTACTGGTATGAATAATTTTACCAATATATTATTGTTGTAAAATAGTAATAATAATAATAATAATAATAATAATAATAATAATAGAAAGCAGTATTTAAATTATTAAAAAGATGTCAGAAATAAATTAACTAACCCTAAATTAAGCAAATATTAATCATAACAAAGTCCCTAAAATGTAAAGTTAATAATAATAATAATAATAATAATAATAATAATAATAGTTACAAAGAGGTAGCATCCGGCATCATTAACAATAAACTAAAGCCTCCACCGACTAAATAATAATAATAATAATAATAATAATAATAATAAATCGAAGACTATTGTTAGAGTTACTGATCTCCACCCACGTGAATGTTGTTTGTTTATTTTTATTTATTTATTTATTTTTTATGTAATAACTCAATAACAGTGAGTCAAACTGCCGCCAAAAATTATGCATAGCCAGTCCAGCCAAAACTTCCAGGACCAAGAAATGCCTTATTTTTGTTTTGGTTTTTCCTGAATGGGGGGAGAGTTGAAAAGTGTTGCCAAATGGGATTTCCAAAATATCGTAACGTCTCGCATGAATGGCCAAGTTTTTTTTTCCATACAGTTGTTTGGAGAATAATTTTACCTCGGGATTTCCTTCCATGTTCGTGTATCTTTAATAGTTTTGGAGTATAAATAATTTTTGGACATTTTTGGCCCTGTGACCTTGAAAAGAGGGTCAAGGTCACTGAAACTAGGTCACTGTGATAGGGTCTGATGCTGTACGTCCTGAATTAGCATGATTTTTTTTTTTTTAATACCAGAACAGAGGAAGGAAAAAAATGAATAATAAAAACTAATGAAATAAATGATGACTAGATGAAAAGTGACGGAATAATAATAATAATAAATAATAATAATAATAATAATAATAATAATAATAGGTGGAGATCAGTAATACATCATCTTCAAGCATATTACACACGTACTTAGCCTCCATAAACAGACACTCTCAAAATCATTCTTATCTTATTACAAACGTTTCTAAAATCAGTTACAAACGTTTTTAGGCCTGTTTCAAAATGTTTCAGGATAGTGTATGGGTGTTACAAAAATTTCATTGGTATTTCAGTGTGTTACATAATTTTCCTTCGTGGTACAGCGTTACAGAATTTAATATGTACACCTGATAATTCGTTACATAATCATTTAACTTATACCTGATACGAAATTCACTGGAAGTACAGTTTAGATATTTATACAGTACATGTAATTCCTCTGTAATCCCCTTAAAGCCATGAACCATTACAGAACACCATTACATTATTACAAAATAGTACATCATTGCATAATAGTACTACACCATTACAGCATAGTACAACACCATGACAAAATAATAGTACACCATTACATAAGAGTAGCACACCATTACAAAATAGTAGTACACCATTACATAATAGTAGTACACCATTAGATAATAGTAGTAACCATTACATAATAGTAGTACACCATTACAAAATAGCAGTATAACCATTACAGAATAGTTGTACACCATTACATAACTACTACACCATTACAAAAAAAACACATCATTACATAATAGTACTACACCATTACAGAATAGTACTACACCATTACAGAATAGCAGTACACCATTACAGAATAGTAGTACACCATTACAAAATAGTACTACACCATTACAAAATAGTACAACACCATTACATACGTCCAAATTACATACCTAAACCCTAAACCCTTAAATACAAAGGCGCTGAAAATATCTACAAAAGTACAATTTTTTTTTTTACATTAGAGTACATTAATTACAAAAAAAATCATAAAAGAAGTACAGAAATTCCAGAAAGTACACAAATTACATAGTACAAATTTTTCTGAGGGTACAAAAATTACAAAAAGTAGTAATTTCTCTCTCTCTCTCTCTCTCTCTCTCTCTCTCTCTCTCTCGTAGCTCAGTGGCAGAGAAAACGGGTGCTACGGCTCTACATCCTTCCCATAGCACTTCTTCGTGACTAGCATCATCCTTAGTGTTCATCTTTCCTTACATTTCAGCATTCAAGACGGAGAGGTAACAATTTTAGGCCAAGTTAGAGTGAAAAGAGTGTTCTAAGACCGTAACACCTCTTCCTTAGCGATTTATTTTTCCCTATAAATTCTTGACATTCTGAAGTAAAGCTTTTTAATATTGAAGTAGTTTCTATACGTGACATGGAATATAGAGATGGGCGCCTTCACGTGGTGGCACTGATACATTGGGTGTGGATCTGCCTCTCAGTATTACAAGCACCCCTCAGTGTTTCAGTAGGGAGCATAAATCGCTAAGGAAAAGGTGCTAGGGAATACCCAAAGCCAGAGAATATACACATACCAGTTGCAAGGGTGGAAGTAGAATGAATCGCAAAGGGACAGATGCTACGTAATATCCGAAATTAGAATATATGAGGATGGAAGTTGAATCTTTTTGTATGGTATCCGTTGCTACTATTATACTACCATTAGGGAAGTTACCATCCTACCATCAACCCCAGAATCACCGTCTACCATATCTACAAACCATACCATACCCTGCTACCATTCACCATTACCAGTCCCTAAGCCACCACATGACCCTCTCTCACTGCACCATAGGACTACCATACCCCTGCCATGAGCTACGATTAACCATAGCCTCCTACCATTCACTGCCTCGCCCTACCATGACCATAGCACAAAGCATTGCACCATAAACAACTTCTGTTATCACTGCATGCACTACCATACCCTCCACCATTACCATACTTACACAGATACCATTTCACCCCTGGACAAAACTACCATTAACGAACCATTTGCTGCCATGAAAGCCACGTACCACACACTACCATGACCCTACCACAAACCATTACACCCCCTACCATAAGCTACCATGTACCATAAACCACTAACCAAACCACCATGACCCTACCACAGACCATTACACCCCCTACCATGAGCTACCATAACCATTAACTAAACTGCCATACCCTACCATGACTCACGCCCTCAATTGCACCATCACCTTCTTGTGGGGAGGGGGATAGGGAGGGGGGGTGGGGGCCGGACGCTTCTTTCCATGGTTGTGGTGGTTGAGGGTGTGGTTAATTTGGGTGGAGGTTGGGTTGGTAGTGCGGTTGGCGTGGTTAGCGGTGTGGTTAGGGGTGTGGTTAGAGGTGTGGTTGGTGTGGTTAGAGGTGTGGTTGTTGTGGTTAGAGGTGTGGTTGTTGTGGTTAGGGGTGTGGTTAGAGGTGTGGTTGTTGTGGTTAGAGGTGTGGTTGTTGTGGTTAGAGGTGTGGTTGTTGTGGTTAGGGGTGTGGTTAGAGGTGTGGTTGTTGTGGTTAGAGGTGTGGTTGTTGTGGTTAGAGGTGTGGTTAGAGGTGTGGTTAGAGGTGTGGTTGTTGTGGTTAGAGGTGTGGTTAGAGGTGTTGTTGTTGTGGTTAGAGGTGTGGTTGTTGTGGTTAGAGGTGTGGTTGTTGTGGTTAGGGGTGTGGTTAGAGGTGTGGTTAGAGGTGTGGTTAGGAGTGTGGTTAGAGGTGTGGTTGGTACTAGAATTGTGGTGGTTATTTTGATTGGACTCTTTGTTTTGGTTGCACGTCTGGTTGTGGTGGTGGTTGCTGCTTGGGTCCTTGTGGTGGTTGTGGTAGGAGGATTGGTTGTTGTGGTTGTGAATCCCCAGTCTTTTGCGCGGACGGACAAACTCTGAAAAGGAGAAGAAAATGTGGTTAGATTTTCACACACACACACACACACACACACACACACACACACACACACACACACACACACACACACACACAATCAGGAGTAACAGCAGTGGACACGGAACTAATTTCACACACACACACACACACACACACACACACACACACACACACACACACACACACACACACACACGAGAGTAAGAGCAGAGAAGGAGTGACAAGTGTGGATTGAATGTGAAGTATGTGGAGTGAATGAGATGAGAAATAATGTGTTTCTTGAAAGGTGTGGAGTGAGGAAGTGGATGGATAGTGAGAGAGAAGAGTTTGGATAGACGGCATGGTTAGATAGATATATAGATAGGTAGATAGTTTAAATAGATGTAAATAGGGAGGTGAATGGGGTATATGTGAGTGATGGTGCAAGGTGAGGTAGGCCCAAAACAGGTGAAGAGGTGGCTAATGAGTTTATAATTGGAGGTGTGGACAGGTGTGTATATAATTAATGAGTGTGTAAGAAGGGTGTGGAAATTGAAAGGGGATTGAAATGGGTGAATTAGTGTAGGTAGAGGTTGACATAAGTGATCAGTACGCGTTTTAAAATATGTATGTGTAGATTAAGTTTGATATGAGACAGGATTCCCGGGGCTAGAGTGATATGTGAATGAATGTGTGACCCATATGACGGCGTGATAATTACAGTTCTCTCTCTCTCTCTCTCTCTCTCTCTCTCTCTCCTACCTCACTTAGTCATTAGCTCATATTCCCTATTATGGAAGCTCCCTAACACCTCATTCATAGCGATTTAGTTTTGGATATACCTAGTTATCATCCTTCTGTATGTTATTTATGCAGGGTATGGCGATGTTGGAGGGATTAAAAGAATACAGTAAGATGTAGCAAAATAAATCGCTCACGAAAAGGTGTCAGGGAGCTTCGTCATTTCCTCTGCCAAATTCTATCTAGCAATTGAAAGTTATATTAATGATAACTAAATATATGCTAATTATGTATATGCTAAGTATATTTATGCTAACTATATATATGCTAACAATAATTATGCTATTTTGTGCTAATTATATATATGCTAAGTATATTTATGATAACTATATTTTATGCTAACTATATATATACTAACTCTATAGGGGACAGTGCTAGGAGTTAGAAAATAGAATGCTGTTTATAGTAAGGGGTAAACTAGAATTATTTATTATGTAAGGAAAGGAAGAATTGAGGTTTAGAAGAGAGAGAGAGAGAGAGAGAGAGAGAGAGAGAGAGAGAGAGAGAGAGAGAGAGAGGAGGAAAGATTAGGATGGATGGAGGAGAAAATATCATGAGGAGGAAGAAAGGTTAAAGAGATGAAAGAGGAGGAGGAGGAGGAGGAAAGGTCATAGAGATGGAGGAGGAGGAAGAGGAAAGGTCAGAGAGATGAAGGAGGAGAGGAGGAAGGTCATATAGATGGAGGAGGAGGAGGAGGAAAGGTCATATAGATGGAAGAGGAAAGGTCATAGAGATGGAGGAGGAGGAGGAAAGGTCATATAGATGGAGGAGGAGGAGGAGGAAAGGTCATAGAGATGGAAGAGGAAAGGTCATAGAGATGGAGGAGGAGGAAGAGGAAAGGTCATAGAGATGGAGGAGGAGGAGGAGGAAAGGTCAGAGAGATGAAGGAGGAGAGGAGGAAGGTCATATAGATGGAGGAGGAGGAGGAAAGGTCAGAGAGATGAAGGAGGAGAGGAGGAAGGTCATATAGATGGAGGAGGAGGAAAGGTCATATAGATGGAAGAGGAAAGGTCATAGAGATGGAGGAAGAGGAGGAAAGGTCATAGAGATGGAGGAGGAGGAGGAGGAAAGGTCATAGAGATGGAGGAGGAGGAGGAGGAAAGGTCATAGAGATGGAGGAGGAGGAGGAGGAAAGGTCATAGAGATGGAGGAGGAGGAGGAGGAAAGGTCATAGAGATGGAGGAGGAGGAGGAAAGGTCATATAGATGGAAGAGGAAAGGTCATAGAGATGGAGGAAGAGGAGGAAAGGTCGTGGAGATGGAGGAGGAGGAGGAGGAGAGGAGAAAAGATCAGGAGAGAAGGAAGGGAAGGAAAGATATCAGAGTTTGAGGAGAGGGAAGGAAAGGTCAGGAGATGGAGGAATGATAGGGAAATTGAGGAGGAGGAGGAGGAGGAGGAAGAAGAAGAAGAAGAAGAAAAGGAGGAGGGGAAGAAAGATCAGGAGAGATGGAGGAGGGGGAGGAGGAGGAGGAGAGGGAGGAGGAGAGAAATCGAGAGAGAAGAGGGAGGGAAAGATTAGGAACATCAGAAGGAACAACTCACAAATTTCCACATATGTCTTAACCTTGCAGATAAAAACCAAATAAATAATAATAATAAAGAAGAGAAAGGCAATCGTAATAATAATAATAATAATAAAAATAAAAACTGGCAACTGGGGGGGAAGATGCGCTGTGATTGGTGGACGTGGGACCCAGCCAGCCAATAGGAAAATAGGGATCGGTGTTGCCATATAGGGGGGTGGCGGGTGGAAAATGGCGGGCGAGTACCGTAGAGTTTTCTTATTTCCTGCCATTCATTACCCCTTCCAGATCAGTGTAACTCTTTGATATTCTGTTGTTTTCGACTCTTTAATGGTCAGGAGAACTCTAGTAATATATTTTCCAACGCCAGACGGTTTTTTTTTATTCATTTCAGTGAGCTATAGGAGCCTGAGTGCCAACTTTGTATTAATTTCAGACGATTTTCTTCAGCTTACTGCTACCATTGGCTCGTTTATGGTCGGGTCAGCTCTTGTATTCACTTCCATTAGCGCCAGATGATTTTATTAAGCTGAGAAAGGGTCATAGGAGCTGTTAAGTTCCATAAATATTACTTTAATTTGGGTTTGAGTGAAATAACTTGAAGGGTTGTGAAAAAATGAAGTTTGTGTATAAATCATTGTCCTTTAAAAGAGAGAGAGAGAGAGAGAGAGAGAGAGAGAGAGAGAGAGAGAGAGAGAGAGAGAGAGAGAGAGAGAGGAACAAATGAAAAAGAGGAAAGCAAGAGCAAAGACAAAAACTGGAGGAGGAGGAGACGGGAGAGAAAACGGAGGAGGAGGAGGAGGAGAAGCTGGAGAGAAAACGAAGGTGGAGGAGGAGGAAACCGGAGTGGATGAGTCAGCTACCATAACCGAGAGAGAGAGAGAGAGAGAGAGAGAGAGAGAGAGAGAGAGAGAGAGAGAGAGAGAGAGAGAGAGAGTTACTTATGGATACACACATCACACAAGGCCTTTCGATCTTTATTCGGTGAATCTGCCCTTTCGAGAGGTGTGTGTGTGTGTGTGTGTGTGTGTGTGTGTGTGTGTGTGTGTGTGTGTGTGTGTGTGTGTGTGTGTGTATTAATGTACCTGCCACCAGACGATTTCCCTCAGCTTATGGGTTAGATTAATACCACCACCACCACCACCACCCTGTGCTACAACTTGTGATGCAGGTAGGCCTAATAGGATGCAGATTTGAAAGAGGCACATTTAGGTTTTGGTGTCATGTCGATATGACGAATTGGAAAGGAGTTATGGCGAAAAAACAACTTCTACCCTTCCCCCCCCTTTTTTGTGGGGGGGGGTGACCTACAGCCTGGGCATTGACCCAGAATTTAATTAGGTGATCAGAGGTCATATCCCTGTAATTTTAGTCCATATCGCTCCAGTAGTTTTCGCGATTAAGTTGTTAACAGACAGACAAACTAATGGACAAACCGAGTGCAAATACCCGTTCCCGAGACCCACCGGGGCGGGGAGGGGTAATAAATGTATAGTTTCCTTTGTAGTGTCTTCTACACGTCTCAAAAATTGCTCTGATGATAGCAAGAATTAATTGGAACAAAATCGACTGAAGGTAGCAATAGAAAAACTCGTCCTGGTGGTGAAGGGGTTTATGGGAAGGCGGGCCCGTATTCCAGGTGGCTTGGGAGGTACCTAACACCCACGCCTTAGCGATTCATTTTTGCCTTCGCCACCTTAACATTTTCCTATATGCTATTTAATATGGTCAGTATAGACAGGATATGCAACAGTAAGAAATGGATATTGGGGATGTAATGTGCAGGATAAGTCGCAAAAGAAAAGGTCTTACGAATTATCCAAAGGCAGATATAATACCTTCACGTCTTCTCTAAAAATGGCGTCATATTTAACTCAAATTTTCGAATTGGGGGGGAGTTATGTAGGCTTCATTAACCACTATTGAAAGCTCCCTAACACCTTTTATTATGTGATTTATTTTGCTTATTACACCTTATTGTCCTCCCATGTTATATAAATCCCCTAGCACCTTTTCTTAAGTGATTTATTTTCTTTATTACACCTTACTGTCTTATCCTGTGTTGCATAAATCCCCTAACACCTTTTCTTAAGTGATCTATTTTGCTTATTACACCTTACTACCTTATCCTGTTTTACACAAATTCCCCAACACCTTCTCATAAGTGATTTATTTTGCTTGTTACACCTTAACGCCATATCCTATTTTACGTAATTCCCTAACACCTTTTCGTAAGTGATTTATTTTATTTATTACACCTTACTGGCATATCCTGTGTTACATAAATCCCGCAACGCCTTCTCTTAAGTGATTTATTTTGCATATACACCTTACTGTCTTCCCCTGTTATATAATCCCGCAACACCTTTCCTTAAGTGATTTATTTTGCTTCTTACTCCTTCTTGCTTTGTCATGCTCCATCAGTCCCCTAACACCTTCTCTTAAGCGATTTATTTTATGTATTACACCTTATTGTCTTCCCTAGTTTTATAAACCCACCTAACATCGCCACACTCTGCATAAATAACGTACAAAAAGATATTAACCATCTCCAAAAACTAAATCGCTAAGGAAGAGGTGCTAGGGAGCCAAAGACCCCCCCACCCCCTTTCAGCTCAGGTGTTGGCCAAGTGTAGTCAGATGGAAGGGACAATTTTGACTAGTAACCAAGGAGACTAAGTTTATCCAGTATATGCACGCAGCTGAATGAAATCGTTTGGTGTCAGAAATAATATATGAATGGAGAGATGGAGGGAGGGTTGGAGGAGGTAGGGAGTTAAAATGTGAGAGGGAGTGGAGGAAAGAAGGGAGGGAGGGAAAAGGGGAGGAAGGGGGAATGGATGGAGGGAAGAAAAAGAGAATGGAAAGGAAGGAGGGAGGGAAGAGAGAGGAATGGAGATGGAGGGAGGGAGGGAAGAGAGGAGAGAATGGAGAGGAAGGAGGGAGAGAAAAGGGGAGGGAGGAATAAATGGAAGAAAAAGAGGATAGAATGGAAAGGAAGGAGGGGGAGAAGAGAGAAGAAAATGGAGAAGGAGGGACGGAAAGGAGAAGAAGGGAGAGGAAGGAAGGAAGGAGGGAGAGGGAGAATTGGAGGGAAGAGAAAGAGGAAAACGCGAGGAAGAGGGAATGGGAGTGAAGGAATTGTTGGAGGGAAGGAAGAGGAGAAAATTGAAAAGAAGGAAAGGAAGGAGGGAGGGGAGAGGAAAAGGAAGAGTATGAGAGTTTGGGAAAGGAGGGAAAATGAGAGGAATAGGGAAGAAGGAAGGGAAGGAAGATGAGAAAAGAAGAAGGAATGAGGGAATGACGATGGAAGTATAAGAGGGAAAAGGAAGGAGAGAGAATGAGAGGAAGAGGAGAGGAACAGGGGAGAAGGAAGGAAAGGAGAGAAAATGAGGAATATAAGGAGGGAGGGAGGGACAGGGAAGGAAGAAGGAGTGGGAAAGTGAGAGGAAGTGAAGGAAAGGAGGGAGGAAGGGGAGAGAAAGCCAGGGGAAGACTTGGAGAGAGAGAGAGAGAGAGAGAGAGAGAGAGGTGGGGGTGGGGGGGTGCATCGTGACTCACCTGTGATGCTGGTCTGCCGGAGGGGTGAGGGGGTGGAGGGGGAGGCGGGGGTCGGGGGAGGGAGGGCAGTGGACTCTTCCCCTTCCCCTCCCTCCTTCTCTCTCTCCTCCCTCTTCTCTCTTACATCCTCCTCCTGCTCCTCTGCGTCGACGGTGGCATGGTCTCTGGGTGCCACGGGTGTCTGGCTGGGGGGGCTACAGCAGGTACAGGTACACTGGTAGGGGGGCGTAGGGGGCCGGGTTGACCAGATGTACCGGCCGGCGGGGAGCGGTACCCCCAAAATCGGGTCAAAGTTCCATTTCCTAGCAAACTCCTGCGCTGAGATGGTTGTGATGTCCGCTAGGTGGGTGGAGGACTTGCTCTCCCCTTGTCCTAGGAAGGTGATGGCCCTCCTTGCCCTAGCTCGCACCCTCGGTCGAATGGGACCACAAACTACCATCTTGACTCCGGGAGCGCCGCGTCTACACCCCACCACGTCTCGGAGCGCACTGCCTCTCCTCTCGCTAATTCCGCTCTGCACCCAGTGGGTGCCTGTGCAGTTGCCAGTTTCTTCCTTTATACTATTATCGCCATTGTTAACCTCTATATATCTCCACGATCAATAATACCATCACTTTATCATTTATAGACATTTTCATCATTATTCCACTAAAAATAAGACTCCCATATCAACTTTAATTTAAAAAATAAAATAATGTTTACGTATGGACGGGGCAACATTGTGACGTCATGGGCTACGGAGGCGGTGATTGGCCAGACCGCCCCGCCCCCACAGGAAGGAAGCAGCATAAGTAAACACACACACAGTAACGCACACACGCACTTTGTTTACATGTGCACACGCTCCCTCCCTCACGTACTAATTTGTGTACACGTGGACGTTTGTTTATTGTTTATCCATTAGCGATTGTTGATTGGTAAATAAAGGAGGTGGTTGTTTATGGCTTGATACGTATTTGTTTATTTGTGGCTGAGTTATTGCCATTCTCTCTCTCTCTCTCTCTCTCTCTCTCTCTCCTGATCTAAATTTACCTACCTCCCTGCCTTCAGTCTCTCTCTCTCTCTCTCTCTCTCTCTCTCTCTCTCTCTCTCTCTCTCCTGATCTAAATTTACCTACCTCCCTGCCTTCAGTCTCTCTCTCTCTCTCTCTCTCTCTCTCTCTCTCTCTCTCTCTCTCTCTCTCTCTCAAGCCATAGAAGAGAGCAGTACACCTTTCACCCCTTCACACTGAGGACTTTCGCCAGTACTATCCTTTCTTCCCCTTAACATCAACTTTTCAAACTAGGCAGGTTAAGTATAGGCTTCGTTAACTCCTTTTCTTCTAGAGGAATTTTAAGATTGCTATACTTCCCTGGTATGTTCTTTTATACTACTACTACTACTAATACTACAGTAATACTTCCCTGGTAACTTCTTTTGAATTACTACTACTGCTACTATTACTACTACTACTACTACTAATGATGATGATGGTGATGTTAATAATACCGGTAGTAGTAGTAGTAGTAGTAGTAGTAGTAGCAGCAGCAGCAGCAGCAGTAGTAGTAGTAGTAGTAGTAATAGTATTAGCAGCGGTAGTAGTAGTAGGAGTATTAGTAATAGTATTAGCAGCGGTAGTAGTAGTAGTAGTATTACTAATCACAGTAATGATACCCAGTAATAATAATAATAATAATAATAATAATAATAATAATAATAATATGGGCCTGATGGAGTCCCTCCAGTTGTTCTCAAGAACTGTGCTTCTGTGCTTACACCTGCCTGGGTAAACTCTCTCGCCTTTGTCTGTCAACTTGTACCTTTCCTTCTTGCTGGAAGTTTGCTCTCATTCAGCCAGTCCCAAAGAAGGGTGACCATTCCCAACCCTCTAACTATCGTCCAATTGCTTTAACATCCTGTATCTCAAAAGTTTACGAGTCAATTCTTAACAGAAAATTTTTAAAGCATCTTTCCTATCACAACCTTTTTTCTGATCGTCAGCATACAGTAGGTTCCGTCAGGGACGCTCCACTGGCGATCTTCTCACCTACCTTTCAGACTCCTGGTCATCCTCCTTTCGGGACTTTGGCGAAAGCTTTGCCATTGCACTTGACATCTCAAAGGCTTTCGATCGAGTCCGGCATAAATCTTTAATCTCCAAACTGTCCTCTTACGGTTTCTATCCTTCTATCTGTGCCTTCATCTCTAGCTTCCTTTCTGGTCGTTCTATAGCCGCTGTAGTAGACGGCCATCGTTCTTCTCCTAGAGCTTTTAACAATGGTGTTCCTCAGGGCTCTGTCCTATCACCAACTCTCTTCCTTTTATTCATCAATGACCTTCTAAGCTGTACATCTAACCCTTTCCACTCATAACGCTGATGACTCCACCCTTCACCTTTCCATTCGGTTCCCGCATCGTCCATCTCAGCAGTTACTTCAACAAACAAGGGATGAGGCTATGGCACACCTAATGTCTGACTTGGCTCGTATCTCTGACTGGGGTAAAAATAATCTTGTTGTTTTTAATGCATCAAAGACTCAGTTCTTACACCTATCAACCCAACAAAATCTTCCACAGGAGTACCCACTAATGTTTAATAATATCCAGCTCAATCCTGCATCATCCTTGAACATGCTTGGGGTTTCATTTACTCGGGACTTATCTTGGAAAGATCATATTACATCTCTTGTAAAATCAGCTTCCAAGAGATTAGGTGTGCTAAGCAGACTCCGTTCCTTCTTTACTCCTGCACAGTTGTTGACTTTATACACGGGTTTTATTCGCCCCTGTGTAGCGTACAACTCTTATGTGTGGCGAGGTTCACCGCATACTGCTCTTCTCAATTGGGTGGAGTCAAAGGCTTTTCGTCTCATTAACTCTCCTCTTACTAGCTCCCTTCAACCTCTGTCTCTTCGCCGCACTGTTGCATCTTTATCTCTTTTCTATCGCTACTTCAATGGTCACTGCTCCTCTGAACTGTCTGCATACATTCCCCGCACCTGTACGACGGGTGCGTAGCACCCGTCTAGCAACAAACTCTCATCCCTTTTCTGTCCAACTCTATAATGCAAGCGTTAATATTTACTCCCAGTCCTTCATTTATGCAACAGGTCAGTCCTGGAACTGTCTCCCTCTATCTGTATTTCCTACTTCCAAACAAGCGCAGTGTATCCAGTCATCTCGAAATGAACAGATCTTGAATTTGGCTCTCTTTTGTATTGTTTTTTTTTTTTTTTTCTTGGAGAGAATTGTTTGCGGACTCTTAGCCTTTGGTTCCTTGTTACTCGCGTAAAAAAAAAAAGAAAAAAGAAAACTAGGATCATGCTGTAACTGTCCTGAGATGTACGTAACGCCTCTTCCTTAGCGATTTATTTTGCACAGTCAGTAATCCCTTGTGAATTTTATTGATGGAAAGTATGTCGATTTTAAAACTATAAATTAATATGCAAGGTAAGAAGGTGTAATAAGCAAAATAAATCGCTGAGGAAAAGGTGTGACGATGATGTTTGTTTTAATTTATCTACGATCAGACGATTTTATTCAGCTGGGGGAGGCCTCGGATTGAAGGGGTTGTTCTCTCTCTCTCTCTCTCTCTCTCTCTCTCTCTCTCTCTCTCTCTCTCAGCCCAGTTCCATAAAGTTGTCTCCGTGGGTGGTGGTAGTTGTGGTAGATGGTGGTGATTGTGGTTGGTGATAGTGGTAGGCCCGTCCCTAAGATGTCTTAATGGTTGTATTGTTGGTACTAATGTTGGTTGGAGTGGTGGTAGTTGTGGTAGGCCTGGAGGTGGTAGTTGTGGTTGTGGTATTGTTGGTTGGAATGTTGGTAGTTGTGGTAGGGGTAATGTTGGTAGCTGTTGTAAGGATATTGTTGGTAGTTGTGGTAGGGATAATGTTGGCAGTTGTGGTAGGTGTAATATTGGTAGTTGTGGTAGGTGTAATGTTGGTAGTTGTGGTCGGTGTAATGTTGGTAGTTGTGGTAGGGTGAATATTGGTAGTTGGGATGATAATGTTGATAGTAGTAGTCATAATGTTGGTAGTTGGGATGATAATGTTGATAGTAGTAGTCATAATGTTGGTAGTAGTCATAATGTTGGTAGTTGGGATGATAATGTTGGTAGTAGTGGTCAAAATGTTGGTAATTCGAGATATAATGTTGTTTTTGTCATATCACTTACTCTCTTCCTCCTCTTGATCCACCTCATCCACTTCTTCTAAGCTGTACATCCACCTCATCCACATATACCCCAATCAACCCACCTTCCACCCCTCCACTCACCTCTCCACACCACTCACATTAAACAGGATTAGGCTTGACAAATCTCACTTTCATCCTTTATTTCTAACCATTACCAAAGAAATCTAATTGTTTTTATTGCCAGTCACTCAGTTCCTTTATCTCTCAATCTCTCATCTCTGCCTACTCTTCTTCGTGACTATCATTTTATCTCCAGCAATATATAGTTCCATCTTTCGTTATCTCTGTCTTTGTTATTTATTTATTTATTTATTTTTTTTTTTGTGTGAACTATATTGGACGTTACTTCCATTGCAAAATCGACTTCACAGGTGTTAGGTGTGCTGAGCCGACCCCGTGATTTCTTTTACCCTTATTTAGTTGCTGACTGTGTGTGTGTGTGTGTGTGTGTGTGTGTGTGTGTGTGTGTGTAGGAGGAGGAGGAGGAGGATTATAGCTCACCACACACACAGCACATCTTAACCGGGTGGAATCAAAAGCTTTTCATCTGCGAATCAAAGGCTTTTCATTTGCCCTCCTGTTGTTCACTTCTATCCATTTCCCTTTGCCGCAGTGTCGCACATCCCTCTTCTGTCGGTGTTAAATCTGGCCACTGCTTTGCCAAACTCTCTTCCTGCATCCCTGCCCCATTACGGCGGGCACGCAGCACCCGTCTACTTTTTTTTTTTTAACTTTCTATCCAGCTCTCTAATACGGGAGTTAATTTACTGGTTTACGTGTACAAAACTATAGTCTTTTCACTTTAACTTGGCGTAAATGGGCTGCAAAAGGACGAGAATCTCCACCCAGAAAAGTGATCCAACCATGGTCAACTCTGGAACTGTCTCTTTACTGTGTCCTTCCCACGGCTTATTATTCATTCTTAGAGCAGTATTCTGGTGTGGTTAGGAGGTTTAGTAGCACCTCTTCCGTAGCGATTTATTTTTTTATTCTGCTTCGTTACTGTATTCTTTTCTGTGTGTGTGTGTGTGTGTGTGTGTGTGTGTGTGTGTGTGTGTGTCGAGATGAAGATGGTGTAAGAAGCAAAGGATATTAATGTGTAGTCTAAGAAATAAATCGCTAAGGAAGAGGTGTTAGGGAGATGAGAGAAGCAAAAAAAAAAAAAAAGAAAATGATGTTAATGTGGTTTGGAAATAAATCGCTAAGGAAGAGGTGTTAGGGAGATGTAAGATGCGAAAAAGAGGATGTTAATGTGTGGTTTGGGAAATAAATCGCTAAGGAAGAGGTGTTAGGGAGATGTAAGATGTTAATGTGGTCTGGAAATGAATCGGTAAGGAAGAGGTGTTAGGGAGATGTAAGATGCAAGAAAGAGGATGTTAATGTGTGGTTTGGGAAATAAATCGCTTAGGAAGAGGTGTTAGGGAAATGTAAGGTGCGAAGAAGAGGATGTTAATGTGTGGTTTGGGAAATAAATCGCTAAGGAGGAGGTGTTAGGGAGATGTAAGATGCAAGAAAGAGGATGTTAATGTGTGGTTTGGGAAATAAATCGCTTAGGAAGAGGTGTTAGGGAAATGTAAGGTGCGAAGAAGAGGATGTTAATGTGAGGTTTGGGAAATAAATCGCTAAGGAGGAGGTGTTAGGGAGATGTAAGATGTCAATGTGGTCTGGAAATGAATCGCTAAGGAAGAGGTGTTAGGGAGATGTAAGAAGCAAAATAGAGGATGTTAATGTGTAATCTAGGAAATAAATCGGTAAGGAAGAGGTGTTAGGGAGATGTAAGATGCAAAGAGGATGTTAATGTGGTCTGGAAATAAATCGCTAAAGAAGAGGTGTTAGGGAGATGTAAGATGCTAAAGAAGAGGTGTTAGGGAGATGTAAGATGCTAAAGGAGGATGTTAATGTAGTCTGGAAATAAATCGCTAAGGAAGAGGTGTTAGGGAGCCTCCGTACCCCACGAGAATACGGGACTTAAATATATATATATTTTTTTTGGAAAGGAGAAATATTGCAGATTCTTTCATTTTCTTGTCATTTTCTTTTCATTCTTTCTGTCTGTGTCTATTTGTCTATATCTATCTATCTATCTATCTGTCTATCTATCTATCTGTCTGTCTGTCTGTCGTTGTGGTAGGTAGGGGGATGGTAGTTGTGGTAGTGTGGATGCAGACAAGTGTAGGCAGGTGTGTGTGTAGTAATTAGCAGTGGTAGTTGTGGTAGGTGTAAGTGGTAGTTGTGCAGGTGAAAGCAGATATGTAATGGTGGTAGTTGTGGTAGTTGTATGGTAGTGGTAGTTGTGGTAGGTGGTGGTTGTGGTAGGTGGTGGTAGTTGTATAGTAGTGGTAGTTGTGGTAGGTGGTAGTAGTTTTATAGTAGTGGTAGTTGTGGTAGGTGGTGGTAGTTGTGGTAGATGGGAGGCAGTGATAAGGCGGTAGATTTGAACACCGAAGCTTCCATTAACATTCCTTTGGCCACCTTATGCTCGCTAC
>NC_137002.1:402500-407500 GCF_032717465.1 Coenobita brevimanus | reverse complement strand
TCTCCCTTTTCCCCCTCCCTCCCTCCCTCCTTTCTCCCTTTTTTCCCTCCCTCCCTCCCTCCTTTCTCCCTTTTTTCCCTCCCCTCCTTCCTCTTCTCCCTCACTTTTTCCTACTTCATCATCCGTCCTCCCTCCCTCCTTCCTTTCCTTTTCCACGCCTCCTTCCCCTCCTCCTCCTCCTCTTTTCTGTCTTTCCTCCACAGTTCTCTCCCTCCCCCCCTCTTCATTTTCCCCTTCTTCCTCCCTCCTCTTCCTCTCTTCTTCCACCCTCCTCTTCCTCCTCTCTTCCACCCTCCTCTTCCTCCGTGTCTATCCTTGTCTTTGACCTATAGAGTAGTTTGCTTTCCTTTGCACTCCTTTGCATTCATCCCCTCCCCCCTGGTTCTTCCCTTTCTCTCCGTCTGTCGAAAATCTCTCCTCCTCCTCCTCATCATCATCATCATCATCATCATCATCATCATCTTTCTCTTATGAATACTTGTGGTATATAGATCTAGTAAGTTAAAATACAGCGTACTACTTTTCAATCTTTCCTATGAAGATTCCATGTCAGCTTTTCCTTGCTGCGTGATGGTCCTTCTCACTTTTTTCCTGCCAGCTTCGACTGGGGGGGTTTGGTGGGTGGGGGAGAGCCTTCTTGCTTTACTATCCTGACCTTCAACTTGTAGAATTAGATGTCACAGTGACAGTCTTCTCTGTAACAAGCAGCCTCGAAGGGTCCATTAGGTCTGTTGCTGTTTGCTGCGCTTTGTACTTCCTTGTATTACTCCCTTCCTCCCTTTCCTCTGTTTCCCTCCCTCCCTTCCTCCCTCCCTTTCCTCTATTTCCATCCCTCCCTCCCTCCCTCATCCTCTGCCTTTATAAGTGAGGCTATTGTAGTGGTGTTGGAGGCTGGAGGGAGGGAGGAATGAGTCAGGGAGGTAGGTAGGTAAAAAGGGAGGGAGGGAGGAAGAAAAGGAAGGAAGGCAGTTAGATAGGTATGTAGGGAAGGAAGAAGTGAAGGAGGGAAGGAGGTGGTTAGGCAGGTTGGTAGATAGGTAGGAAGGTAGGTAAGTAGCTAGGTAAGGGAGGGAGAGAGGGCAGCGGAGGTGATGGAAGGAAGGAAGGAAGTTAGGTAGGTAGGTATCTACGTAGGTAAGGAGGGAAGGAAGAGAAAGTGAAGGAAGGATGAAGGTAAGTAGATAGGTAGGTAGGTAAGGAGGGAGGGAAGAGGGAGGAGGTAGGTGGACAAGTAGGGAGGAAGAGAAAGCAATGAGAGAGAGAAGAAAGGGAGAAGGTAGGAAGTGAGGGAGGTAGGGAGAGGAGGATTGAATGAGGGAGGGAGGGACGGAGGGGGTGAAGGGAGGAAGGATGGAAGTGGGAGGAAGAGACAAGATGGAATGAAGGAATGAGGAAGGAAATGTGAGAGGGAAAGAAGGAAGGAAGGAGAGAGGGAGAGGAAGGAAGAAATGAAGGAGGATAGAAGGAAGATAGGAAGGGAGGGAGAAGGAAAGAGAGGAAGATAAGGAATGAAGGAAGGAAGGAAAGACAAAGGAAAGTAATGAGAAAATAAAAGAGAGAGAGAGAGAGAGAGAGAGAGAGAGAGAGAGAGAGAGAGAAGGGGGAGGAGAATTTCAGGTCACAATAGCATACATTACAACCAAACACTACCACGCCCTTCCTCTCTCTCTCTCTCTCTCTCTCTCTCTCTATTAGTATACAGTAGTTTGCCTCATTAGACGACCTAATTACGAAGTCAGGTGTATCTTTCAAACTAATTAACCTTGATAATTACCTGGCCGAAAAAACGACATTGAATTTAATAGGGACAAAAATATAGATAGACAGATAGATATTTACATAGATAGATAGATAGATAGATAGATAGATAGATATAGATAAATTTTCCCCGGAAGTATATGCACTAGATCCAAAATATCTCCTGAAAAATATATAATAACTGAAGGTATATCTATTAAAAAAAATGAATTTGAGATATAAAAGTTAGCTCTACGTCTGTCTGTGATATGATGTGAGGTTATACTGTCTTTAAATGATCCTTTAAAGATAGTGTGAAATTCCTTATCATCATCATCATCATCATCATCATCATTATCATCATCATCATCATCAACATCATCATCATCAACCATTTCTCTTCATCTGCCTAAAAACACTTCTCCTCCTCCTCCTCCTCCTCCTCATCATCATCATCATCACTGGCCACTTAACAAAATCATTCACCGTCTCCTTGGTACTTAATCAAATATATCATCTTGTTTGGTACTGAATGTGTGGATGTAAATCTATACCTAAAAGTGTAAACTAACTTTTGACTATTTTTTAAGGAAGTATTTGGGTTAGTTTGTGTTTCTCTCTCTCTCTCTCTCTCTCTCTCTCTCTCTCTCTCTCTCTCTCTCTCTCTCTCTCTCTCTCTCTCTCTCAGGAACCATTTAATCTAAGGGAGTTCCGGTCATTGTTACCTGGCGGGGGTGTTCCTGTTTCACCTGTCGTGTTACCTATGTCTTGTACCCGCCCTGCCCCGCCCCGCCCCGTCCCACCCCGCCCCACCCTACCCTATCCTACCCTACCCTACCCTACCCTACCCTACCCTACCCCACCCCACCCCACCCCACCCCGCCCCACAATCGTCCTTTCGTGGGATAGGGAGGAAGTTGAGGGACGTGTGTATAACCAGGCAGCTTCACCGCCCAGTTATATGAGTGCCACCACGTGAAGGCGACCCTCTCCACCACCTTTTATTCTTCCCTCCAGACGATTTTCTTCAGCTGACGTGACCAACCTAGAAATATGAAGGAATGAGAGAGAGAGAGAGAGAGAGAGAGAGAGAGAGAGAGAGAGAGAGAGAGAGAGAGAGAGAGAGAGAGAGAGAGAGAGTGAGAGAGATTAAAAAGCACTGGGACATTTTTATCTTTCTCCTAACCACTTCAGTCCGAGTACCCTTCTTAACTCTCAAGCTCCTTTGACCCACTCTTAGCTCAGTCTGCTGGTGTGGGCTGGGGTGTGGCCGTGAGAGTAAGAAGTGAATAAATGATACAGGATAGACACTGATAAAACACAGCCCTACCCGGAACACAAAACTTATCCGGTGACGTGAAAAGGGAGCGTTATTTATGTACCACCCTGTATAATCTCCCTAACACCTTTTCCTAAGCGATTTATTTTGTTTATTACACCTTACTGTCCTATTCTGTGTTATATAAATCCTTCCAACATCACCATACTCTGCATAAATAACGTTGAAATGGATATTAACCAAGGAAGCCCCCTAACACCTTTTCCTAAGCGATTTATTGTGTTTATTACACCTTACTGTCCTATTCTGTGTTATATAAATCCTTCAGAGATCACCATACTCTGCACAAATAACGTACAAAAAGGATGTTAACCAAGAAAGCTCCCTAAAACCTTTTCTTAAGCGATTTATTTTGTTTATTTTATTGTACTCGCCTATTCTGTTACATAAATCCTTCAAACATCGCCATACTCTGCATTAATAACGTTCAAAAGGATATTAATCAAGAAACCTCCCTAACACCTTTTCATAAGCGATTTATTTTGCTCATTAGACCTTATTGTCCTTTTCTGCGCAACATAAATCCTTCCAATATCACCATACTCTGCATAAATAACATACGAAAGGATATTAACCAAACGTATCCAAAATAAATCGCTAAGGAAGAGGTGTTAGGGAGCTTTCTTGACTGACGAGAATACGTACCCATACCTCCCATCTCATTCTTGGTCTTCCTCTCCTCCTCCCACCACACATCTCAAAGCTAATGTAAGAAGAAGTGAAGATGTTTGTAATACCTTGAGATGTGTACTGCTTATGTGTGTGTGTGTGTGTGTGTGTGTGTGTGTGTGTGTGTGTGTGTGTGAGAGAGAGAGAGAGAGAGAGAGAGAGAGAGAGAGAGAGAGAGAGAGAGAGAATTAGAGAGAGGAGAAGGAGGTAAAGTGACCAGCAATCAGGGTAGAGTTTTCCCACGGGACCGGAAGTGGCTCGGGAAATTGGGGTGCCTATGAGGGGGAGGGGGAGGAGAGAGAAGAGGGAGAGGGAGGAGAGAGAGAAGAGGGGGAGGCAGTGAAGTATGAAGAAGGCAGGGAAGGGGAGGAGTACAAAGGAGAGCAAATAGCAAAAGATTTATAGCCCCTTACATGACTGTTTTGTAAAGGGAAGGTTATAACTAAGAGAACCATAAGTATTGTATCAGTTAAAGGCAAGGATAGGAAAGCAGGCTCCCTCCCCACCCACCAATCCCTCCAGCAGTAGTCGGTAGGAAATAGTGAGAAGGACCACCATGCAGGGTAGAAAAACTCTCACGGAAACTTAATTGGAAAGAAGGAAAGGAAATATTATTCTTGGATATTAGTCTGAAAAGGGAAGTAACACCAAACCAACATTATTTAGCAGTGTTGTTCTTTGTATATTCCAGGTTGTATAAAAAAATAATATATACACTACAGAAATGCAATATTCAGGAGTGATTTGCAGTGGAAATGAGTTTTTGAGAGGAGCCTGTGGAGTCACATGGAGGGACAGGCTGACAAATGAGGATGTGAAGGAGCGTTGTGGTGTGGATGTGATAGGAAGCGTTAGGAGGAACACACTGAGGTGGTTTGGCCATGTGGAGAGGATGGCGAGTGAGAGACTGACGAGGAGAGTGTATGTGAGTGAGGTGGAGGGAAAGGGGGAAGGGAAGGCCAAGGATGAGATGGAGGGAGGGAGTGGAGAGGTATATGAGAGATTGGATGTGAGCTAGGAGCAGGGCAGTGAAGTGGCGGTGGACAGGGCGACATGGAGGTGATTTGTTTGTGGCCACCCCATATGGGATAAAGGCGTCTGGCAGTAGATAGATAGATAGACCTCTAGTATAGTTTGGGCGATCGATTGTGTAGTGTTTATCGCCAGCCACGTTATTGTGTCTTTTGAATATTTTGACTACTTCAATTAAATCGCCTCATGACCTGCGTTAAGGTAGAATGATTCAGGGCTTCTT
>NC_137002.1:385000-397500 GCF_032717465.1 Coenobita brevimanus | reverse complement strand
ACCAAATCACCCACGGATGGATGAACTGATGGATGATGACCGGAGTGGATGGATAGATAGGTAGACAGATAGATAGATAGATACATAAATAGATAGAGATGCATTGATAAAGATTTGCATGGAAGGAGAACTGAGTGGATAGATTGAGTGGATGGATGGATAGATAGATAGACAGAGAGATAGATAGACAGATGGCTTGTTATAGATTTGCGTGAAAAAAGGAAGAGAAGATGGATAGATGAGTGGATGGATGGAGAGAGAGAGAGTGAGAGAGAGAGAGAGAGAGAGAGAGAGAGAGAGAGAGAGAGAGAGAGAGTGGGAAGATGGATGGATGGATAGATAAGAAGATGGATGAATAGTTGATGGATGAGCAGATTGAAGGATGGCTGGTTTGATGGATGGATAGATAGATAGATGGGACGAAGGATAGACACAGAGGTAGATAGATGAAGTGGATGAATGCATGGATAGATAGTGAGACAGAAAGGTAGGTAGGAAAATGGTTGGCTAGATAGATGGATGAGATGATGGATAGATGTAAGGATAGTCTAGATGGATGATTGGATGGATGAATGGATGGTGTGATATTTATTTTGCGTTGAAGGATGTGGATAGATGGATGAATAGATGCATGAGAAGGTGGATAGATAGGTAGATAAATGAGAAGATGAATAGATGGATGGATGAATGAATGGAAGGATGGATGAATGAAAGGATATTAAAATGAGAGAGAGAGAGAGAGAGAGAGAGAGAGAGAGAGAGAGAGAGAAACCACCAACAACAACAACACTAATATACAAACCACATTTACATTTTTACCAATTTAATTCATCAAAACATGACCCCAATTCCATCATCATTATCTCAAGGGTCACATGTAAGGCAGGTCTAATTAAACTTAATGAAGGTGTGCTTGTAGATGGGATGGGGGTCATTAGTCACGGGGGTCATTAGCCACTAGAATTAATCGTTTGACCTGGATTAACGGCGCTTATGTAGGTTAGGTTAAAGATTAGGTCACTTTTGATTAAGGTGATATATTCTGTTGCCCAAAATCGGTAAGTTTCCCTGTCTTTCAACCCACTGCAATATTTTTCACAAGGCTGTATGTTTATCTTTGGTAATATATAACTCATGCCTTCTTTCTCCTATGAATTACCGCAGAAAATGGACTTCGCAGTTATTGGGTGTGCTGAACCGACCTCATCCTTTAATTTTTTTTTCCTTCCTCCCAGTTGCTGATCTTGTACAAAGGTCCTTTTGCTCATGTTTGGAGTACATGCATGAGAGAGAGAGAGAGAGAGAGAGAGAGAGAGAGAGAGAGACTACGTCTACAGTTCGATGTCTTTTACTTCATTGATGCTATGGTCAGGCGATTTTATTTAGTAGAAAATGGTAGTAACTGTGGTGGTGGTGGTGGTAATTGTGATGATGATGGTGGTGGTGGTGGTGGTGATGGTAGCTATGATGCTGGTGGTACTAGCTGTGACGATGATGGTGGTGGTGGTTGCAGCTGCGATAGTGGTGATGGTGATCATAGCTGTGGTGTTGATGGTAGCGCTGCTGGTGGTGGTTGTGGTGGTGGTAGTTGTGGTTGCTCTTCAGAAACGGCTCTCAAAAGCACGTGCCCCAAAGCGAAGCATGGTTCAGAGACGGCTTGAATTCGAAGTGCCGATCCCCCCCCAAATGGTCCCACGAGTCTCATGTATACTCTGCGGAGACACTCCTACTTTCTACTTTCTACCTTTCCCATCTACTCTCTAATAATCCCTGGCACCATATAGGCCTCTCCTTGTAAATGCCTCAACACGCGTAGGACACTTTGGGATATTAATGATGTGCGTAATGGTGTATAAGTGAGGTTCCAATAACGCAGTCAGGCCCGAGCGTGTAATGCGGTGGTGATGAATGGTGCGGCCGCGTGGAGTGATGTACCGGAGTGCTGGGCCGTTGTTTAGTGGTTGGGGAGTTGGGGAGGAGTGGGGATTGGTTGGGGAGTGGGGGAGTAGTGGGGATTGGTTGGGGAGTGGGCATTGGTTAGGGAGTAGGGGAGGAGTAGGGATTGTGTGGGGAATGGGAAAGAAGTGGGGATTGGTTGGGGAGTGGGGGAGGTGTGGGGATTGGTTAGGGAGTAGGGGAGGAGTGGGGATTGGTTGGGGAGTGGGGGAGGAATGGGCATTGGTTGGGGAATAGGGGAGGATATGGGAGTGACGTGGGGTATGGTTGGGGAGTAGGGAAGGATATAGAGAGTGTAGTAAGGCCAGCCATGTTGTACGGAATGGAGACAGTACCACTGACAAAAAGACAGGAGGCACAGTTGGAGGTGGCAGAATTGAAGATGTTGCGTTTTTCACTAGGAGTGACGAGGTTGGACAAAATTAGAAATGAACATATTAGAGGGACAGCACACGTAAGTCAGTTTGGGGACAAAGCTAGAGAGGCGAGACTGAGATGATCTGGACATGTGCGGAGGAGGGATGAGGAGTATGTCAGGAGGAGGATGCTGGAAATGGAGTTACCAGGCAGGAGAAAGAGAGGAAGGCCAAAGAGAAGGTTTATGGATGTAGTGAAGGAGGACATGCGGGTGGTAGGTGTAAGAGAAGAAGATGCAGAAGGCAGAGTAAGATGGAGGCGGGTGATCCGCTGTGGCGACCCCAAAAGGGAGAGCCAAAAGAAGTAGATGGGGCTAGGATGGGAATGGGGATGCTAGTATAACGAAATAGGCAATAAATGGGGAAGGTAGATAGGTAGGGTATGGGTGAAAAACGGCTTCAGTTTTGAGAATGGGGAAATGAGGATAATATTAGGTTTAAATTGGGGAGTGGGGAGTAGAGTTGGGGAATGGGGATTACCAATGGGGAGGACTGTAGTATATTCTCCCATTAGTATATATTTAACCTCTTCACCCCCATTACGCTTTTCTCAGCCTATTTTTTTTCCCTCCAGACGATTTTCTTGGGGAGGAGTTAATCTAGGCTTCGGTGACTCCTTCAGTACGAGTCCCCAGCTGAATAAAATCGTCTGGAGGTGGATTGATAGGTGTCGTCGTGGTGAAGGGGTAGCTGTGTGTTTTGAAAGTTGGAAAGAATGAAAGTAGATGAAGTGATGGTTTTGTTTCATCATCACCACTATAATTATCACCACCACAAACACCATCATCACTATTATTATCACCATCATCATCATCATCATCATCATCATCATCATC
This sequence comes from Coenobita brevimanus, assembly GCF_032717465.1. Lineage (NCBI taxonomy): Eukaryota > Metazoa > Arthropoda > Malacostraca > Decapoda > Coenobitidae > Coenobita > Coenobita brevimanus. Next base: position 394,292 of record NC_137002.1, on the reverse strand, counting down.
ATCATCACCACCACCACCACCACCACCACCATCGTCATCCTTATCAACACCACCATCACCTCCTCCTCCTCCTCCTCTTCCATCATCATCATCATCACCACCACCACCACCACCACCACCACCACCACCACCACCACCATCCTTTTTTCCCATTAATATATAGGAGTTTTATTTTTTATTTCATTTATTTATTATTTTTTTTGTACAGGATGTGAACTAATAGCACATAAAGGTGTTAATGTTAATAGCCTACTTAATTTAATGAATATGTATCCTGCTTTATGTATATTTGAATCACTTTATTGCTGTAATTTGACCAACTGCGTGTGGACGGACCATACGCGCGGGGAATATGAATGTAGCTAATTATTCCACGCAAATTTACCTCCCGCGCAAGCAAACTCTTCGGCACGCTTCCCCTCCCCTTCCACCGCAAAATAGCCATTAATAACGAGCGCAATAACGAGGCAGGTGTCGCGAGCAGAGCACCGAGATGATCATTAGGGCTGTCCAATCCGTCACAGAATAATCAACACAGTGACGGGATGATGTTAGGCTTACCATAAATTTGATCATCGGGGAGAGCGTCACGTGCGACCGAGAAACATCATATTTTTGCCTTTTCCTCCTTCCTCGTCCCCCTTCCTTAATAGAAAATGGTCAAGGTATATAGATTAATAATTTCTGGAGGTGGTTTTGATGATGGAAGAAGAAGAATTCAAAAATTCACCTAAACGTCATTGTTATGGTTTGGTAATTTAGGCGGCGAGGTATGGCAACACCGCCCCATCTGTTCATCACCAACACCTGCAAATTTTTCCTCCCTCAAAATAATTGGCTAGATAGATTGCCCCCGGTGTCATAATTAATGATAATTTTCTACGATAATTAGCCTCTATAATTACACACACTGGAGGGGGCAATGAGGGGAAAAGGCGCGCGTATTTACGGTGAATTTCTCGGGTCTGGCGAGCGTTGGTATCTCCCGTGAATCCCCTTGAAATGTATTAATAGGCAATTTTAACCTAATTACCGAAATTATTTATGTCACTGTGCCGGGATGGAAGGGTTTATTAAATTCCAATTGGCTGTATTTCATGAAGATATAAATTAATAGAGGAATTCGAGGTAGCGACGCCTTTTTCTGATTTGCATCCAGTAATTTTTCTTTCCTTTTTGACTAATGTCCTAATACTTTTCACCTCTCGCGGAGCTAGTTATTATTATTATTATTATTGTTATTACTACTACTACTACTACTACTACTACTACGCAGCTGATTACGAGACATTTAATGTGTAAATGGTAAATAAAAAATTAAACTGTAAATTATAGAAGTGGCTACGTAAAAAATGCGTAGATTCGAAATAAAGATAATAAAGGAGTGAATGAATATGCGTAAATTGTAAATGAAAATCAAAATTCACTTCACGTAGCTTCAATGGGCATGCTACACAGGTGAGGCTGGTGGGTATTCAGGTGAGGTAGGCAGGGTGAGGCAGGGTAGGGTGAGGTAGGGTAAGATAGAGGATGGGTAAGGCAGGGTGGGTGTGGGTGAGGCAGGGTGGGGTGTGGGTAGGGCAGAGTGGGTGTGAGTAAAGCAGGGTGGGTGTGGGTGAGGCAGGATGGGTGTGGGTGAGGCAGGGTCGGATGTGGGTGAGGTAGGGTGGGGTGTAGGTAAGGCAGATGTGTCTAGGTAAGACAGGGTGGGGTGTAGTAAGGCAGATGGGTTTAGGTAAGGCAGGATGGGTGTAGGTAAGGCAGATGGGCTTAGGTAAGGCAGGGTGGGGTGTAGGTAAGGCAGATGGGTTTAAGTACGCAGGGTGGGGTGTAGGTAAGGCAGATGGATTTAGGTAAGTCAGGGTGGGGTGTAGATAAGGCAGATGGGTTTAGGTAAGGCAGGGTGGGGTGTGGGTGAGGCAGGGTAAGGCAGATGGGTTTAGGTAAGGCAGGGTGGGGTGTAGATAAGGCAGATGGGTTTAGGTAAGGCAGGGTGGGGTGTAGATAAGGCAGATGGGTTTAGGTAAGGCTGGGTGGGGTGTGGGCAGGAAGGATAATTGATTAGGGAAGCAGTATGAGTGATGAGGGAGGAGGGTAAGGCAGGGTGACGAGAGAGAGAGAGAGAGAGAGAGAGAGAGAGAGAGGCATGGAGCAGATTCTTATGGTCACATTAATAAAGAATCTTAACAGGTTACCAAATACAAAATAAATCTTAACACATTACTTTCATCAGACTGGTTCATTTTCACATTCGTTCTTAATTATATCTTGAAGTGAATGGCAACAGAATGAAAGATAGTTATATATACAAGCTTACAGTCACACCAAAAAGCATCGCTCAGGTAAGGCACGATGATATCCGATATGACCCTTGTAGCTCGTGAATTCTCGGTAAGATTTATTGGTAACTACTGTGGTATCCATCTAATAATAATACGGACTCAAAAATATCATAAACAAAGCCATATATTGCATCCCTGAGAGAGCAAGTTCATCAGCAAGGGGGAAAAATATCGTTGTTCAGTTCCCAGTAGTCATCGTCCGTGTCTCTAATTGCTTCGCGTCAGGTGTGCACCGATACGACATGACTTAAGTTTAGGACGGTTTATAAATACATCTCCCTGGCATCGTCTTCTGGCTATCCCTGAAGATGATGCTGTTTCCTTACACTGCTCGGAGACCTTGGGGCAGTTTAGGAGGAGAGCATACCTGTAATCTGGTGCATAGATTTTTTTTTTAGCCCTCCCCCGCCCCCCGGAGGAGCTAGGGGATGGGTATTGTTTTCACTCGATTTATGTTTGTCTGTGTTTTTTGTTTGTTTGTTTGTCTGTCTGTCATTCTGTCTGTTTGTCTGTCTGTTAACAACTTTACGCGAAAACTACAGGTGCGATTTTGACTAAAATTACAGGGATGATGGGCTATGACCCTCTGATCACCTGATTAAATTTTGGGCCAAATTGGGCCAAGGCCCAGGCTGTAGGGCCAAAAAAAGAAAAAAAAAAAACGATTTTTCGTCGTAACTCCAGATTTGTCGTATCGCCATGTACTCCAAACCTAAAGGTGCATCATTCAAATCTGCATCCCATAACATGCCTTATTACATCAGTGGGGTCACCCCCCAGTTAGTGGTTGGGGGGGCAGTGTCAGATAGGTCGGGCCTAAAATTTCAAATGGGCATAAAATCGTCAATTTTCACCCGATTTACTCCAAATTTGATATGTGACATCTTTGACTAGATATAATGTTGTTTATACGTCAACACTAAAATGACTGCCGGGGACGGGTTTGCTGTGCCTTGGCACCGCTTCTTGTTTTATTTGTGTTTCCTTCCTCTGTTCATCTTCTGTTTGAAAAATGTATAAATTGGCATAAGTCCTTCACTCATCTTAAATGTCGGGACCAACTGCCTAGCCCAGGGCTCCTACGCTTCTCATGGGGCAGTGTAGGACTGGATGAGGGATGGATGGCATGAGGCCTTTGTTTCCCCACTGACTTTCTTCCATTAATAAGTCTCGGTGAGTCTCGGTATTACGTTGGCTTTGTTTCTTTAGTTTGTTTATGCCTTCATCTCGAACTTCCTCTCCAGTCGTGTGTGTGTGTGTGTGTGTGTGTGTGTGTGTGTGTGTGTGTGTGTGTATTTTCGACGGTCAAATTCCTCTAACATTCAGATTGTCAGTAGAGGTGTTCTCTCTCTCTCTCTCTCTCTCTCTCTCTCTCTCTCTCTCTCTCTCTCTCTCTCCTATCCATACCTACTCTCTTATCATCACCCTTCACTTCCTTCTCACCTGTCACACCTTTGATTACGTAAATCGCTGAGGTAGTTAGGCTTTGGCACACCTGTATTGTGGCTTGTATCTTATTTCTAAGAGAGAGAGAGAGAGAGAGAGAGAGAGAGAGAGAGAGAGAGAGAGAGAAGCTGGGAGAGGGAAGATAAGGCAAGAGTGAGGAAGGTGAAAAAGATAGGAGTGAGGCAGGAGGTGGGGAAGTGACAGGGGTGAGGCAGGAGATGAAGTGACAGGGGTGAGGCAGGAGGTGGGGAAGTGACAGGGGTGAGGCAGGAGATGAAGTGACAGGGGTGAGGCAAGAGATGGGGAAGTGACAGGGGTGAGGCAGGGGATGGGGAAGTGACAGGAGTGAGGCAGAGAAGCGACAGGGGTGAGGCAGGAGGTGGGGAGGTGAGGACAGAGGGAGGTGTGAATATCTAATGAGCCAGGTGAGGCAGGTGAGTGAGGCAGGTCCGGGATGCGTGAAAATTATAGCACCTTCCCGTCACGAAGTAAGGCAGGGGTCAGGCAGGTGAGGCAGGGAGGTAGGCACAGGTAGACGGAGGTTGATAGTGAGAAAAGTGGAATGTTGAGGCAGGGTGGGGTAGGGTGAAGCAGGTTAGGCAGGGAGTTAGGCACATGGGAGAGGCAGGAGGTGACGAAAGTGGGATTTTGAGGCAGGTTATGAAGAGGTGAAGCAGAGAGTGAGGCGAGAAACAACAGAGTAAGGCAGGAAGAGGCAGGGTAAGGTAGGATTGAGGCAGGCAGGCAAGAAGAGGGTGAGGAATGGTGAGGCAGGGTGGGTTAGGCAAGACAGAAGGCATTAAAGACATGGTAAAGTGAGGCAGGGTGAGCACGGTAAGGCAGGGTAGTGAAGCAGGGTGAATTAGAATGACAGGGTAAAAAAAGGCCAGGCAGGGTGTGGTAGAGTGAGGCAGGGTAAGGCAGAGTGAGAGAGTGAAGTCGGGTAAGGGAGGGTGAAGTAGGGTAAGGCAGGATAAGGTAAGGTAAGGTGAGGTGGGGTAAGGCAGAATAAGGTAAGGTGAGGCAGAGCAAGGCAGAATAAGGTAGAGTGAGGCAGGGTAAGGCAGGGTGGGGTAGGCGTGAGGTCGTCAGTCTTACGGATGACAGGGAGTCAATATTTATTTGGGTGGGTCGGAAGGGAGGGAGGGAGGGAAAGAGAGGGGAAGAAGGTGCGGGAGGGAGGGAAGAGGGAAAGAAGGTGAACTAGTGATGGAGGGAGGGAGGGAGGGAGAGAAAGAGGAAGCAGAAAGAAAGAGAGAGAAGGAATGAAGGAGAATAGAGGGAAATAAGGAGAAAAATAAGAGAGAGAGAGAGAGAGAGAGAGAGAGAGGAGTACAGATAAGAGGAAGCTGACCCATGAAGAGGCTATCAGTTGAAATAATAACCTAATTCTACTAAGTCCTAACCGCAAAACCACTAGAAAAAAATATATATATAACAAAAAAACAAAAAATCCCCATTACAAAGAACAAAGATGGAAATTTTATAGGATAGGAAGAAGAGGAACACGTAAACGCAAATTACTACTGTATATATTCTTCAGATCGGGCAAAGGAAAATCGTAATGGTCGCCGAATTATCTTGTTATTAATCTACATCTCACCTTCGTTAGCGTACACTGCAGTCTGGAAATAAACAAGACTAAGTTAATTATAGTCTGGAGTTACGAAATATTTGACTTGAAGACATTTTGACGTATCAGTAGTTTTCCTAAGGAGGGTAAGAGGAAAAGGAAGGAAGGTAAGGAGGAGGAAGAAAAATGAGAGAGAGAGAGAGAGAGAGAGACAGACAGACAGACAGACAGACAGACAGACAGACAGACAGAGACAGAGACAGACAGACAGAGACAGAGATGCAGTGTGTGTGTGTGTGTGTGTGTGTGTGTGTGTGTGTGTGTGTGTGTGTGATCTCAGAAGTAATCCTGTGTAATTTCTCCATTCATCCCTTATCCACTTACCCATCGGAAGCGTAGGGTCCCGGGGCTAGGCTAATCACATCAAGCCTTTAAATCGAGGGTACCAGTCACTCGTCCCTGAACAGCAGCAGCATCATGTGAGCAATAATTCGAGCCGTCTCTTGGACTCACTCCCTAACTTGGCTACATCCGGTGGTGGAGAGGGAGGCCTTCAGGTGGTGGCACTGATATAACTGGGAGGCTCCACTGCTTGGTTATATACACGTCCCTCAACTCCCTCCCTATCTCACGAAAGGACGATGGTGGACTGCAGGAGGAGGCCAACTTAAGCCTGCACTCAACTGGGTTCACGTTTACATGAGTCTGGGGTTCAGTGACTTTTACTACTACTACTACTACTACTACTACTACTACTACTACTACTACTACTACTACTACTTCTACTACTACTACTACTACTACTACTACTTTTACTACTACTACTGCTACCACCACCACCACCACTATTACTACTACTGCAACTACTATATACTTCTTCGTCTTGGTCTTCTTCTTCTTCTTCTGCTTCTTCTTCTTCTTCGTCTACCACCACGACCACCGCTACTACTACTATTATTACTACTACTGCTAACCCACTAGATCACCAGGCGTCTGTTTGTTGATTATATGGTTACCACCCAGCGTAGTAAATCGTTCCCTGGGTTACCGAAAACTACTTGATTCGTCGTTTAGCGTAGAGTCACCCGCACTACGTCGAGTGAGTGGATGGTACTATCTTAAGGCACTCAGCTGAATAAAATCGTCTGTTATATGGATTTAAGTACTAGAGTTGTCCCATCATGAGAGGGTTGATGTCGCAATTTTATCTACCTTTTATCTATCTCTGGGTCGCCACAAACAAATCGCCTCCATGTCTACCCTCTCTCCAACTCACTTCCACCCGAAAAAAAGTCTGGATATCCATTTTGCTTATTGCGATTTTCAGACGGTTTTATTCAGCTCAGGGGACGGTTTTTTGGCTGAAGGGGTTATTGCCTTCATAAACCCCTTGAGGGCGAGGGGGGTTTCTTGGGCTGGATAAAATCGTCTGGATGTAGGAAGAGCATATATAAGAGGCGTCATTGGGCTGAAAGGGTTTAGGGATAGATAAATAGATAGATAGATAGATAGATGGATAGATAGACAAGGAAATACAAGTCTAGATTAAAATGATGGTTATGTAATTAGATCAGTAGATAGATAGATAGATAGAGAGAGAGAGAGAGAGAGAGAGAGTAAATCACAAAGGGAGAAGGGAGGCCTATAGTCAATCACATAGGAAGGGAGTTTTTGTGAGCGAGGTCATTATAAAGCAATTAGTGTAGGCCTATCTCCCTGCCTGCCTGCCTGCCTACCCTCCTGCCTCACCCCTCTGCCTGACCTTTCTGCCTACCCTCCTGCCTAACATATCTTCCTGCCTAACCTCTCTGCCTAAGTCCTTATGTAAGTGTCTGCCTGCCTGGTTTGACTTCATTTCCTCTTCTGCCTACCCTCCTGCCTAACCTTTGCCTACCTTATCCCTGCCCAACCGTTCTGCCTCCCCCTCCTTTCCTGTCTTCCCTCCTGCCTTATCTGCCTCCCTTCATGCCTTTCCTCCCTGTATTTCTCTTTACCTTCCTCCCTTATTTCTTCTCTTTCTCCCTTCCTCCCTCCCTCCTTTTCTCCACCTCTACCCTATCTTCCTCCCTTATTATCTTTCTTTCTCCCTCCCTCCCTCCCTCCCTCCCTACTCTGTCTATCTATTTTTTCTGTCTTTAATACTGCCTTGTTTATCTATCTACCTACCTACCTATCTGCCTACCTACCTCCTGCCGCCCCCCCCTCTCTCTCTCCACACACACACACACACACACACACACACACACACACACACACACACACACACACACACACACACACACACACACACACCTAGGCCTACCCTAATCACCTGGGAGGGGTTAATTAAGAGGCGGTCACAGCAATTAGCCCAGGTGATTTACGGCAGAGGGTTAATCGCCGTCCATACCCCTTCACTACGAGAGGTCTGAGCTGAGCAAAATTGTCTGGAAGTAAACCTTAATAAAATCGTCTGGATAAAGCTGAATAAAATCGTCTGGAGACAGGGTTGGCATTGATTAAATCAAATTGATTTAATCATGTGATCAGGTCATTGATTTTTTTGCTAAAGAAATCATGATTTTTTTTTATTTTATTTATTTTTAATCTAAAAGTTAACAGAAATAAAATCAGAAGGTTTATAAATGTTGTATAACACATTGTGTTGGCATTCGTTTATTCAGACACTTAAGCATTAAGTTAGCAGATTCTGGTGAATGGTGCCATTAGACATTGCTACATTGTATGACAGAAAAAATATTTGTACATTGTGTAACTGAGTATTGAAATTATTTGTACATGTGAAATAATGAGCCGATAATCAAAAACCCAAGCCATAAGACTAGGTAGGCTGTGCTGGGTCACATAAGGCCATGTCATAATAATATCAGCTTAAGATTTTGCTGTGTGGTAATGTAATCAGCTTTGGAATATGCCGTCTTGATTACCACTGACAACTCAGCCCTAACCAGTAGTGTACAGACAGGAGTTAAACAGGTATGAACAGTAGGTGGATTCTGGGCAGTGACTTTCAGCCTGAAGCATCAGTGGACAGACAGGACATGAAGCTAACGGTATTCAGTATACTGCTTTTCAAAAATTAGCAATATAATAAACAGAGAAATCAAGTAAATCAAAATAAATCGAGGAAATAAATAATTATTGACTTTTTATTTCTTGATTTAAAAAATAAAAAAAAAATCACCAACCCTGTCTGGAGGTAAAGCTGAATAAAATCGTCTGGAAGTAAGCTGATTAAAATCGTCTGAAAGTAAAGCGGGATAAATCATCTGAATGTAAGCTGAAGAAAATCGTCTGGCAGTAAGACGAAGAAAATCGTCTGAGGTTTTAAAGGGTCAAACATATATCTTGGCCCTGTGAGTGCCTCTCTCTCTCTCTCTCTCTCTCTCTCTCTCTCTCTCTCTCTCTCTCTCTCAGAAGATTAGCACCACAGTAGGATGCTAGTCACGAAGAAGTGCACATACGGAAAGGACAATCACATTCCCTTACTTAGCCACTAAAAAAAACAAAACTATGACTACAAGAGGACGAAAATCTGCACCAACTTCAAATGAACAGACTATGATATAAAAACAAAGACATATACGACTTTGTAGGGTCCAAGATGGGCTGAGATTGTTATGTGTGGGTGTAGATGTTCTCCCTGCCTCCCCCCTGCCTCCCTGCCTCCCCCCTGCCTCCCTGCCTCCCCCCTGCCTCCCTGCCTCCCCCCTGCCCTCCCTGCCTCCCCCTTGCTTAATTGAGCGTCTTATGTAACTCCTGGCGGGCGTAAAGGGTGAGCGATGGGGCGTAAAAATGCGTATTAGGTGTTATAGAAGGGGTGGGGTGGTGGGGTGAGGTAGGGGTATGTTTAGAATGTTTTGTGTGTGTGTGTGTGTGTGTGTGTGTGCGCGCGTATTTGTTATATTTATCGTTCCTAATAATAATAATA
>NC_137002.1:377500-380000 GCF_032717465.1 Coenobita brevimanus | reverse complement strand
AGAGAGAGAGAGAGAGAGAGAGAGACTAAAACTAATGTATTCCTCCTAGACCTTCCCCTTATGTGTGTGTGTTCTTTGTCTGTGTACGTATTGTGTGCGTATGTGTGTCGTGTGGGTGTGGGTGTGTGCGTATTGTCTGGCGGCCTGTCCGTGTGTGTATGTATGAATGGGTGTATTGTCTTTGTGTGTGTGTGTGTGTGTGTGTGTGTGTGTGTGTGTTTTGAATCTGTTTGTTTGTTTGTTTTTCAAATTTTCTCGTCCACTTCCGGGTATATAAGAATTTTGATTTTTATTCCTTCCCTGTACCATCCTCCTCCATTATATATTCCATTTTTATCTGCCTTTCCATTTATTTTAGGGGGGACATTTATTTTTTCATTTATATTCATTTATCTAAGCTACTTATTAGTAATGTTAGTTTCCTTTAGTACGATGCTCTTTTGTTTTTGCTTTTTATTTTTTTTTATTTTTTGGTGAGGGGAGACTTTCTGTCATCATCAGCATTATCATCATTATCATAATCATCACTACCATTATCATCATCACCACAATTATCATCATCATCATCATTACTATTATCATCATCTTGGTCTTTTTTCCCACCCTTATGATAATAATAATAATAATAATAATAATAATAATAATAATAATAATAATAATAGTAAGTGCTGATAATAATAACAGTAGTAATAATGATAATAACATCAACAATAACAAAAGCGCCATCAATAATAAATAGATTTCATCCAACATCTTACCCTTCCCTTCAAAAAGCAGGAAAAAACTCTTAACGCTACATCCAAGCCAATAAAACGTCCAGGTGAGAGTGGTACGGGAAAAAGTCACAAGTACAGTGTAAAAAATGGTGGCCACAACCCATTTACGGCGCCCAGGTAACAGCAGGTAGAGTATAATTGATCAAGATTCCATTTGTCACCGGGATGGGTTTGTTTTGGTGCCGTCGGGAGATCTCGGCGCGGGAAAACGTTTCGGCGCTCCGTTGATTTTGGGGTGGATTTGGTTTGCAGTCTCGTTTTCTTTTGATATATACTTTGATTGATGTGGCAGGAATGTATCATGGCGAGGATGAAAAATTTGAAACTGATATGTTTGATTTGTTTCGACTTTCGCCGAGGTGGAGTCTTGGCCGAAAATGTCGTTCTGAGCTGTCATGGGAAGGCTTGTCCAGGCCTGACTGAAATCAAGATGAATCATCCCCACACCACTTCGGCTTATTTTACATCGCGCCGAGTTCCAATAATATCTACAGCGATTTTATTCCACCAGCTTAAAGTGGGAGGAGGAAACCGAATATCAAGGTGTCAGAAATCGTCAATTTAAGTGAGGGTTTCGGTTTATTTAAAGACCGACCGAGTTCGCACCTTCACCGAGATACCTGACACCATGAGATCAATTAAGATGGCGGGCTCCGTGACTCTCCTGGCACCTTTTTGGGTCTCCTGAGTACCCTACCTGCCCACGAGAGGAAGTAGGCCTATGGAGGGAGGAAGAAGGGGAGGGAGGGAAGGTAGGGAGAGGGAAAAGGGAGTGGGGGAGGGACTGTGGGAGGAAGAGAAGTGTCCTTGAATATTGGGAGCGCGGGGATGGTGAGCAAGTAAGAAGGGGAAAAAGGGGGGATAGGGAGAGGTAGGGAGGATAAGAGAGAGAGAGAGAGAGAGAGAGAGAGAGAGAGAGAGAGAGAGAGAGAGAGAATAGATGAAGTAAACAGAAATTGTGGAATGGAAGACAGTAAAGAGAAGAAAGAGGAAAGGGAGAAGAGAGTTTTGAGACAGGAAAAATGAATAATTTAGGAGAGAAGGAAAAGAGGAATATATTAAATGTAGGATAGGACCTGAGAGAGAGAGAGAGAGAGAGAGAGAGAGAGAGAGAGAGAGAGAGAGAGAGAGAGAGAGAGAGAGAGAGAGAGAGAGAGAGAGCTATCAGTTACCTCCATCAGTTAGTATCAGTAGGGTGCGTGATCCTTTCTCCCTGTCTCTCCATCTCTCCACCACTCCCTCCTTATCTCTTCATCCCTCCACCCCTCCCTCCTTATCTTTCCATCACTGCTTCTCTCTCTCATGCCTGTCTGTCTGTCTGTCTGTCTCACTTATCTCATCCATACCTCCTACTCGTCTTGTGTAGTCGAGAAGAAAATACCTGATAATACCTGCCTAGCTACCTACCTACCTACTTACTTTCCTACATACCTACCTACCCACTTACTTTCCTACTTACCTACCTACCCACTTACTTTCCTACTTATCTACCTACCTCCCAAGTAATGCCCATACAACCAACTAACCAACCAAACCAACCTACCTACCTACCTACCTACCTACCTATCTAAATACATACCTATATACATACATTCACACCATCCAGCAAGCCAACCTACCATCTAGTCTTCCTACCTGCTTACCTACTTTCCTACCTACCTACCTGTCTGTCTATCTAGATCTACTGTATATTTGTATCTGTCTATCTGTCTGTCTACCTACCT
>NC_137002.1:325000-375000 GCF_032717465.1 Coenobita brevimanus | reverse complement strand
TAATGTTTTTCGGAAACGGGGTGTGTCATTCCCGTAGACTTTGACAAATTGTTCGGAAATGAGGTGTTTCATTCCCGTAGACTTTAACAACTTTTCCTACCCACATATAAGTCTGAATATTCCTCATTTATCTTGTAATTCTATACATTTTTATTATCTTCTTTTTATTACCGAAAAATAATTGGGATGAGGTCATAGAGTGTGACCTCAGGGATAAGGGACTGGATTGAGAGGCTGCCAGAGATCGAGCAGCGTGGAGAGCGGCGTTTATGGGACCACAGGGATAAGGGACTGGATAGAGAGGCTGCCAGGGATCGAGCAGCGTGGAGAGCGGCGTTTATGGGACCACAGGAATAAGGGACTGAATAGAGAGGCTGCCAGGGATCGAGCAGCGTGGAGAGTGGCCTTTGGGAGACTACAGGGATAAGGGACTGGATAGAGATGCTGCTAGAGATCGAGCAGCGTGGAGAGAGGACTTTAGGTGACCAAGGCCGAGGCGTGTAAGGATGCTGGAGCCTTTATGAACGAAACGAAACGAACTTAGACGAAATACCAGGGATTTATCATGGATTTATGGAGTGACCTAGTAATAGAAGGATTTATGATGGATTTATAGTGACCTGGTAATAGAAGGATTTATGATGGATTTATAGACAGTAATAGGATTTATGATGGATTTATAGTGACTTAGTAATAGAAGGATTTATGATGGATTTATAGTGAGTAATAGAAGGATTTATGATGGATTTATAGTGACCTGGTAATAGAAGGATTTATGATGGATTTATAGTGAGTAATAGAAGGATTTATGATGGATTTATAGTGACCTGGTAATAGAAGGATTTATGATGGATTTAGAGACAGTAATAGGATTTATGATGGATTTATAGTGACTTAGTAATAGAAGGATTTATGATGGATTTATAGTGACAGTAATAGAAGGATTTATGAGTAATTTATGGTAACCTAGTAATAGAAGGATTTATGATGGATTTATAGTGACCTATTTATAGAAGGATTTATGATGGATTTATGGTGACTTGGTAATTTATGGATTTATGATGGATTTAACCCCTCTAGTTCTAAAAATCCCCCTGAGCTGAATAAAATCGTCTGGAGATAGGATTACAGTTAAAGAAAGGTGCTCGTGGTGAAGGGGTTGTTGGTGATGTGTTTAAGAAGATACACACACACACACACACACACACACACACACACACACACACACACACACACACGGAGAGAGAGAGAGAGAGAGAGAGAGAGAGAGAGAGAGAGAGAGAGAGAGAGAGAGAGAGAGAGAGAGAGAGAAATATAAATAATTTGATGAGAAAAAGTGGTGAGAGAGAGAGAGAGAGAGAGAGAGAGAGAGAGAGAGGGCATCCACCTCGTCACCTGCTCTCATTACCATATGGGGTGTCCACGTGCTGAGAGAGAGAGAGAGAGAGAGAGAGAGAGAGAGAGAGAGAGAGAGAGAGAGAGAGAGAGAAATTGAAGGATATGACAAATTATACAATACTGTACTGTAAATATGAGAGAGAGAGAGAGAGAGAGAGAGAGAGAGGGGGGGGAGAGAGAGAGAGAGAGAGGAAATTGAAGGATATAACAAAATATAAAATACTAGTGAGAGAGAGAGAGAGAGAGAGAGAGAGAGAGAGAGAGAGAGAGAGAGAGAGAGAGCAGGAAGAGGAAGAAGGAGGAAGGACATAAATGGAAAGAGAGAGAGAGAGAGAGAGAGAGAGAGAGGACATAAATAGCATAAAAACACCGACTGATAGACACGGATTGATGTAGAGATAGATAGATAGATGGCTGGATAGATTCAACGATAGATAGGCATGTGGGGAGTGAGTATTTGTATATGCGGAACTGAATATATTACTGCCCCCCCCCCTCTCTCTCTCTCTCTCTCTCCTTAATTTTCGTCCTTTGGTGGCTTATTATTTTCGCGTTCCTAGGAGACGGTACTGCGGCCCTCCTGTCCCTAGCACTTCTTCGTGACTAGCATCATATTTAGAGGTTAGGGATTCGAGATGGAGAGGTGGCAATTTTAGGCCAAGTTAGAGTAAAAAGGATATGGTTTTGTCTGGTGATAGAGACAGGGGATTTTATTATTATTATTATTATTATTATTATTATTATTTTGATTAGTGGTTGGTGGGGGCGCTCACCATCCACTCTCTCGATGTAGTGCTGCTCTCGGGTGGCTGCCCTTTCCTCTCTTCCTTCCTTCTTTCTGTCCTTCCTCTTCTTTCTTTCCTTCATTCTTTCCTCTTCCTTCTGCCTGTGGGTGACTCTACACTGAGTGACAAGCCAAATGGTTTCCTGTACACCTGGAAACCACTTAGTACGCTGGGTGGTAACCATATAGCCAAATATTGGCGCCTGGTGGTTTAGTGGGTAATTACTGGTGCTCCAGTCGGATTGAGCCTGTGAAGGTTTATATCCAAGGGATGGTTGGGGTTGATTGCTAATGTAATGCCACTCAGGGATGAGTGAGGCTGGTCACTCTCATCTTAAATGCCAGGACCAACTTTCTTAGCCCTGGGCTCCTACGCTCCTCCTGGGGCAGTGTATAATATTCCATGTTTACACCTGTGTCATCACTCATACACCTGCCAAACACCTCACAGGGAAACCGTAGAGATTGTGATGTGTTTGTACTTAATTCTCTTCTCATTAATAATACTACATAATATTCACAAACAATTAAAAAAATATCAACAGAATAAACTCTATCTCTCTAGCCATCTCTCTTATCTATCTATCCATCTCTCTGTCTATCTCTGTCCTCCGCAGTCAGGCCTCCCCTTCTCCAACTCACACCATCTTCACTCATACACCCCTCCATCTCTTCCTCGGTCTTCCCCTTCCTCTTCCTTCCTCCACCTCATTCACATCCTCTTGTTCACTCTCGTAGTCAGTCTCTCATTCTCCCCCCTCTCCATATGGCCAAAACATAAGGATTAATATACGTGGAGAATATTCGTGTTGTTTTTGTTGTTGCTGTTCTCCTCCTCCTCCTCCTCCTCCTCCTCCCTCTCCCTCCAGCCTTCCTTTCTCCTAGTCAGTCTCTTTCTCTCACTTTCACACCTCTTCTGTCAACCTCTGAACCATCTCACTCTCATACTCTCTTCTGGTCAGTCTCTCACGCCCTGTAATCTCACATCTCTCTCTCTCTCTCTCTCTCTCTCTCTCTCTCTCTCACACACACACACACACACACACACACACACACACACAGATACATAGATAGGTAGATTGATGGATCGATAGATAGACACAGGGAGAGATAGATATAGAGGATATTGGTTGTATTAGGAAATAAAGTGAACTGAACTGAAATAAAAATAACATCCACTATTACCACATCACCACCACAACTACCACCACCACCACCTCAACTACCACCACCATCACAGTCACCTCCACCAACCACCATACCACCATCACCTCACCTACCACAGTCACCTCCACCAACCACCATACTACCATCACCACCCCACCTACCACAGTCACCACCACCATCTCCACGTGGCACCACACCTGTCACCACCACACCCCTGACCATACATCACCCCACTGTAACACCACCTTATCTGTAGCATATATTTAAAGGTTTATCATCATTCTTATCTTTGCTATCTGGGTCTTGCTTCTGCTCTGCATTATTTCCGCAAACATTTGGGTATTTTCCTCCCAGCTGCCCTGATTGTGGTTGATTGTGGTGGTGGTGTGGTGGTGGGGAGGAGGGAGATTATTGTGGTGATGATGATGGTGGTGATGATGACAGAAGTCGTGATGGAGGAGGGGTGGAGAGGGGAGTGGTGATAGTGGAGAGGTGGTGGTGGTGGTAGTGGTGGTGGTGTAGGGACAAGATAGTGGTTGTAATTGTGGTGAAGGTGCTTGTGGTAGTGGTGGTGGTTGATTATTGGAGAGAGAGAGAGAGAGAGAGAGAGAGAGAGAGAGAGAGAGAGAGAGAGAGAGAGAGAGAGAGAGAGAGAGAGAGAGAGATTTAAAATATAAAATGCATATAATCTTGATAATATGTTCACGTGTGTGTGTGTGTGTGTGTGTGTGTGTGTGTGTGTGTGTGTGTGTGTGTGTGTGTGTGTGTGTGTGTGTGTGTGTGTCCGTTGGGATTGTGTGTACTTGTGTGAATTTATCTGGTGCTTATGTATGCGTACGTTAGTGTGTAATCAGCAAGGGTAAATATCTGTGTGTGTGTGTGTGTGTGTGTGTGAGAGAGAGAGAGAGAGAGAGAGAGAGAGAGAGAGAGAGAGAGAGAGAGTGTCGCTACCACGATTAATTTCTCATCAACCAACATTTTTTGCATTACAGTAATAGCGATCCGAGAATTGTGGTTAAGGGAGCCGTTTCTACCACTATTATTACTGCCACTATCACTGCCACAACTACCACAATCGCTGCTTCATCGCTACCACAATTGCTGTTTTTATCACCACCACACCACATCAACTGCCACAACTATCACAATCACTGCCCCTCATTACTACCACAACTACCACAATCACTGCTTTCATTACCACGACAACTACCACAATCACTGCCTTCATTACTACCACAGCTACCACAATCACTGCCTTCATTACTACCACAACTACCACAATCACTTCAGTACTACCACTATCACTGCCTTCATTACTGCCACATTTACTAATCGCTACCACAAATACAACCATCACTACCACACCAACCACCATCGTTACCACAACTGCCACCACCACTACCACAACTGCCACCTCCACTACCACACTCAATTCTCACCACAATAACTACCAATCTTTCCTACACCTTCCCTGCCTTCCTTTCCTTCCTTCATTTCCTTCCTTCCTTCCTTCCTTCCCTTCCCTTCTCTTCGCTTCCCTTCCTTCTTCCCGTCTTTCCTCCCTTCCTTCCATCTTTCCTTCCTTCTTTCCTTTCTTCTGTCCTTCCTTCCTTCCTTCCTCACTTTCCCTTTCCTTCCATCCTTCCTTTTTCGTCTTTCCTTCCTTCCTTCCTTCGTTCCCTTCTTTCATTTATTACATACATCTAATCCTTCATTCTCATTGTAACAGGTGAAGGAGACTGTGTAAAGGAAGGAAGGAGGGAGGGAGAGAGGTAAGGAAGGAAGGAGGGAGGGAGAGAAGCAAAATGAGAGCAAGCAGGAGAGAAGGGAGGAAGGAAAGGACGCGAATGGAGAGAGAGAGAGAGAGAGAGAGAGAGTCACTGTAAAACACGAAGGAAAATGAATGTATGTGTATATTTGTGTGTGTGTGTGTGTGTGTGTGTGTGTGTGTGTGTGTGTGTGTGTGTGTGTGTGTGTGAGAGAGAGAGAGAGAGAGAGAGAGCGAGAGAGAGAGAGAGAGAGTCAAGGTGTGGTGCTGTAAATCCGTGTAAATCCGCTGTCAGTCTCGTTAATCCGAGTGTAAATCCGGGGTAATCGCCTTCACCTGAGTCAGAGGATAAGGAGTGACGGTGATCGATGTTGTTATTATTATTATTATTATTATTATTTTGTTGTTATTGCTGCTGTTCGTATTATTGTTATTATTATTTGTGGTAGGTGGAGACGCTCAGCATCCACTCACTCGATGTAGTATTGCTCTCGGGTGACAGTCCTTTCCTCTCTTCCTTCTTTCCTTCCTTCCTCTCTTCCTTCTTTCCTTCCTTTCTCTTATGTCTTTCTTTCCTTCATTCCTTCCTCGTCCTTCAGCCAACGGGTAACTTTACACTCCCTCCTGTCCTTATTTCCTTCATTCTTTCCTCTTCCTTCTGCCTGTGGGTGACTCTACACTGAGTGACAAGCCAAATGGTTTCCTGTACATCAGGAAACCATTTACTGCGCTGGGTGGTAACCATATAACCAAATTTTGGCGCCTGGTGGTTTAGTGGGTAATTATTGCGCTCCAATCGGATTGAGCCGGTGAAGGTTTATATCCAAGGGAAGGTTGGGGTTGATTGCTCATGTAATGCCACTCAGGGATGAGTGAGGCTGGTCACTCTCATCTTAAATGTCAGGACCAACTGGCCTAGCCCCGGGCTCCTACACTCCTCTTGGAGCAACACAAGACTGGATGATGGATGGGTGAGTGAATTATTGTTGTTGTTATTATTATTATTATTATTATTATTATTATTATTATTTTTATTCTTTCTGTTATGACTTCATTATAAGAGAGAGAGAGAGAGAGAGAGAGAGAGAGAGAGAGAGGAGGGACAGGAAGAGGGGGGAGGAAGGAAGGGAAAGCTGGAAGGAAGTAAAGAGATGACGCGATAATATTAAAAAGAAATTACTTGCATATATAGGACACGTGTCGGTGTGTGTGTGTGTGTGTGTGTGTGTGTGTGTGTGTGTGTGTGTGTGTGTGTGTGTGTGTGTGTGTGTGTGTGTGTGTGTGCGTGCGTGTGCGTGCCTGCGTGTATGTGTGTGTGTGTGTGTGTGTGTGTGTGACAGATACATTGATAAATAAGTGGATAGATAAATAACTACATAGATAAATAGAGACAGATATTAGATAGATAAATGGTGAGAGAGAGAGAGAGAGAGAGAGAGAGAGAGAGAGAGAGAGAGAGAGAGAGAGAGAGAGAGAGAGAGAGACCCACTTAAACCCTCAAAAAAACAAGATTTAAAAAACATCAACTGCCAGAGATAAGGGACGGTTACAGATCCCTCCCGCATTCAAATTTGGCGCCATTTCCGCCCCGTCTCGCGACCCACGTGATTTACCGAGACTATTAAAACCTTGTTGTAATTAGGGCTACAGCGTAATTATCACCCTGTTAATTATATCTTGGATTATTAACTATCTTTTTAGCCCGAGGACGTCTCTCTCTCTCTCTCTCAATAGGGTAGAGTCAAAGGCTTTTCGTCTTTTTAACTCTTCCCCTCTTACTGGCTCCCGTCAACCTCTGTCTCTTCGCCGCACTGTTGCATCTTTATCTCTTTTTCTATCGCTATTTCAATGGTCACTGCTCCTCTGAACTGTCTGCTTGCATCCCTCCACCTCTAGCACCCGTCTAGCAACAAACTCTCATCCCTTTTCTGTCCAGCTCTAATGCAAGAGTTAACCGTTACTCTCAGTCCTTCATTTATGCAACAGGTCAACTCTGGAACTGTCTCCCTCTGTCTGTATTTCCTACTTCCTATGATCTCCAGTCTTTCAAACGCAGTGTGTCCTGGCATCTCGAAATGAACGGGTTGAATTTGGCTCTTTTGTATTTATTTATTTTTATTTTTTTATGGAAGGAACCCTTTGCGGACTCTTGGCCTTTGGTTCCTTCTTCCCTGTATAAAAAAAAAAACTTTCAGTACGAGTTTTTCATTTTTATCGTATATTGGTTCCTCCAGACGATTTTATTCAGCTTCTCGTCGGTTAAGGAAGCTCCCTAACACCTTTTCCTAAGCGATTTATTTTGCTTAACATTCACCATCCTCTTGTGTACCATATAAATCATTCCAATATCACCATACGCAGCATAATTAACACACTGATATTAACCAGCCGTATCCCAAAATAAATAGCTAAGGAAAAGGTGTTAGGGAAGGACTTTTATCTAACCCCACCAGTGCCAAAAATCTACGAAATCGAAAAAAATCGTCTGTTAACTGAAAACATGAAATATAAATGAGAGAGAGAGAGAGAGAGAGAGAGAGAGAGAGAGAGAGAGAGAGAGAGAGAGAGAGAGATTAATTTTATTCAGCACGTGACCATGGACAACTGTTCTATATCCTCTCTCTCTCTCTCTCTCTCTCACACACACACACACACACACACACACACACACACACACACACACACACACAATGTTATGTGCGTGGTGTGTTTATGTGTGTATACATGTGTGGTATTAAGAGACAGGGGTATCATGAGACTAAGGTAGATAAATAGATAGATAGAGGGAGAAATCTGTGTGTGTGTGCGTGTGTGTGTGTGTGTGTGTGTGAGAGAGAGAGAGAGAGAGAGAGAGAGAGAGAGAGAGAGAGAGAGAGAGAGAGAGAGTGTAATATTTATAAACGTCTTGAGAATCAGACATTGCAAATCTTTAGAGAGAGAGAGAGAGAGAGAGTCCTAATCTACCCAGGGTAAATAGATGAGGGGGATTAGGTCAGGGATGTTTAAGAAATGACCTATTCGGGGCCATATGTCTGACCCGATTTGACCTTTGGGGGGGTCAAAAATCACTACCCCCCCTACCCTCCATATGCTGTGACCTCTAGCCTGCAGACGTGTTTCTCTCTCTCTCTCTCTCTCTCTCAAGTAATATTTTGACGCATCTTCCCTTTCTCAAGCAAGGGGCTCTATGAAGGACGCTTTCATGGCTATCTAATATTCATCTCAAATTCATCTTCATCCTCTTTCCTGTATTTCAATTTTACCTTTCCCATTGCTTTATATATCTGGGCACATGTTTTTCATTTCCATACAACTCCTCTCCCCCACGGGTTCCATCCTTAGCCCAGGTTTCCCTTCAAAACGTTCTAGTGTATAGGTTTCATTTGTAGCTGGTCTCTGTTCTTGTAAAGTTGTTCCTCGTAATCCATCTCCTTTATTGATTTGTGACCTACTCTACACACCTCACCCTATCCACTCACACACTGATAAATCCACCCTTCACTCTCGGCCCTATGCACTCCAAAAAATAAATAGATAAATAAATTGAAATAAAAATAAAAGCTTCCCAGATGTTTGGTGTGCTGAACCGACCCCATGCACTTTTCATGTTTTTATTAATGTATTTATTTATTGTTTTTTTGGCCCCTGTGTGGAATGCAACTCTCGTTTGTGGGGGATCTCGCCACATACAGCTCTTCTAAACAGGATGGGATCAAAGGCTTTTAATTTTCGTATACTCTGTCTGTCTGTCTGTCTGTCTGTCTGTCTCTCTCTCTCTCTCTCTCTCTCACACACACACACACACACACACACACACACACACACACACACACACACACACACAGATTTCCTAAATTACTCGCATTCCTCCCTCTCTTCCCCTCCGTCCACCCGCACGTGCTCTTCCTTCCTTCCTTCCTTCCTTCTTCCTCCCTTCTTCCTCCCTCCCTCCCTCCCTCCCTTATTCTTCCCTTCTTTCTTCCTTCCTTCGTTTCTCTTCTTCCTTATTCTTTCCTCTTTTCCTTCCTGCCCTCCATTCCTCCTTTCCTTCCTTCCTTCCTACCGAGTTTTTTTCGTGTAATTCCCTCTCTCTTCCTTCCTTTCTTCCTTATTTCCTTCATTCTTTCCATCCATTCGCTTTCTCTCTCCCTTTTTCCTTCCTTCACTTTTGTCCATTCATCGTTCTCTCTCTCTCTCTCTCTCTCTCTCTCTCTCTCTCTCTCAACACCTCTATCTTTTACTGTTCGCTTTCTTCTGCACACCTTCCTCTCGCTTTATTTTTTCTCTCTCACCCCTTCCCTCTCTTTCCCTCCCCCCCCCCCTTCCTGCCACGTGCCCAGAGAGGGAGGGAGGGAGGAAAGGAGGTAATGGACCTTAGATGAGATGGTGAGGGAGATAATCTAACCTTCCCTCCCTCCTCCCTCCCCCGGATTCTCTCCATCTGCGACATATGCTCATCTCCATTCTCCCCTCCCCCCCCCTCTCTCTCTTTCTCTCTCTCTCTCTCTCAACTTACAAACACCGTAAATAAATAAAACAGATAGATAGATAAATAAATAAATAAATAAACATACATTTATAGAGACGTCGATCACATACTTAATTATTCGCCCAAATATTTTACATCATATTTCAATTATTTGGTCTATTAATATCATTTTATATTTATATTATATTAATTTCCTTATTTTTCTTCTTTTTATATATTATTTATTATTATTATTATTATTATTATTTTATTTTTAAACTATTTCTTGTTTCATATTTATATATTTACTAAAGAGATATGATTTCGTTCTTCTTAGGAGCCTCGTAGTGAAGGGGTTGACATATAAAAGCCAGTTCGAAAAAAAACAAATCCATCCAAAAAGCGAAAAAAGAAATAAATCGTCTATCTTCTCTTTTATTCCTGCTCTCCAGACGATTTTATTCAGCTTAGGGGGATTTAATCTGCCTGGAGGGATTTAATCTACCTGGAGGGATTTAATCTACCTGGGGGGATTTAATCTACCTTGGGGGGATTTAATCTACCTGGGGGATTTAATCTACCTGGAGGGATTTAATCTACCTGGGGGGATTTAATCTACCTGGAGGGATTTAATCTACCTGGGGGGATTTAATCTACCTGGAGGGATTACACACAGCCTTAACCCCTTCCTTACCTGTTATGTTTATTATCCCAAGCTAAATAAAATCGTCTGCTACTACTACTACTACTACTACTACTACTACTACTACTTCTACTATTACTACTACTGCTACTGCTACTGCTGAATGGTGGTAGTCGTGGTGGACAGATGATGGTAATTGTGGTTACTAGTAGTTGTGATGTTGGCAGTTGTGTTGAATGTTGGTAGATGTGGTGGATGGTAGTTCCAGATATTGGTAGTTGTGGCTGAATGTTGGTTGTTGTGGTATTGTTGTGGATGTTTAGTTGTGGTGGATGATGGTAGTTGTGGTAGTTGTGGTAGCACGTGGCCGAAACAGATGGTCAAGTAGGATTTGGAGGATTTGCAGGAAAGCCAAACATCACCCCCACACCCCCACCCACACCCCCACCCACACCCTCACCCACACCCTCACTAACTCTATTCATGCCCACCCTCACCCACCCTCACTAACCCTTACTCCTACCAACACCCACACCCACACCCTCACCCACACCCTCACCCTCACCCACACCCACACCCACACCCTCACTAACTATTCATGCCCACCCTCACCAACTCTTACTCATGGCCACACCCTCACCCTTACCCACACCCTCACCCACACCCTCATCCCCACCCACAACCACACCCACATCCACCCTCATCCACGCCCACACTCATCCACACTCACATCCACATTACTCCCACCCACACCCACACCCCCACCCACACCCTCACCCACACTTACACATAGCATGCCCTCCCCTCCAATTTTTTTTTTTTTTTTTTTTGTCAAACTCACACTCCACTAACGCGAGAGAGAGAGAGAGAGAGAGAGAGAGAGAGAGAGAGAGAGAGAGAGAGAGAGAGAGAGAGAGAGAGAAGAGGACTTGAATGAAAACCGAGATAATATATAAAAAATGAAAATAGTTTCCCAAATAAAAGCATAGATTTTTGAAACAGTTTGGATTGGGGGGGGGAGGGGAGTTGCAAGCCAAAATAATAATAATAATAATAATAAAATGTGCTAAAAATAAAATAAAAGTCTGGAGATAGGACAACACGAGTTTAGCCAAATCCTGTATATTGCAAGTAGGTAAACACACACACACACACACACACACACACACACACACACACACACACAGGTACGTGTCCTTCACATTGAGTGTCCTTAACCCTGGGCGTATCCCTCATCGTAAACAATTGGATTAAACCACATTTTTTCCTTTACTTATTCAGATCAGTAAAGCGACGTATTATTCCTTTACTGTCACTACTGAACAGATTAAAGCAACACAGATAAGAGAAGTGAGCATAGAAGTGTAGTTATTACATGACAGTATTGTGATACCAACTCTAACGTATGGAAGTGAAGCTTGGACGTTGTTGGAGGGACACAAGTCAAGAGTGAGAGCAGTGGAAATGAGTTATTTAAGAGGAGCCTGTGGAGTCACATGGAGAGACAGGCTGACGAATGAGGATATAAAGGAGCGTTGTGGTGTGGATGTGGATGTGATAGGAAGCGTTGGGAGGAACACACTGAGGTGGTTTGGCCATGTGGAGAGGGTGGGGAGTGAGAGACTGACGAGGAGAGTGTATGTAGGAAGATTAGCATAACCCAATTAAAGACGTTATCATTTATTATGTTTATTTTCATATACAGGTAAATGATGAAGGTGGGAATGTTTTTGTGTTGATTCGTGGATATATTTTCTTTTTTCCTTTTTTTTGAGCCCATGGTTGAGTGTCCCCCCCCAAAAGAAAAAAAAAATCTTTCAAAAAATATCAAATGTGCCAAAGTCAAGTTTCATATAATTTAGAGAAGACTAGATACAGTATTAATTCTCTCTCTTTCTCTCTCTCTCTCTCTCTCTCTCTCTCTCAGCATTTTTTTCCACTACCGTCAGACGATTTTTTTCAGCTGAGGGGGGAGGGGGGAGTGAGAATTCTAGTCCTTAACCCTTTCAGTACGATGACCTCTGCTTCGTTTACTCCTCCTTACTCAAATTTGGCCTAAAATTACTGCTGCTATAATCTCTTCACTCAAACTTGACCCAAAATTGCCATCTCGCCGAATCCTGAGTTGTAAGAGTATAAGCTAGAATATCATGCTAGTCACGAAGAAGTGCCATGGAATGGATGTGTAGCCGTAGTAGTGTTCTCTCTCCTGCCACTGAGCGACGTGAAATGAGCTGCAAAAGGACGAAATTCTTGGCCAAGTTAAGGTGAAAGGAGTGTAGATATAACCTTCCTTAACCCCTTTTCTTAAGTGGTTTATCCTAATTTGACTAGTATCGTCTGGTGCTGGCGAGAATAAAGTGGGCGTCATGGGATTGAAGGGATAGTAGTAGTAGTAGTAGTAGTAAAGCAAATAATAATAATAATAATGTAGTAGTAGTAACCGTAGGCTCATGTAAACGTGAACC
Source organism: Coenobita brevimanus (assembly GCF_032717465.1). Taxonomy (NCBI): domain Eukaryota; kingdom Metazoa; phylum Arthropoda; class Malacostraca; order Decapoda; family Coenobitidae; genus Coenobita; species Coenobita brevimanus. The sequence goes on along the minus strand of NC_137002.1, from coordinate 362,304 downwards.
CAGTGGAGTGCAGGCTTAAGTTGGCCTCCTCCTGCAGTCCACCATCGTCCTTTCGTGGGATAGGGAGGGAGTTGAGGGACTTGTGTACAACCAGGCAGTGGAGCCGCGTAGTTATATCAGTGCCACCACGGGAAGGCCTCCCTCTCCACCAGCAGGAGGGAAGAAGGCTGAATATTATGCCCGTCAACTGCACGAAGGACCGTCATACAACCCACAACCACTGATGTTACGTCTAGGTCCCTAATTTTGGTGTTGGGAATAGAGGTGGACGAGTTTGCTTCCTCCCTCCCTATCTCTACCCATCCCTTCATTCCCTTCCTCCCACGCGCACTCATTCTCTCTCTCTCTCTCTCTCTCTCTCTCTCTCTCTCTCTCTCTCTCTCTCTCTCTCTCGAAAATTTAGTAAAGAAATTAAGAGGAATATTGTATGTTTATTCGTATGTATTACTATATATATATCTATTTATCTATCTATCCACCCATCTCTGTCTATCTATCTATGCGTAGGTTGAAAATTAATATTGAAGCTTGTGATAGATATTTATATGTATGTGTATATCTGAATGTATATGTGTATGTAAGTATGTATGTATGTATGTATGCAGGTACAGGTGGGCAGTACGTCTTTATTCTCATTCTTAATTTCTCCAGACGATTTTATTCATCTTAGCCGGTTTTTTTTTAGATGTAGGGGTTAGAAATTGCCTGTATTAACCCTATCATTAACTCCTTCATTAACCCCTTCAATAACCCCTTCATTAGCCCCTTCATTAGCCCCCTCATTAACCCCTTCATTAACCCCATCATTAACCCCATCATTAACCCCTTCATTAGCCCCTTCATTAGCCCCTTCATTAACCCCTTCATTACCACGGTACCTTCCTAACCTTCATAAAATATCCTGTTAATTAGCGAGAATGAGAGAAATAAATAAAAGGAGTTATATGATAAATGTTAATGGGGAAAGAAGGTAGGTGGGTAGGTAAGAAGGATGGTAGGTAGGTAGGTAAGTAACAAGGTTGATAGGTAGGTAGGTAGGTAAGTTGGTAGATAGGTAAGGTAGGTAGGTAGGTTGGTAGGTAATTATGTTTGGAAGAAGATGGTCAGTAGTATGTAGGTATGTATGGATTTTGGTAAGTAGGTAGGAACGTTAGTAGGTAGGTAAGTAGATATTTTAGTAAGGAAGTTGACGAGTGAGGTATGTAGGTATGGGTAGAATGATAGGTAGGTACGTTGGTATTTCAGTAGGTAGGTAGGTAGGTAGGTGCGTTAGTTGGTTATAGGTAGGTAGGTAACTGCGAACGTTGGTAGATAAGTGAGTAGATAGGTAGACAGATAAGTAGGTAGGTGCGTTGATTGGTTATAGACAGGTAGCATAATTTAGTATGAATATAACTACGCAGGTGAGAGGTATGCAGGTTTTTTTATTGGCAGGTAGACAGGTAGGTATTAGGTCAGCAGGTAGGTAGGTAGGTAGGTATAGGGATGGGCGTACCCTGACTCCCTCCCACACACTCACTGACCTTGCAACCCACGCCGCATGGCCACTGAACCCTTCTGAACCCACTACCCTGCCCTGCCCACTACCCTGCCCTGCCTCCCCTGCCCACACACACACACACACACACACACACACACACACACACACACACACACATTTGGGAAGTATTGACCGCCACTGTTGTTGTCTTTGTGACCTGTCTTTCTGGGGCTGAGCAGTGACCCTGTTTCTCGTCGATATAAAACAAGTGAAGGAAGGATGAAAAGAAAGAATGAATGAATGAAGACCTATTTATGCGTGGCGACTGAGCGATGTTGGTTAAGGTAGACGTTGTTTCAGGTGAGTCCTCAAGACTACGATATGTAACTGTCGTATGTACAGTTCACGTCCCTGTATCAGTTTAAGATATACTGTAAACGGACTTGAATAAGTAAGACCTTCATCAAACCTCATGGCCTGCCCGGAAATCGAACTTGGACCCTCTGGTTTGCGGACCGAGTGTGCTTCCGTTTACACCACCAGATTGGTGAAGAACTGTTTCACCCATCTATCATCCTGCTTTTATGCCACTCGACAGAGTGACTGAGGCACGGTATTTCTCCAGGATGGAGGAGGAGAAGGAAATGGTTCTAATGGCATTTTTCTGACAACCGGAGCATCCAGAAGCGACAAGAAAGCAAAATTTTTCGTAGTGGCAAAATTTCACAAGGACCAGGCTTCAGCAGGGTGTGACCCTTCATGGCCCACCCCACGGGGGGATGGAGGCGGAGCCCACGGGTCTCCTGCTGTGGATTGGGGCTGCACAATTTTGCTGTCCACGTTAGTCTCTCTTGTGGTTATTTGGTTTGATCACGTTGTAGCCACACACATAAATGCTGATTCATTTCATTGCCAGAAATAACGGATCGGTGAGTAGTGAAACTTGCCGCAGTAGTGCGGTCTTCATAGCCAAACAGACTTTTCAAAATATTATTGCAACTAAAAAGTGGAGCGATATTATTGTCCAAAACTGTGTATTCAGGAACAGAATTTGGCTTCCTGTTCTACTGTGTCAGCTTAACACAATGCATGTACTGAACGTCTCCTACCTCCTGACGCATTATAACAAGGAAAGTAATCTGTGTGGGCAGAGAAACATCAAATCACTCTCAACTTAGGAATATTAACTAGAAGAGGAGAATCGAGAAGTACAGGAAGTAAGATATTAGGCAGAAAAACATACCAAGCCTCTTTCAGCTTAGTAATATTAGCCAGCAGAGGAAAGTGAAAATTAGAAGAGGTGAAATAGTAGGCAGAGAAGCATACCAGTCCTCCCATGACTTATGAATATTAACCAGCAGAGGAAAGTGAGAATCAGATGTGAAATGTTAGGCAGCGAAACATACGAAGCTTCTCTCCAGTAACGAATATTAACCAGCAGAGGAAAGTGAGAAGTAAATATTAGGTAGAGAAACATACCAAACCTCTCTCAGCTTAGCAGTATTAGCCAGCAGAGGAAAGCGGCATGCAGAAGAGGTGAAATATGGAAACCCTCGTCCACAACTGTACACTTCTATACACTCTTCACTTTAGACGTAAAATTGCCATCACTGTCTCCAGTGTTGACCTGTGGCACGAGGTTAACAGTACGTATGATACTGGTCACGAAGAAGTGCTGTGAAGAAGGATGTAGAACTGTAATAATAATGCCACTGAGCAACGGGAAGTGGACTGCAAAAGGGCGAAAGTCTCGACCAGGTTTAAGTGAACGAAGTATAATTTGGGGTCTCCTGGCAGTGGTGTAATTCGAAATAAACCTGGGCGGCAACCGACAAGTCCCGGGTTCGATTTACGTGCTGGCCAAGAGAATTTTAGGCAAGGTCCTCTCTCCCCCATCCTGTTCGTACCTCAAACGGAAAGAAGGACCTATTGGCGCATTTTTACACTTCTCATTCGAAAGTTATGGATGAGGTTGTTTGTTGGTAATATTATCTTTACTCACACAGCTGCCAGTACTGCACAGTCGGGGGAAATAATAAAAGCGAAGAATATTGAAAAACCAAAACGACCTGTTATATAGTAAAATTGGCGATTGCGTCTGGTCGTGATGTCACAGTGAAGATTTTGGGGTCACATATCGGCCTTTTTTTTGGTAGTGGAAGTGGCTCATTCCCTGTTTCTTATCACTGCATTCAAGGAACCAGCAACCTTTCTTCCTTGTTGTACCCTTTCAAGCACTTCACCCTCTAGGCTTCCATCCTTACTCATTACACTACCCAAGTACAGAAACGCACTCACATTTTCCATTTCCTCACCATCCAACCTCACTGTACATTCACTGACTTCACCTCTCTCAAAGACCATCACCTTACTCTTCCCTGCATTCACCTTTAGATTCCGTTTCTTACACACTCTCCCAAACTCATCCACCAAGCCTTGCAGCTCCCCTTCGTCTTCACTCAACAACACAATATCATCTGCAAACAACAGTACAGCGAGTTTCTAAACACTACCCTCTCTCATTAGGGACGCTCCAACATCCACTACCCTACCTTGTACCTCTTTTATTACCCCATCCATATACATATTGAACAACCATGGAGACATGACACATCCTTATTTCGATTCTACCTTCAGATAGAAAAAAATCACTCCGTTCACTATCCACACGCACTGCAGCCTTAGCACCATCATACATGCTCTTCACAGCATTCAACAACTTCCCATTTACTCCATATATTCTTAACACTTTCCACAATCCTTGTCTATCCACCCTGTCATATGCTTTCTCCAAATCCATGAAGGCCGCATGCAACTTCTTTCCCTTCTCTAGAAACTTTTCCACTAAAGATCTAAGAATGAATATCTGATCTACACAACCTCTTCCCTTCCTGAAATAATATTTTTTAAAAATAATAATATTTTTAATACTGTTATATTTGTTTTTATTCTCTCTCTCTCTCTCTCTCTCTCTCTCTCTCTCTCTCTCTCTCTCTCTCAGCCTACCTGCGTGCCGTCTACCTGTACATAATGATAAGTTTCCCGCTGAGAGACAGGCCTTGTGTGTCACTCTCTCCACCCCTCACTCACTCACTCACACATACATACATACATACATACAGATACATACATACGTACATACATCCATATACACACACATACATACACACATACATACATACATTCATTCATATACATACATATACACACACATACTGACGCATACATACATACACATACATACATTCATTCATATACATACACACACACACACACACACACACACACATACATACAGATGCACACATACTTACATTACATAAACATGCACACTCGATCCCTTATTTACGTACATACAAAAATACATACATGGATACTTCCACACATACATATATACATACATGCATACATTCATACATAGAAATACATACATACACATTCAGTATGTACACACTCCATCCTTCACACACACACACACACACACACACACACACACACACACACACACACACACACACACACGCACACACACACCACCGTCTCACGCTTACATCCACCTTCTCACTCACACCCACATGCCTACTCACGCTCACAGCTATTCTAACACGTTCACACACACAGACACGCACACAAATACGTACACATATCAACACTTACACGGCCTTGTACGTAGACTAATGCTGAGTATCGTGGTTATACATACACACGATCACACACACACACACACACACACACACACACACACAAGCAGTCTCTCTCTCCCTCTCTCTCTCTCATATGCAAATTCGCCCTTCGACTTGTGAGAACCTAAAACAATGTGCGTGTGCGTGCGTGACATTAGTGCGTGGGTTCCAATTTGCGTGCATTGAGGGTAAATAATGAGTAACAAGTCTATCAACTTGTACCTTTCCTTCTTGCTGGAAGTTTGCTCTCATTCAGCCAGTCCCAAAGAAGGGTGACCATTCCCAACCCTCTAACTATCGTCCAGTTGTTTTAACATCCTGTGTCTCAAAAGTTTTCGAGTCAATTCTTAATAGAAAAATTTTAAAGCATCTTTCCTATCACAACCTTCTTTCTGATCGTCAGTATGAGTTCCGTCAGGGACGCTCCACTGGCGATCTTCTCACCTACCTTTCAGACTCCTGGTCATCCTCCTTTCGGGACTTTGGCGAAAGCTTTGCCATTGCACTTGACATCTCAAAGGCTTTCGATCGAGTCCGGCATAAATCTTTAATCTCCAAACTGCAACCTTACGGTTTCTATCCTTCTATCTGTGCCTTCATCTATAGCTTCCTTTCTGGTCATTCTATAGCCGCTGTTGTAGACGGCCATCATTCTTCTCCTAGATCTATTAACAGTGGTGTTCCTAAGGCCTCAGTCCTATCACCAACTCTCTTCCTTTTATTCATCAATGACCTAAGCTGTACATCTAACCCTATCCACTCATACGCTGATGACTCTACCCTTCACCTTTCCATTCAGTTCCCATAACGTCCATCTGAGCAGTTATGTCAACAAACAAGGGATGAGGCTATGGCACACCTAATGTCTGACTTGGCTCGTATCTTTGATTAGGGTAAAAATAATCTTGTTGTTTTTAATGCATCAAAGACTCAGTTCTTACACCTATCAACCCGACAAAATCTTCCACAGGTATACCCACTAATGTTTAATAATATTCAGCTTAATCCTGCATCATCCTTGAACATGCTTGGGGTTTCATTTACTCTGGACTTATCTTGGAAAGATCATATTACATCTCTTGTAAAATCAGCTTCCAAGAGATTAGGTGTGCTAAGCAGACTCCGTTCCTTCTTTACCTCTGCACAGTTGTTGACTTTATACACGGTTTTTATTCACCCCTGTGTGGAGTACAACTCTCATGTGTGGGGAGGCTCCCCACATACAGCTCTTCTCAATAGGGTGGAGTCAAAAGCTTTTCGTCTCATTAACTCTCCTCCTTTTCCTGGCTCCTGTCAACCTCTGTCTCTTCGCCGCACTGTTGCATCTTTATCTCTTTTCTATCGCTACTTCAATGGTCACTGCTCCTCTGAACTGTCTGCTTGCATCCCTCTACCTCTAGCACCCGTCTAGCAACAAACTCTCATCCCTTTTCTGTCCAGCTCTCTAATGCATGAGTTAACCGTTACTCCCAGTCCTTCATTTATGCAACAGGTCAACTCTGGAACTGTCTCCCTCTGTCTGTATTTCCTACTTGCCGTGATTTCCAGTCTCTCAAACGCAGTGTGTCCAAGCGTCTCGAAATGAATGTATCTTGAATTCGGCCCTTTTTTGTATTTTTTTTTTTTCTTGGAAGGAAATGTTTTGCGGGTCTGCCTTTGGTTCCTTCTTACTCGCATAAAAATAAGAAAATTAATACGGACCATAATCTTTAAAATACCGATGTGACTTTAATGTATGGGTAGAGAATATCCTGCCTTATTTTAGCAATATTAACCCCCAAGAGAGAGAGAAAGGTGAAATACTTGGCGATTCTCTCTCTCTCTCTTTCTCTCTCTCTCTCTCTCTATCTATCTATCTATCTATCTCTATCTCTTTAAGCGATAATGCCGCCGGAAGTATGCATGCTTTTGTAGAATGTGTGTATTGTTCCGACACACACACACACACACACACACACACACACACACCGCTCGCTGGCGCAGTGGTAACGTTCTCGCTTGCCATCTGGTAGACGGGAGTTCGCGTCTCGCTCAGGTTGCGAAAAGTTTTACTGACGAAGTGGGTTGTTACTGTCCCCCTTGAGCAAGAGGACGGGTGTGTGGGTGTGTGAAGGTCACAGCCTTGCCCTTAGATCGGACTATATGAGCTCTCAGCTCCCTTCCGGGAGGGTAAAATGCAGACGATCACGACCATCAAGTGATCCTGACCGACCCGGTGAATTACACACACACACACACACACACACACACACACACATTTTGATTATCAGTCTCCCATAATATTCCTGGTTTTCTGTTATAGTCCTTTAAGAGAAAACGGTTCCTTCTGTGTTTATAGATGGCAAACTCATTTTTTGGCTTCGTGAAATTGAACTGAGCTTAATGTTTATTGCGTGAATAGTTGGCTCGGTAAATGTACAGGCAAAGACACAATTATCTTCCCTAAGTTTGACGAACCGGTAGTTGAGATAGACATTATTTGAGACAAGATTTTCGTTGTGTTTTGTCAGTTGTAAATTTTCATGAGACAGAAATGGGAAGATAACCTGTTTCTCTGACTGTACGTTTTACTTCGAAGCAACAGAAATTCACTTGCTATTACTCACGTTTGTTTTTTCTATTTTCATGGAGGCAAACAATAATTTTCTGTTGTTTTTCCCTAGTTATCATCTTGTTCCTTATGCCTTACCGACGATTGATTGTGGATATACTAAAGCTTCCTCGAATCTTGGTTGTTAGGCTAGATTCGGTTAAATTGCTAGGTTAAGTTAGGCTAGGTTAAAGTGTAAGGTTAGGAAGAGGTATTGAAAGGCGATCGGGAAGTAAGCTGGAGTTAGTGTCTGATATAAAAGACTATAAGGAAGAACTGCTTTGGTAAGGTATATTTCAGGACATTGTCATATTTATTCTAGACCTCAGCGCATGATTGAATATACATCAGACACTGGCTTATTTCTCACGTATACCCTAATAATTTAACTTTGTCCGCGTAGTTTGTAGTTTATTCATAGTCATTACATGAGCATTTAATTCTGAGAAGGAGAGCCCCCGGGGGATAGACTGAGGGACGTTTGTATAACCAGGCAGCTTCACCGCTTATTTATATCTATGCCACCACGGGAAGGCGACCCCCATCAGCGGCGCCACTGGTGATAATAGGGTTAATGAAGGTTGTATGTAACGTGCAATTCAAAACTCACATTCTAAGCGTAATTTACTGGTCATGTTAGTTAGGTGTAATTACAAAGGTCAGCTGGGGTCATCCGCTTTTTACACATCTATTCTTGATCTTGATAGTGATAATGATTAGGGGTTGTAGTATGGTTAGGAAGCTTACTAACACCTCTTCCTCACCGATTTATTTCTGATTTTGCCCCGTTGCTGTATTCTTGTGCTACTACTCTTGCTGCTGCTGCTATTACTACTACCACCACCACTACTACTACTACTACTACTACTACTACTACTACTACAAATCCGATAGCGTATTTTATTCCTTCTACCCTCAGTCGATTCCATTCAACTTAGGGAGAAAAATCAGGTGGTGGTAATAGTAGTAGTAGTAGTAGCAGTAGTAGTAGTAGTAGTAGGTGCAGTAGTAGTAGTAGTAGTAGTAGTACTTGTTGTTGTTGTTGTCGCTCAGAGGTTATTTGGCACGTAAACCCAACCACGTTTCAGGGGATAGGGAGGGAGGTGATCGGATGAGGGACACTTGTATACCCGGGCAGAGAAGCCACGCAGTTATATCAGTGCCACCACGTGAAGGCGTGCCTCTCCACCACCAGGTAGTGACGAGGGTATCTGTAATCACCATAACACGTCACTACAGGTAATTTTTCCTTAGTTAAAAATTCGTATGGATGTGACAAGGATAGCCTAAAAAAAAAAAAAAAACGGATTCAGAGGGTTAAGAGTTATATTTGAATTTGACCACGTACTGTACCTGCGTCTTGCCGGCTGCGTCTCCTTGGTTACTAGTGAAAGCCTCCCTCCAATCTGTTTACACCTGGCCATCACTGATCAAATTTACCTTTACCTGTGTTTGTTAATTACCCCTTTTCTCTTTCTCACAGGTAAGTTTGCTCTGCTGATTGGCTGTGGTGGTGAGTACTACATATCGTGGCTCAAGTCTCTCTCTCTCTCTCTCTCTCTCACACACACACACACACACACACACACACACACACACACACACACACACACACACACACACACACCACTTTAAGTCATCTCTATTAAAGTTAGAGATGATGGCCAGGTAAGGATGCTGTGTTAGGCCAATGTATAGGTGAAGTTAGATTATACTTCTAGGATATATTAGGGTATACTAGGATAAAAGAGGAGGGTCTAACTCAGGGTATGCTAGGGATGGATAGATTAAGATATGATGGGTAAGGTTCTTAGAATATATTAGGATAGACCAAGTTAGGATATGTTAGGACAGAGCAAGTTAGGATACGTTAAAATAGACCATGTTAGGATATGTTAGGATAGATCAAGTTAAGAATTATGTTAGAATAGACTAATTTAGAATATGTTAGGATAGACAAAGTTAGGGTATGTTAGGAAAGACCAAGTTAGAGTATGTTAGGATAGACCAAGTTAGGATATGTTAGGACAGACCAAGTTAGACCAAGAGAGGATATGTTAGGATAGACCAAGTTAGAATAAGAGAGGATATGTTAGGATAGACCAAGTTAGAGTAAGAGAGGATATGTTAGGATAGACCAAGATAGGATATGATAGACCAAGTTATAGTATGTTAGGACAGACCAACTTAGACGGAGAGGGTATATTAGGATAGACCAAGTTAGGATATGCTGGGAAAGGTCAGATGATGTTAAGTAAAGTCAAGGTAGGTCATGGTAGGTTAGACTGTCGATAAAACTCAATTCTGGTGAAGTACTTTATTAACCACACTTCCACCCCCTCGTCAGTTGTGGTAGCTCCCCAACACGTTTTCCTGAGCGATTTATTTTGCTTATTACATCTTACTATTCCACTCAGTGTTGTATAAATCCTTCTAACACTGTCATACTCCGCATAAATAACGTACAAAAGGATATTAACGAGCCGTATCCAGAAATAAATCGCCAAGGAAGAGGTGTTAGGGAGCAACCGTACTCGACGAGAATGCGTAACAATCACGAAGTCGTTGTGTAGTCACGTGATCTTGTGATGTTGTAATACCATCTTTTCCTTCCTTCCTTTCTTTCTATCTTTCTTTCTCACATTTATGGATATTTCTGTAGTTTTTATTGATGTCTGTCGTGAAGATGACAAGTTGATATTTAAAATTTTCCTAAGCTGACATGTTAAGTTCCCCTAAGTTGGATTATATCATACTTGACACAATATTTACGTCATTCTACTTGACACAGTAGTTACGTTACTTGACACTTCACTGCCCCTAAGTTTCCATATCTCATATTTATTATCTCATTCTACCTTCAACATGAACACATTTTTCCTTTACATAATAATACGATGCTGATTTATAAGACAAATATTTACACATCAGATATTTGCATTAGTTAATATTATGAGTTTAAACATTCCAGTGTAAACATTAGCACGAGATGTATACGCGAGCTGGGAGTGCAGATATAAACCTTTTATTTTTCCAGTTTTTCATACACATTGATACCAGATGTTTATGCATGTTATAATAATGATAATATTGCCGTAAACATTAACACACCTGATGTTTACATGAAGTACTGTGGTATTAAGAGATGGGCAGGTGATTATAAACACTCACCAGATTTTTGTGTGTGCGTTATTAGAGTGACATAATATTTAAACATAAACATAAGCTCACTAGATGGCAACGTAGGCTGAGATTTGTGTGCGTGTGTGTGTGTGTGTGTATGTGTGTGTGTGTGTGCTGGTAATTTGGTAACGCATGCAGCAGACATCAAAAATATTACTTTTGCTTTATTTAGTCTGTTATTATTATTATTATTATTATTATTATTAATATTATATGGAACAGGGATTAAATAGTTTTGAATTTAATTATATTTTTAATGAGTTTCGTTCAGCTTTCATATATTAACGCCTTCAGTCTAGTAATGTATATATTTTTATTAATTTACACTACCTTAAGACGTTTTTATTCACCTTAATATGAGCTTTTCGACCTTATGGGCTTAGGCATAGACCCGTATTCCCTAACAGCTCTTCCTAAGCGATTTATTTTGCCAGTTACTCCATCCTGTCCTCTTCTGTGTCAATTTAGTCAAATACCACATCACTGAGCATAAGTAACGTGGGGATATATACTAACCAGCCTTATCCGAAAATAAATCGCTAAGGAAGAGGTGATAGGGAGTTTCCTTAACCGACGAGAGTACATAGCCTATTCTGCATTAAGACCTTGAATAAATAAATCAAATGGCCAGGTAATGAAAATCAAGCAAGTTTTATTCATTGGGTTGGCCTGTGTGATAATGTCGTTTGCATTATTATTATTATTATTATTATTATTAAGTTCCTCATTCTCTCCAGGTCCCCTTCTCTCGTCGGGGAAGCACCCTAGCACCTCTTCCTTAGCGATTTATTTTCGGATATGTCAGGTTAAAATCAGGTTGTATGTTATTTATGATCAGTGTGGTGATACTGGAATAAAGTAACTCACAAGACACTAGGAAGAATAGCAAAATAAATCACACAGGAAAAGGTGTTAGGGAGCTACATTAGCCGACGAACGGTTCCAGGTACACCCCTTCAGCCCGATGACATTAAATACTTGCTACTCAGCCTTTATCTATCAGGGGAGGGAGTAGATACATCCCCTTCCGCACTACATTAATAGATAAAATAAGTCGTAAGATGGAAGGGATTAAGGCACGTGTTGATCAAGGAAGCTCCCTAACACCTGTTCCTTAGCGACTTATTTTTGGATATCTTGTTAATGTCCTTTTGTAATCTGTGCAGAGTTTGGCGATATTGGAAGAATTTATATGACACGGAAAAGGGTAGTAAGGTGTCATAGACAGAATCAATCGGTTAGAAAGAGGCGTTAGGTAACTTGGGGAGTCATTGTTCAGGGATAATTATTTTTGTGATTTTTTTTGCTACTGTTGACAACAAAATTCCTGTTGACTGCTGGTTCTCTCTCTCTCTCTCTCTCTCTCTCTCTCTCTCTCTCTGTTTCGCTCCTTTATCTGTCTATACCAATCCATCATTTCTGTCTGTCTGTCTGTCTGTCTGTCTGTTTCTCTCTCGCTCTCTCTGTCTCTGTCTCTGTCTGTCTGTCTGTCTGTCTGTCTGTCTCTCTCTCTCTCTCTCTCTCTCTCTCTCTCTCTCTCTCTCTCTCTCAGGATGAACAAAATCGTCTTAAATAGCGAAATGAATTAAGAAACATCGTTAGACTGAAGGGGTTAATATAGCACTAGACAATAGCAATACAAGATATTTTAGCAACACTGTATAGAGGAAGCATCGCTAATTTGGTAACACTGATTTATAGCAACACTTCAGGTGATTTGAGTCTAAATATGTAACACCATAGATACTGTAATGTAACACTGGTAATGTAACACAGATAATGTAACACTGTATATAATGTAACACTATAGAGAATGTAACACTAAAGGTAATGTAACTAATAATGCAGCACTATAGACAATGCAACACTATATAAATAAAACAACACTACAACACTCTGCATATTAACTCTACACGCAGAATACTATTTCACACCGGATGCTAACTAGGCTGTGGATGGGAAGCGATGTGGCATTCAATTGCGTGTGTTGTTTTGAGAGAGGCTGTTTTGTTGTTTTGAGTGAGACTGATGTGTTGTTTGAGTGAGGCTGTTGTGCTGAGTGAGGCTGTTGTACTGTTTTGAGTGAGGATATAGTGCTGCGTAAGTCGCCTGCCGCCTCACCTGTATTGCTGTCTAGATCGCCGCCTGCGTGACATTTCTCGATCGCGCGTTTGCCACACGTGCGCAGTCTAGCACTTGAGGAGTTAGCTGCCACAGTCTTGATCTTACACACCCTCTCCAGCATCATACCCTCCCCAGCGTCTTTCACCCTCCCCAGCATCTTACACACCCTCCCCTGCATCATACACACCCTCCAGCACCTTACACCCCCTCCAGCACCTTACCTACCCTCCCCAGCATCTTACACACCCTCCCCAGCATCTTACATACCCTTCCCGACACCATCCCCATATGGAGGTAGGCCTACACAGTAACTTGTTCTTTCTTAACCCCTAAATGGCCATAGACGTCGAACAACGCCATTAGTATGAGTGCCGTAGGGGTTGAATTAGCGCGACCTATAAAAAAAAATGAGAATAATAATGGGAAAGGAACGAAAGTCAGTGATAAGTTTACACGACCCTTCTCTGCCATCCCAGACACTCATCATCTCGCCTGTTGTCTTCACTTGGTTGACATGTTATTGGTGAGTACAGCCATTTGACGAATTTTTCTGCGAGTCATAGTAAATCACAGGATGGGTTTAGGAAGCTAGAAAATACATTATCAGGTGCACCAGACGATTATCTTCCATCTATAAGGAGAAAAAAATTTGATTTCCGACAAGATGGTCCCTGTGGTGCACACGAATGTATTACCTCACGGCTATTGAGGGACTTTTCCTGCAAGTGCTTTTTTGTTTTAATTCACCTTAAGGTAATGACCAGCCTTTGCTTCACACTTATGGGCTGCCTGTAGTTTGTATCTTGTTTCCGGAAGTCTTGTTCAGTCATTGATAAGACTTCATTAAACTGAGTGGGAGACAGTCTAGAATATTGTCTGAATTTTTCCTCTTCACCTGAAAGTTCTTGAATGAGATGATGGTATTCGCCCAAATTTGGTAATCTCACATTTGTCTCATGTATCCATTTCTTTTATACTTTTTTGTTAATGGCTGGAATGAGCAGTAATAGCTCCTCTTCCTCCTCCTTCTCCTCATAGGACCACTCGGTACTGTCTTCCATGGCTTCAGTGATACAGCCGAACACAACATCCACAACGTAACCCATTGACATCACTTGTGGTTTGAAAAGTCAAATCTTAAGTATCGTGAGCGTGCGTCCGCAGCATAGCTAGCATCGTATCCTGTGTGAAACGGCCTTACAACTCAGTACTGAGTTACAGCAACAGTACAGGCAATACAAAAGGCTAAATAATATGCACAGCAGCAATATGCAGATACAGAGGTGCATTATATTATAGAAACACTACATATATCAAAGTGACAATATAAGCTGTATATATACTGTATATATATATATATATATATATACATATATATATATATATATATATATATATATATATATATATATATATATATATATATATATATATATATATATATATATATATATATATATATATATATATATATATATATATATATATATATATATATATATACATATAATACAGTACTTAGAATACAGGTCACTGAATAGGGGAATATCTATCATCATCATCATTATCATCACAGTCATCATCACCATCATCATCATCATCATCATCATCATCATCATCATCATCATCATGTGTGTATGCTCAGTTGACTGTAATGAGTGTAGACTAGTAAGAGTGAGTGTATACCATAGTAAGAGTGAGTATAGACTGTAGTGAGAGCGAGTGTAAACTAGTGAGAGTGAGTGTAGACTAGTAAGAGTGAGTGTATACTGTAGTGAGAGTGAGTGTAGACTGTAGTGAGAGTGAGTGTAGACTAGTGAGAGTGAGTGTAGACTGTAGTGAGAGTGAGAGTAGACTATAGTGAGAGTGAGTGTATACTGTAGCAACAGTGAGTGTATACTGTAGTAAGAGTGAATGTAGACTGTAGTGAGAGTGAGTGTAGACTGTAGTGAGAGTGAGTGTAGACTGTAGTAAGAGTGAGTGTAAGTGATATTACCAGATTATTTTATTCCACTGAGGAGAGCCCTGTGGTAGTGAAGGGGTCAGTGAAGGTCACATTAACACCACCACTACAGTAAACCCATCCTTAGCTGAGCAAAATCGTCTGAAAATAGCAAGAGGAAGTACAGCTGACGCCTGCATGGTTAAGGGTAGGATACTCCCTTTTGACACACAACCTTGGCCCTGGTACTTGGATTCGTACTAAAATAGATCCCAGAACTTGTGCTTCCAGATATTAACATGCCTGTAGCACTGGCCGTAGGTGGGGGACCCGAGTACCACATCTCAGGTGCCACAGGTTGCCCGTCCAACCACCTGCCGTCCTTCACTCCCACCCACCAAGCTGTGGACACACGTGTGCTAAGGGGTAGGTGACACATGAGGGGATACATGTGGTGCGTGATAATACATGTGATGCGTGACAGGACAGGCGAACCACTTACGTTCACACCCACCAAACTGTGGACACGTAAAGAACATGCATGATGAAACAGGCGCGACACGGTCTCTTTTAATCTCAAACCTGTTTTGTATATATATATATATATATATATATATATATATATATATATATATATATATATATATATATATATATATATATATATATATACAAAACAGGTTTGAGATTAAAAGAGACCGTGTCGCGCCTGTTTCATCATGATTGGCGGGTTAGTGCCCTTGAAACGACATGTGAAGGTGTGTTGCATCATCTGTCCACGTGCGAAGATAGATGGATTTCATGGAAAGGATTGCATAGTCTCTCCAGACTGATACATATAAACTATACTAGACAGAAGGATAAGATCTATTGTACTGTTGATGAGAGTTAAAAAGATGAGAACAGGATTATCACAGAAACTAACAGTATGAATGGCTGTAATAAAGTTTCAAGACGTCGAGCGGGAAGAATTAGCTCATTTCATCAATACCGTACTTTTGAAGCAACCTTTACTTGCCGGATGTTGGATGATACAGTTGGGGTTGTGCCTAGAGTTGCAGAAATGACTAGGAGTACCTTCATCTTCGTAATGGACATCCTTTTACTGCCTTGTTTAATGCTTAACATCTGACTACAAGAACATCTAAAGCAACACTGTCAAGGGGGTGTTGAACGGTATTGTCAGGTGGGTGTTGAAATGTATGGCTTTGGTGCTCAAATGCTTATGAAGATAACCATTACGGTATTAGTAACTTTGTATTTTGATTGACATTCTCAGTGCTTTAAAGGAGAGTGTTGGTGGGTGGAGTGAGGAAATCACAACCCTCATTAATTAACACTTACATACAGTCGAGCCCTTGGGAAAGAGAGAGAGTGTGTAGTTCAACATCCCCCAAAAGTCACCAGCCACAAAGAGGTCACCACCGAGCTCCTTACAGCGGGCACGAACGACATCATACACGTCACCAGAGCGATTTTCATAGATACAATTCTTGGCCAGCAGTTCCTCCACAGTGATGTTGGGGGCATACTGACCTGTGGATTTACAACAGAGATGCAGACATAGCCATTGATACACTTCATTATGGTAGACAACAAAACACTGAACAACGGCATTTGAAACCCAGTGATGTGATTTGTCCACGAGTGTACATGAGGAAGCTTCTGGTGACAACAACAGAGCTACAGTCAAGAAAAGTTGGCCATATTGTTCCACTGTGTCTAATTCACATTTGAGGTATGTCCGGCATTTTCCTCCCTGAAGCATCGTATCAGAGGGAATCAATCATCCATGGCCCGAGAATTATACCAAACTTTTCTGAGCATAGAAACATTTGGGATCAGAGGAGAGTGAGAAATACCAGATATGAAAATACAGTTTTAGGTGAACTTCTCTCCCCAGATTTACATGATAGTGTTGAAACTATTACCATACAGATGGGCTACTTAGGCCAGGGAAGGAAAGGTTGTTGTAAATTTAAAACCTAATAAGCCATGGGTATATTTCGGTATGATTTTGTAGGCATTATATATATACAGGCGAAGTCAGTATTTCTCTTACACGTGTGTGGCTCCGAATTAATGAAACAAGATCCAACATATCCAACATGCTTGAATTCTGCTTTTTATCCTTTTTCTTTTTCTTTTTAAGCATGATCTCTTTGGATAGGCTGTCTGCATTTTTAGGTTCCTGTGAGTGCTTCATTAAAAAAAAAAGAAAAAAAAAATCTATACTCCATTTACTCCAGTTCGACCTAAAATTGCCCTTTCTCCATCTTCATTGCCGAGATGTAACTGTGGATTAAATGCTAGAATACGGTGCTGACCATGAAGAAGTTCTGTGAAGAGGATGTAGAGCTGTAGCAGTGTCTTTTTCAGCCACTGATCTGTGTGCAGTAAGTTGGAAAAGGATGAAAATCTGTGTGAAGTTAGAGTAAATTGAGTGTGGTATTCGCTAGAATAAAATACTAAAGTTAATTTTGACTATTAAAACTCTCAGGCTCTTTTTTTAGATTTTCATTCACCTGACAGAAACCGTCTAGGGACAACTGGTAGTAAATGATGAGACTATGTAGCCATGAGGATCTTAACCTGAAAAAATTGCATTCAGTGTAGCTGAGAGATTAACACATTTATTTTTCTTTATCCTGTGACTACTATACCCACAGCTGGGCAACACATACACACGAGGACGTACCACCAAGAATACGACTGTTTCATGGTCTCATACCTTGCCATTAAAAGTACTACAGAACACAGAGTTAGTTATTAGGGGTTTATCTGCTAAATACATCGCTAAGGAAGATGTGATACGGAGTCTTCTTTATCACCTGGTGTTTCAGGTGCTCTTACCTTGATAGGGCGACAGCGTGTGATTGGAACAGGTGCTAATGGTGCAGTCATCGTTCAGGTGAGGCCCATCCGTCACGCACTCTGGCACGAGGAAGAAGGAGGAGGAGAGGGAAGAAAAAGAAGAAAAGGAGGAGGGGGAAGAAGAGGAGGAGGAGGAAGGAAAAGAAGAAAAAAGGTGGAGGAGGAGGAGGAAGGGGAAAAAGAAGTGGAGGGGGAGGAAGAAGAAGAGGAGGAGGGGAAGATGAAGAGGAGGAGGAGTGGGAAGAAGAAGATGAAGAGGAGGGGGAGCAAAGGGAAGAAGAGGAGGAGGAGGAAGAAGGAGAAGAAGAAGAACAAAAGGAGAAGAAAGAAGAGGCATATATTTTAAAACTTATCAACTGAAATTGATTCATTAAGGCAAACTGTCAATTTTTGCCACATCTACAACACGAATTTGAGCAGCCCGAGATTTGACCTAGGGTTCTTCTAATTGCGATCTGGGCGTGCTAACCAATACACCACGGCCTATCTTGAATTCTGGGACAAAGGTGACCAAGGATGAGGTGGAGGGAATGGAGGATGGCTAGGACTGCACTGATGAGAATATGACCTTGCTTCCTAGTGTAATATACCGCCTGTCACAATACTCCTAATATTCAGGCTCCTATGACTCACTCTCACCTAAACAGAATCGTCAAGAATAGAATGCTAGAGTTGTCTATGTCATGAGATGAGTAATTGTTTCATATTGTTAAGATCCGTTCGAGATGCCAGGATACATTACATTGACGAGGTCATAGGCAGAGGGAAATACAGACTGTGAAAGACAGTTCAAGATTTAACCAGCTGCATGTGATAAGAAGAGGGCACCAGTTGATTCCTGCATCCGAGAGTTGGACAGAAAAGGTGTGAGAGTGCGATGTTAGCCTACCTGCCATAATGGACGAGGGGTGCAAGCAGACAGTTCAGAAGGGCAGTTATCATTGATATAGTGATAGTAGAGATAGATGCAACAGTGCGGGAAAGAGGGGGACTGTAGGGAGTTATTAGCTTAAGAGGAGAAGAGTTAATGAGGCAGAAATTCTGACTCCATCCCGTTGAGAAGTTAAATGAGTTGGTATTCCTCGCAAGGGTAAATAGGCCAACATATGTGCAGGGATAAAGATAGCACAGAGTCGGTCCAGCATGTATGCCCAATCTCAGGGATGCTGATTTTGTAAGGGGGGTAGCATGGTCTTTCCATGTTAGGTCCCAAGAGAAAGAAACTCCAAGGATATTGAGGGACGAGAAGACCGAATTGAACTGTGTATTGTTGAAAAATAAGGAGGATTCCTATAGAGGATTTCTGGTTGAAGAATGGATGTAGAGGATTTTCGGTTAAAGAATGGAGGAATTGAGATACTGATGCATTAAATATCAAAAACACGTCAGAAATCAGGTGTGCCACGGCATTATCCTGTGATTGTTTAAGTCACTGCTGTGATGGACGCTGTGACATACTGGTGGAAAGGTGAAGGGTGGAGTCATCAACGTATGAGTGGATAGGGCTAGATGAGCAATTCAATATGTCACTAAATAGAGGGAAGAGAGTTGGTGACAAGATACAACCGTGGGGAACACCGCTAATGATGAGAAAAACCAGTGGTCGTCTACAACAGTGACAGCAGAATGACCAGAAAGGACTAGAGATGAAGACATAAGTAGAAGGGCAGGTACCTTATTAGGGCAGTTTGGAAATTGAAAATACGTGAGAGTCGATCGAAAACCTCTGTGACGTCAAGTGCAATGGCAAAGATTCCACCAAAGTCCCGAAAGGAGGATGACCAAAAACCTGAAATGCATGTGTGTGTGTGTGTCTGTGTGTGTATGTGTAGATGATTTGGATGATACTGATAATGTAGGTGATGGTGTGGGTAACAGATACGGTGTGGGTGACGATGATAATGTGGGATGGTGTGTGATGGTGATGGTGTAGTGATAGTTATGTAGTCGAAGCAACTTACCATTTCTAGTCCAGCACTCCACAGGATCTCCCGAATCATTATGCTTGTAGCCAACCATGTGATTGTGGAAGCTGCACGTATCAGGATCTTGGAAAGCGAAGATCTGTGCGTCAGGGTGATGGCTGGCCTTTGTAGCGCAGTGAAGGGCTGACCCGGCCTTCACTTCCCCGACCTTCTTCTCGTTTAGGGTAGCTTGGGAAACGTGAACCTTGTACCACATTTGCTGCCCTCCTGCCATCACTGACACCGCCATCATCATCATCATCATCATTATCTCCAGCGTCATCATCAGTAGGAGTGGTGTGGCTGTTGTCCTCATTTTGGTTCTACCTGTATCATCATCATCATCATTATCATCATCATCTCTTACATACCCACCTCACATAATGATATATCCCCATCTTTCCATTCGCATTTTATTGTGTCCATGCGCCATAGTATCGTCAATTTAGGAGGCTGGCTGCACCTCTCCAGTACCACATCCTAGGTTTTCCACAAACAACGTCTTTGAAACACTGTAGGATTTGCAGTTTGCGTGGTAATGAATATTGGTTTTTGTGTTTCGATGTATGTTGTGCCTGGTTTTGTTACATTAAAGCGTATATTTGGCGGTTTTTTATTACACTATATATTCGGAAGTTTTATTGACATCTGCTCCATTGGTAGGAGTTACTTGGTCACGCGACGTTAGAGAGGGGCGCCTCCACGTGGTAGCACCGCCATAACCAAACGGATCCCCTGCCAGGTTATGTAAACGTCCCTCCCTCTCTTCCCCCCAAAAGGTGGATGGTGGACGTCAGGAAAAGTGTAACTTCAGCCAGCAGGTCACCGGATTCACATTCAGATAAACCTACAACAACAACTTGAGCAAAGTGACCCAAGGTCACAACACCCCGCCTGTGCACCAAATTTGAGGCACCCTACCCTCACCCTTACCCGTGGTGGATTCCCACTCCCACCCTTACCCCTGGTGGATTCCCACTCCCACCCTTACCCCTGGTGGATTCCCACTCCCACCCTTACCCCTAGTGAATTCCCACTCCCACCCTTACCCCTGGTGGATTCTCACCCTCACCTGATGGATTCTCACCAAAATCGAACCACATCCTCAGTTCCACATACCCAACACCTGTGCAAACTTTGAAAATGACCCATTTATTGGTTCAACAGATAATCGATGCACAGCCTCACAAATAAATGAAAGAAAAGCATTTGGGAGCCGAATACTTATCGCCCGCCAGAATATGCTGTTGGCCAAGTCCAAGATTTTGGCCATATCTTAATACCCTGAAGGTTTCATATTGATAGCTCAAGCCGTTCATGAGATATAATGGTGCTAAACGCGGGCGATTAGAAGGCGGAGCGATAATCTTTTTGCCTGCCTCTGTGTGTGTGTGTGTGTGTGTGTGTGTGTGTGTGTGTGTGTGTGTGTGTGTGTGTGTGTGTGTGTGTGTGTTCCCATTGTATCTCATGAACGGCTTGAGCTGTCAACATGAAACCACGTGCACACACATCCACCTCCCGAAACCACATGCACACGCATCCACCCCCCCCACACACACACACATCCACCCCCCACACACACATCCACCCCCCCACACACATCTACCCCCCACACACACACCTCCTCCTCCCCCCCACACACATCCTTCTACCCCACACACACACATTCATCCTCTCCCACATGCACACACATCCACCCCCACACATACACATCCGTCTCTCACCCACACACCCACACATCTGTCCCTCCCCCCCCCACACACACACATCCACACATAACCACAATTACACACACACACACACACACACACACACACACACACACACACACACACACACACACACACACACACACACACACATTCTGCATTACTTTCTCTGTACCCGGCAATCAACATAAAGTACTTGAGTGTGGCTTTTGTTTTGTGTTGTTTTGTTTTGTTTTTTGCAATTTGATTAAGTGGTTGGTGTTTGTGCTTCTTGATTTAACTCCCTCCTCCTCCTCCTCCTCCTCCTTCTCCTCCTCCTCCTACTTCTCCTCCTCCTCCTCCTCCTCCTCCTTCTTTCGCTCGTTTGATCCTTGTGCCTCGAGGTGACCTGATTATTTCTTTTACCTGTGAAGTGAATTAGGGTTCCGGGGTCTTAAATTGTCAGTGAATGAGTGTGTGGCCCATTTTACTGGATATATTTCTCTCTCTCTCTCTCTCTCTCTCTCTCTCACACACACACACACACACACACACACACACACACACACACACACACACACACATAACACACACACACACACACACACACATACACACACACACATACACACGCACGCACGCACGCACGCACGCACGCACACACACACACACACACACACACACACACACACACACACACACACACACACACACACACACACACACACACACACCGTCCGTAGTCACGCAAAGTAACCTTGAGACCTTCCATTAGAGAAATTGGTGCGTTTCATTTACATATACACACCTTGTTATAAATGGACAGGTATTTCCATCAGGTGTGTGTGGGTTTGTTAATACACCTTAATTGTTTACCTGGGATTGAGGTTGTAGCCTTGTGTTCCTATTTTGGTGTTTTGATTTGCATTATTGATTTGGTGCTACTACTGCTACGTGTACTACTACTACTACTACTACTACTACTACTACTACTATAATAATAATAATAATAATAATAATAAGAGGAAGAAAACGGCAAATTTTATTATTTTTATTATTATTGCCATTGTTATTATTACTATTATTATCATCATCATCATCACCATCATCATCATCATCATCATCATCACCATCATCGTCACAACCACCACCACCACCACCGTTATTTGCCCCATACTCCTCCTCATCATCATTATATTTTATCTTATATTTCTGCTGTTTAACGTCGATGAGGAGGGATGTCTGGTAATAAAGGGATTAATATAGAATAACCCAATGCTTCTCCTTTTATATATTTAACCTCTTATTATGCATATATGTCAATTATAAGCCAGGGATATAGCGATTATACGTCAGTTATATGTCGATTATACTGCTGTAGGTGTAATAGGAAAGACTGGCGAATCTTCCTTGATGTAACGTAATTTGCGACATGGCGGAAGGCATGGGTTGGAGGAGAGAGAGAGAGAGAGAGAGAGAGAGAGAGAGAGAGAGAGAGAGAGAGAGAGAGAGAGAGTGTGTGTGACGGTGAACTATTGATTTATTTTCAGCCTTTATATTCTGTCTTTGTCTCATCCTACAAAGTACATTTTTCTTTGTACCCGTGTCGTATGTTTTTTTATTATTATTATTTTTCCTTCATGTCTGTTTCCTGCTCGCCTTTTTGCGTTTTTATTTCTCTGCTCTGGTCGTATTGAGAGAAAATTAGATACTGGTAAGTCATTTATCGCAAGACAGAGCAAATCACAGTTAAAATATACACGCCTTTCACCTCCCTCCCCCCATCTCTCAAAAAAGGGATCTTGAATTTGGCTCTCTATTGTATTTTGTTTTTCTCTTGGAGGGAACTGTTACTGCGGGCTCATGGCCTTTGGTTCCTTCTTCCTCGCATAAAAAAGAAAAAGAAAAGAAGAGCTAATGCAACTTGAATGCAACTGTGTCATAATATATAATAATTCTGGAACAAGGTTTTAGAGTCAGATGATGTGTTAGGAAGCGGGGGGTAGGAGGGGGGTAGGTTGACCAAGGCTGGGGGGGGGGGTGAATATATGACTCCTGGCAAAATGGGGACGCGGCCCGAAAAAGATTGAGAACCGCTGAACTAGAGGATCGATTTGACTAGTAACCAAGGAGACATATTTCCCCATACCCAAGGCTTATTGAGATTTGACCAGTAACCATGGAGATTCATTCCTTCATACCCAAGGCTTATTGGAATTTGACTAACAACCAAGGAGATTCATATCCTCATAATCAAGGCTCACTGGGATTTGACTAGTAACCATGGAGATTCATTCCTTCAAACCCAAGGCTCAGTGGGATCAGACTAGTAATCAAGGAGATTCTTTTCCTCATAATCAAGACTCATCGAGATTTGACTAGTAATCAAGGAGACTCATTCCCACCTTATAACCAAGGCTTATAGAGATTTGACTAGTAACCAAGGAGATTCCGATATTTTACTAGCATTCAAGGTTGTGAATAAAATCGTCTGGAGAGAGAGAGAGAGAGAGAGAGAGAGAGAGAGAGAGAGAGAGAGATTTCAAAGTTGAATTAAATCGTCAGGAGGTAGCGAGAGAGAGAGAGAGAGAGAGAGAGAGAGAGAGAAACATTTCGAGGCTGAATTATCTTCTGGAGAGACTTCCCTAGGACGTCTCTCTCTCTCTCTCTCTCTCTCTCTCTCTCTCCTAACGAATTTATTGATCTTCGGATACATTCGTATAATTGGAGTAATTATGTGTATTCTTAATTAGGTCATCAGTACGAGAGGCTTTCCTGAGCTGAAGAAAATCGTCTGGTAGGAGAATAAAATCGTCTGGTAGGAGGAGCAGTTAATTAAAAGGATGTTACCTGGATAGAAAGGGTTGGTGGGGAGAGCTGGCATATATTCCAACAGATTAGTAGTGTTGAAGGCTGTCATAGTTGAGAGAGAGAGAGAGAGAGAGAGAGAGAGAGAGAGAGAGAGAGAGAGAGAGAGAGATGGCTAAGAATAAACTAAAAATAAAAAGGAAAAAGCCACTAGAGAAGGGGGGGGACGAAAGTTGAAAAAGTATATAAAAAAGTAAAATTCAAGCTATTAGGCCAAACCCAAGAGAATCCAGCCAGTCCCAGAAAGCTACGTCCTTCGGTCCTAACCTTAGCATACATTGGTCCTAGTCACGGGATCCTTGAGTCCTAACAAGCCATAGTTCTGAGATCCTAACTGAGGCATTCTGTGGTTCTGTACTTGCCATTTTTAGGTCCCAACCTTGATATGCTTCGGCTGTAGTTTTGGCGTTGTGTGAAGGGATATTTATGGGCATTAGTCAAACCAAACCTCACGGGGCGTAACTTGTTCAAAAAACTCCTGTCCTTCAGTCTTAACCTTGGCATTCTTAGATCATAACTAGGGCAATCTTCGGTCCTAACAGCATTGTTCAATTATAACTTTAGCATCCTTCGGTCATAACAGTGGTATTCTTCAACTCTTCGATTCGAATTCTCCCACCGGAATTCCTAAGATTAAGTTGTAACCAATGAGATGTTTGTAAAATAAGTCCGATTCTTTGTCATTAACGCGGCAACCACAACTAGAATTTTCCAATTAAGTCTTGACCTTACCTGACCAAGGATCCCAACTCTCCTCAGCACCAGGGAACAATTACAAGTGCTACTTTTTTACAACTAAGCGATCCAGTAACTCGCCGCCAACAAGTACCAATCTTCAGCGCTACTCCACGCGCCCAATTCAATCAAGCGCCTCCTCGAAAGTGACTTGTATCAATCATGTCGTCAGGTTTTGAAAATAAGCTCCTCCCACTCCGTCATCCGACCAATCAGCTTCGTCCAGGATCTAAACAAGTGTAGGTGCCGGATGTCGCTTTAGTGTAACACCGGAACTCATTTTTATATACAGTCCTTTCAAATCATGCTATACACCCACTTTCAGCTGTTCATGTTAATATTGTATATACTTTTAATATGCTTTTAAATCGTGCCTCACGCCAACTCACAGTCACTTGATTGATGTCAACAACTTCAAAAAGCGAATTAGAATAAGCTGGTTGACCTTGCCGTTATTCCCTAAAGCTAGAAGACAGTATTTTCTTTGCTGTTCTTGCTGCTGCCAGATGGTTTTATTCAGCTTGCAGGAACACTCAGTGATGGAATTATTTTTTTAAACTCCAGCCAGTTCAAAATCACCCCCCTAAGATGAGTAAAATCGTCTGTAGATAAAAAGAATAAAAATTGAAGTACTTGAGTAAAGGGTTAAGCTAGCATGTGAAAGTGAGATTTTTGTAATGGATTTGTTTACATATCTCAAAGTCTGTATATGGCCGTATAATATTGCTTGTACTACTAGGTGTTTCCCAAATGATCACAGGCCTATCCTACACCTGATATGCTTAGTGTTACGTGGGGTATTGTAAGGGTATTACTTGTACAGGTGTATTAATTGCTACCTGTAGATTGAGAGAAAGACTGGTTGATAGGCAGAATAAATTGTGTGTGTGTGTCCCTCCGCGCACACACACACACACACACACACACACACACACACACACCACCCTCTTTACGATAATTATAAACCCTGACTTTATTTTCCTATTTTCTGCCGTAGCGTTGTATTCACCTACTGTGGATGCATTAGTAGAAAAGGTTGGTGTGGCGGGGAGTTGTTTTATTTGGTTTAGTGTTTGTTTTAATTTACTCGTCAACCGTTTGGGGGATTTTATTACTGCTGTAGCCACCATTACTACCACCGCTACTACTACTACTACTACTACTACCACCACCACCACCACCAGTATCACTACTACTACTACCACTACCACTACTGCTACCACCGCTATCACTATCACTACCATCATCACCATCACCACCACTACGACTACTACTACCATCACTACCACTACTGCTACCACCACTACCACCACCACTGCAACTTTGAACCAATATTTTTTGGACTAGAAGTGTTAGTATTACCACGACTACTACCGCTACCACCACCACTACAGCTTCAACCAACATTAGTAAGACTAGAACAATCACTGCCACTACCGTCACTACTACCAGCATACCACCCTCAGTAATAATAATACCGCCACCACCAACCATCACCGCCAACCACTACTACCATAAACATCACCATCACTACCATTACGTGCTCCATCACCACCACCACCACCACCACCACACTCGTCCTTCATCTAACCACAATATTCAAGTCGAGTATAATTTTGATTAATCCATACATATTTAAATCACTTCCCATGCGAATATGCTACACTTAGGCAAATTAATCCTCGACCCAGATAAGTCAAATGTAGTGCAGCTTAGAATCTTATTGTTGTTATAATAAAATGATTGTGGTGGGCTTGACTGGGTTGGGTTGGGTCGGGTATGGTATGGTTAAGTGAGACTGGGTAGGATTAGGTAGGGTTAGATGCGGTGAGGCTGCGTCAGAATTGGTTAGGTTAGGTATGGGGAGGTTACGTGAGATTGTGAGGTTAAATACAATTAGACTGGGTTAGGTGAGGTTAAGTTAGATTAGGCTGGGATAATTTAGGTTGGATTAGGACATTCGAGGTTAGGCGAAGTTCAGTTCGAGCAAATATTTATAGGTTAGGTGAGACTGGGCTAAATTAAATCGGTTTAGATATGATTAAGTTGGTTTGGGTTAGGTGAGGTTGAAATACAGAACCACAGGTGTTTATTGATAAAGTGGACTGGCGTTTGAACCGATTATGAGGCACGAGTTTTGTTGACGTCACTTCATAAGCTGGTGGTTAGATTTTGCTGGATTTTCCCGCCATTGTCCTCCTGCCTGTGATCTGTCGCCTTGTTCCCACTGCACCCACCAAAGGTATGCTGTTTGACTTCATTCTGTATCTCTGACTTGGCCTACAATTTCCATCTATCCAACTTGAATACTGAGTTGTAGCAATAGATTAATACTAGAACATGTAAGTCACAAAAAAGTGCCATTGAAGAGGAGCCGTAGCGCTGCACTTTTCTGCCAATGACCCATGTGAAGTAAGGGGCAAAAGGACGAAACTCTGAGTCAAGTTACCCTGAAAAAAAGTAATATAATGCAGGATAGTATAATATTCTAGGAAGCTGTGGACAGTTGAGAGTTGTTTGTGAATTGCAATAAAGGGACAGGCAGACAGACAGACAGATAGAGGACAGACAGATGCAGAGAACGGAGACACGATAGGGGAGAAGAATCCTGACGTAATTATGAGTGTAGTTGACTTCATAGCATACTACATTATATTTGTGCCCTAACTTTAGTAGCATGTTTATGTATAACCAAGGTTCGTTAACAAGTAGTGAACTAACACACACACACACACACACACACACACACACACACACACACACACACACACACACACACAATACTCTCTAACGGTAGTTGGTGGTGGGGAAATTTGTGTATGTAACTGTGGTTACCATGGGGAGGTTGCCATGGTAACATACTGGCCCCGCGCACGCACACACACACACACACACACACACACACACACACACACACACACACACACACACACACACACACACACACACACACACACTCTCACAGTAACCATATCAAACCATTGACCCCCACCCCCCACCCTCCGCACACAACGCATTCGCCCACCCACTCACACACACACACACACACACACACACACACACACACACACACACACACACACACACACACACACACACACACACACACACACAGCAACCACATCAAACCATTCATCCCCACCCCCCACACTCCACACACGACACATCCATCCACCCTCCCACATACACACACACACACACACACACACACACACACACACACACACACACACACAAGTTATTTTTGGATAAGGCTGGTAAAGAGACCTGTATGATCATGAGCGTTAATAGAGACAGTATTAACACTCTTATAGCAGTATGACTCACTCTCAGCTGAATGCTATCGCCAAGCAGAACCTGGAATAAAATACTAGAGTTGCCCCTACTATGAGAGGGCCCGGGTACCATCTAGTGGTTATAAAAGTAGCTGGACAAGGTTCTCGTCTTGGTAGGCGTCGCTACTTGGCTACTTTTGCTAGTGGCCGTATGACAGTGGAAGGACGAGGGTGTGTGTGTGTGTTGCTGTTGCATCATTCCTCTGAGGTAAGTGTTGGCTATTTGCTGTTTTTAGCCATTAAGGTGACTACATTAGGACACAAGGATATCGCACTGACAGCCAGGAAGTATCATGGCCCAAAGAAATAATACTTATAAGGCTACTAGACGTAATTCTGATGAGACAAGGGGGATGTTAGTGTGAGGGAGATGAGGAGGCCTTGTAGTCCAGTGCTGCCGTTTTGTGGAAAATCGTCTGCTGTGGAAAAACAAATGAACGACGAGCATGTATGTGGACAGGCGGACGTCGTTGCACACTAATTGTTCACGTTATTTTGTAGGAATAAGGGGGATATTGTCATGATTGGGAGGAACTAACATGTATTGTTATTCAGACCCTTCACAGGTGAGAGGGGTCCTTATCCTGCAGTGGTGTGTCACAGAGTGATGATGATGATGATGAAGATGGATGTGGCTACTGCTGATGTTGATGCTGCTGATGATGATGATGTTGATGCAAACTCTAGAATATGGTTAGATGATAGTGATGTATTTGATGATAATGGTGACGATATTGATATAACTTCTGTACTACATTTTTAACAGTGTTGGGATGGTGATGACATGCTGCTGCTGCTGACGATGATGATGATGATGATGACGACGAGGAAGATGATGATGGTGATGATTACGACAACGAAGACGACGACGACGACGACGATGATGACGACGACGATCTTCAAGTCATTGGCTGAGTCACCTCTCCCTTTCCTTTCTGTTTAACTTCGTGTTTTGGTGACTGGGCGTGTGTGTGTGTGTGTGTGTGTGTGTGTGTGTGTGTGTGTGTGTGTGTGTGTGTGTGTGTGTGTGCTTGCATATGTTCGTGTATGTGTATCTTGGTTGATGATACCGTAGTTATTCAAATGGCAGAATTATTTCCACACATTCATAGTTTAATTTCAAGGGTAAATATTAGGCCAAGAATATAGGACCTTTTACCTATACAATTACGAGACACTTACGCAATATTCTGAAAAGCTTATTACATCCCATAGACCACAGCACAGGGTTCCATAAGTCACTGATCACAGTCTTTTTATGTATCGTTAGGAAGTGGATGAATATGAGTGAAGTAATACATATATTTTGGTCTTTATTTGAAGGGAAGAATTAACCTCACAT
This sequence comes from Coenobita brevimanus, assembly GCF_032717465.1. Classification (NCBI taxonomy): domain Eukaryota; kingdom Metazoa; phylum Arthropoda; class Malacostraca; order Decapoda; family Coenobitidae; genus Coenobita; species Coenobita brevimanus. The sequence goes on along the minus strand of NC_137002.1, from coordinate 332,496 downwards.
ATTCTTTTTAATTTTAAGGATACAACACATGATTTTCTACATTTTATCACAGTAGCTCTAAGACCGGCCCTGACCGTCTGCTTCTCACTAACCATATTCGGATGAGAGGTGTTGTACTCATATAGGCTTTAGAGATTATAGTGAAGCCAAGTTACGTTCTACCAGCCCCACACATTGTCACACACCATCACCCTCTCACACCACACCACCCTCCCACACCGTATCACACCACACCATACCAATCTCTCACACTACACGACACGAAATCACACTCCCACACCACACCACAAAAAATCCTCCTCCCACACCACACCACAAAAAATCCTCCTCCCACACCACACCACAAAAAATCCTCCTTCCACACCACACCACACCACATCACACCACACAAAATTACCCTCCCACACCACACGACACCACAATATAATCCTCCTCCCACACCACACCACACATAACCACCCTCCCACACCACACCACACCACAATATAATCCTCCTCCCACACCACACCACACATAACCACCCTACCACACCACACCACACCACACCACACTAAACCACCCTCCCACACCACACCAAACCACAAAAAATCCTCCTTCCACACCACACCACACCACACCACACAAAATTACCCTCCCATACCACACCACAATATAATCCTCCTCCCACACCACACCACACATAACCACCCTCCCACACCACACCACACCACACCACACCACACCACACCACACAAAACCACCCTCCCACACCACACCAAACCACAAAAAATCCTCCTTCCACACCACACCACACCACACCACACCACACCACACCACACCACACCACACCACACCACACCACACCACACAAAACCACCCTCCCACACCACCACACCACACCACACCACACCACACCACACAAAATTACCCTCCCACACCACACCACATAACCACCCTCACACACCACACCACACCTCACACACAACTCTCCCCACACCACACAACACAACCCTCCACCACCACACTACACCATACCACACCAAGGAGATTAACCTAAGGGGCCTGAAGCTTCCGCATCTATTAATTCTGATACTGTTTCCAGGTAACTCCACACACACACACACACACCTCAGGTCACGTCTTTCACAGAAGAGATAACAGAAGGACAGCGAGCTGTAACTGAATCGCAAGCCAGAGATGGAGTGAGAAGAAGAGGTGCACAGGGAACAAGATGGAGAGATCATATGATGCAGATCTACCGAGCAAGGACGGAACAGACTAACAATCAATGGATCAGAGTGGAGAAAGGTGAGAGGGTCCCTATCATGCAGTGGTGTGTCACAGGCTGATGGTGATGATATTGATGGTGATAATGATGTTGATGCTGATGGTGGTGATGCTTTAATATCTCAACGTATGAGGTTACAGAATGCACAGTGAGGCTGCATAGTCAGGAAATGGAAGAATATGAGTGCAATTATTTATGTAATGTGATGAATAAGGATGGAAGATTAGAGGATGAAGTGACTGGAATGATGCGTCAGGGAAGGAGGGTTGCTTATTCTCTAAAAAGCAGTGGTTAGGAAGAGGGAACTGAAGATGAAAGTATGAAAAAAAAGGGGCACTGCATGGAAGTGAAGCTTGGATCTTGTTGAAAGGACGCAAGTCAAGAGTGAGAGCGGTGGAAATGAGCTACTTGAGAGGAGCATGTGGAGTTTCATAGAGAGAAAGACAGACAAATGGGCAGATGAAGGAACGTTGTGATGCCGATGTGGATGAGACTGAAAGCGTTAAGAGAAACACTTCGAGATGGTTTGGCCATGTGGAGAGGATGGCGAATAAGAAAATGACTAGAAGAGTGCACATGAGTTAGCTGGAAGGGTAGAGGGGGATGGGGAGACCGACGATGAGATGAAGGGAAAGAGTAGAAACATATGAGTGGGATACTTGAGCTAAATGGTAGAGGACAGTACATCATGAAGGCGATTTGCTTGTGGTCACCCCTTACGGGATTAAAGAGTCTGGCTATAGAAAAACAGATATAGATAAATTGGTAGGTGATGATGATAATATGATGGTGATGATGATGATGATGATAAGGAGGAGGAGGAGAATGGTAATGATAATGAGAATGACGGCGTAAATAATGATGATGATGATGGTGGTGGTAATGAGGACGACAACTACGATGATGATGATTATGATGATGATATTGATGATGATTTTTGTCGGCAGATGGAAGGACGAAACAGCAGGAACTCTACCATCGGTCCAAGCATCCACGATTCCACATCCACCCATCCATCCATCCATCTCGCTTGATGTTAAAAGCTAAGTCTATTTAACTTTAGTATCAATTGCTTCTTCATAAGCTTTCCAGCTGTCTGAACAGATCAGCAGTAGTTTTAAAACCTAAAATAACTCGGTTCTGGTGCTCAGTTTCGTACGTTTATTTTCCTTTTATCAGAACTGTCGCGGCAAATTTTGAGAAAAGTCCCTCAAGTAACTCCTACTATTTTTTTTACTAGGTTTCTAATGCTGTCCATAGATCTGTTGTTGCTTTAATAGTTTCCTAGACAACACAGTCTTGCGCATTTCTCTGCCACCCTGTTATACCATGTCATATAGTGTTCTCGCTTGCTTGCTGTCTACGCTCGCTCGGTTGAACAATAAATCACTGAAGAAAAGGTGATATAAAGCCCCCTAAGCCGCCATAGTATTACACCCTCGGTATGCAGTTCGTTCCCTGTGGCCTTGTAACTCTGTGTACCCGAAGCGCTTACAAAATAACTTGCAGTAATTTTCCTTTCGTAACTATACTCGTTTCACTTTAACTTAGCCTGAGTTGTTGTTGTTGTTCTTGTTACATCTTAGGCTCCTCTGGATGTGAACCCTGTGCTATGTTGAAGGACTGTCTGTGTTGTGGTGGTGTGGTGCAGGATGTGAGTGGGTGTGCAGTGGTGTGGGGATGCCACTTTGCAGTATGAGCACAGGGGATTGTATGTGTGTTATATTTTGTGTTAGTATTGTAGCAGGGAAGGTTGGTGTACTCGTGTCTCTGGGTTCGGTAGTGTCTGAAGGGTGTATGGCTGGTGGTGGCACATGAAGGATGCTGTTTGGTAGAAAGTTTTGGCTGGCTGGGGTGTCTGTGTGTTTATGTATGTGTTTGGTATAGAAAGTTTTGGCTGGCTGGGGTGTCCGTGTGTTTATGTATGTGTTTGGTATAAAAAGTTTTGGCTGGCTGGGGTGTCTGTGTGTTTATGTATGTGTTTGGCAGAAAATTTTGGCTGGCTGGGGTGTTTGTGAGTTTGTGAATGTGTCTGGGAAGTGTAGAGTCGGGTGGAGGAGGGGATATGTTGCAAAGATACTCTGTGTAGTGTTGGGCGGTTGTTCGATTTTGTTTGTAGAGAGGATGATGCAACATAAGGTTACAAAGGTGGGACGGATCTTGAGCTGAAGTGATGAACTGTGTGCCTCTCATATTCACTTGGTCTCTGACTGAAATTAGTTATGTTTCTTAGTGTAGGCTGTCAGTACTTGTGGTCTTAGTGTCTTCTGCTATCAAGGTATTGTTTTATGTTCTTTAAAGCTCCTTCGTGTTTGTGTTGGATATGATTACGGCTCAGCTTGTGCGGCAGTAATTCACGGTTGTTTTAATGTATTACTTATAAGTGGAGGATGGAGTTGGGTTGTATATGAGAGAGGGTGTGTGTGAATTAGGGGGAGTGATGCAGAATGACAGGGGACAGGGTGGCATAGAGGCGACTTGTTTGTGGCCACCTCTTACGGGATTAAGTCGTCTGGCTATAGATAGATGGACAGACAGATAGCTTATAGTTTCCGTACAGTTTGCCGAGTAGTAGCGATAGTTATCACTAGAATATGATGCTAGTCACGAATGAGTGCTGTGGAAAGAATGTAGGGCTGTAGTATTGTCTATTTCTGGTACTGATCTGCCTGACATTCTGGTATGCTTTAAATAAAACTCTGTGCCAAGTTAAAGTGAGAGGCGTGTATGTTTGTGTAGGAGGAACAAGAGACAAGGAGGTATTCTGTGGCCTGTTTTCTTTGTGCTTCCTGCATGACACAATAATAGTTATGACGGGGCATTGATGGCAAGTTTGTGAGTCAGCACACACTTACGGCCTCTCATTATACAAGGTGGTCCATATATTACGCCACTCAGTTCTTGTGTGTTGCGGGCACGGCTCAGTGAACATTACCAGTGTCTACCCTGCATCATTATCTACTTCCCATAACCCTCTTCAGGCTTAGCTTTATAATATTGGCTTTAATTTAGGTCCACTGATTGCATGGTGGAGAATTCCCATAACCATTTTTATGCTTAGCTGTATATCATTGTATTGTATAATCTTATATGTCCACTGATCACAAGGCTGAGTAGTAATTTGGTGAAGCAATCAGAATGTCTTAGCTCATCACAAAAGCCGTCCCCACAACACACAAGGCTGCAGAGCGCAATATACTTGTCACCTATATTAAGTCAAAGGCAAAGCTAAAAAGGTAAGGAAACAAGACAGAAAATTTTTTTTATTATTAATACTTCAGTATAGAATACATTAATAGAGACAGCAATATAAAATATGCACTCAAAAGTAGCATTTGCCCACAGAACATCCTGGAGGGGAGCGACCCGACTTGCAAGGCAGATCACACCATCACCACCAGGCTTCTCTCGGCAGGTCAGGGCAGATCACCAGCATCAGCAGCAAGTCATCTCACGGCTGGGGAAGACACGACACCCTGCCGCCGCCGCCACCACCACCACCACCACCACCACCAGACATCTCAAAGTAGGGGAAGACACCTCGCCACCGTCAGGCTTCTCACGGCAGGACCAAACTTCAGCAGGGTATGACCAGTGTGGGAAGGAAGCAGCGTCAAGGCAGCAGACTCCAGCACGACCTGTGGACCAGATGTGTATTATAGTAGCAGTTGTTGTTCCCTAGGCAGTCTGGCCGAACAGCCCCGAGTCCCTTAGGAAGGCCATGGCCGAGACCGGGCTTTCCCACAGAGCTCTCAAAGAGTGTATGTTGTGTTGTTGGCGTAGGTGATTGTGTGCAATGCAGTCTTCCATAATGTGCTTAATAGTATGGGGTGCTGTGTTGCATCCTGGACAGGCATCAGCGATGGAGTCATCCAGCCTCTTCTGGTAGCTTAAGAGGGCTGGATGGTGCCCACATCTCAGCCTGGCCAGGTGGACCCTGTCCTCACAAGGAAGATAGGATTCAGAAGGGTGGATGTCAGGAGGCCGTGCATGCAGCTGTGTGTTGTCTCTAAGTGACTGAATGGAGCGGCGAGTGATCTGAGTGTGGATATGCTTCTGGAAGCTGGTCTGAGGTGGGCGAGGGGGGAGAGATGGCAGTATTTGTGTATGGTATCGTGTGCTGGGTGTTGTTTTGATGTTCCTTGGTGTGGGTGGATGTGCTGCCATGTACTGTAGTGGATGTTGTGGGTTTGTGGAGGCTGCTGCAAGAAACTGGGTGCCTCTCATGTCTAGGTGATCCTTGACTTTGAGGACTTTGGTTTCTTGATGTAGGTTGTCTGTGGGTGTAGTAGCTGTGCAGCCAGTGATTATTTTTAGGGCCTTGTTCTGTATGGTCTGTAGAGTGTTGTAGTGTATTTTGGTCAGGTTAGAAGCCCAGGCAGGGCTTGCATAATTCATCACTGAACGTATGTATTGTTTGTATACTGTGGTGGTGGTTTCTTTGTTGTGTCCGAATGTTGTATGGGCAAGTGACCTCAAAGCATTGAGTCTTGGTGTTATTTTATTTTTAATGTTTGTGATGTGTTGTTTAAATGACATTGATGTATTGTATATTACACCAAGGATTTTGTGTGTGTGTGTGTGTGTGGTAGGGGAGTGTTGTTTATGGTGAGGTGTGGGATGTGACTGTGTTCTGCTGTCCAATTTGTGAGAAGAGTCACTGTAGATTTGGTTGGGGCTATTTTGAGCCTGTTTGTGATAAACCATTCGTGTAGTGTGTTCAGGTAAGGTTGAATGATGTGTGCAGCTGTGTTTGCGTTTTGGTGTGTACATGTAAGTGTTATATCATCTGCATAGGAAGCTATGTGTATCTGTGGTGTGTGGGGTGTGGGTACGTCGTGCATGTATAGATTAAAGAGTGTAGGGGACAAAACAGATCCTTGGGGGACGCCGTTTGTGAAGTTTCTGATGTTAGAAGACTGACCGGCAAATGTTACGTGTGCACATCTGCCTGCTAAGTAGTTTTGCCAGCCATCATTTTGTTATTGTGCATGTTTGTGTTGAGTATTTTGTTTGTGAGGTTGTGGCGGGGGATGGCATCAAAAGCTTTGCTAATGTCTAGTGTGACTAGGAGTGTTCTGTGTGGTGGCCTAGCTGAATTCATGCCATCGAAAACTCTCTGTGTAAGGTCTGTAAGAAGGGTGTTTGTGGAGTGTAGTGGCCTAAAGCCATGTTGTGACTGGGCTAGGGGAATGTGAGGTGTGACTAGTTGTAGTATCAGTCGTTCAGTGACTTCAGAAGGGGTGCAGAGGAGTGTGATGGGGCGATATGAGGAGGGTAATGTGGGGTCTTTGTTGGGTTTAGGGATAGTGATGATATTGCCATGCTTCAAGATGTTGGGTATTATGTTGTGTGAGTAGCTGTTGTTTGATATGTTGGTGAGTGCTTGTATGCCTTGTGGTCCTAGATGTTTAAGGTGAATGTTGCTTATGTTGTCTGGTCCACAGGCAGATGAGTGCTTGAGGTTGTTAATGATGTGCTTCGTCTGGTTGTAAGTGAAAGGTTCGTAGTCTTGGTCTGTGGGGAACTGTCTCTTACGTCTGATGATACGTCGGTCTTCCGGATGGGGGGTTAGATGGCTGACTTGTGAAAAGTGATTGATGAGAGTGTTTGCTTGTTGTTTGTTTGAGGGTATGGTGTCTGTTGTTGTGATGGCAGCATGTGATTGTGTGGTGTTGCTGTTGGAAAGTGTGATGCTGTTTAGTGTTTTGTAGAGTTTGCTGATGTTTGTTCTGTGGTCAAGTGTTTGGAGGTAATTTTTCCAGTTTAGTGTTTGCTGTTCTAATATTTTGCTGTTTATCTGAGTGTTGAGTTCTTGTATTTGTTGTATGGTGTCTTGTGTATGGGGTGTTGGGGAGTGTCGCAGTGTGTCCCGTTGTCTGATGAGGCCTTGAATTTCTGGTGTGAAGTTGGGGTTGTATCTCTTTCTGTTGCCTCTAGGGATGTGTCTTTTGTCTGCGTTTTGTATGATTGTATTGAAAGTGTTCACAGCTGTGTTGATGTTTGTGATCAGTGTACTGTTTAGTGTTTCAAAATGTTGGTCTGTTTCAGTTACAAAGGCCTCCCAGTTGGCTCTCTTATAATTAGTGTATGTGTGTTTGTGGCCAGCTGGGGTGATTCTGGTTTTGGTAGTGATGATGATTGGGAGGTGATCAGAACCTAGGGTTTTGACCACTCTCCATGATGTAGTGGGGGTGAGGTTTGGGGAGCAGAAGGTGATGTCTGGAGA
>NC_137002.1:280000-320000 GCF_032717465.1 Coenobita brevimanus | reverse complement strand
TAAAACTGATTTCGGGTTTTTTATAGTTTCCTACAATCTTTTTTTTTTTTTTCTTCTTCTTTCACTAGGGGTAGGATTTACCCCTGATTCGAATGATTGATTAATTTCCACCACAAGTGATGCCTAACCCCTATTTGGGGTTGAAGTCAAAATACGAAATAAAATCCTTGAAATCGACCGAGATAAGTTTTTCTTTTCATTTTTTTCACTAGGGGCAGAATTTACCCATATTTCGAATGGTTTTGAGGCTAATTCTCGCCTATTTCTTTCTTTATTAAATTAACCTACCGTAACCTAACCTGACCTAACGTAATCAAACTTAACTCCTAACCTAAGACACATTTGCGAAGAATGTCATAGAGAAGACCCCCTCCCTCTTCTAATTTGAGGAGTTTGTCATAGGAAAGGCTGGAATACCGGACGGGCATGACTGTAATAATTGGCAATAATACCCTGATTTCTGGGTCGTTTTTATATCAGTTCTCTCATTAATCTGGTCCACAATATCGTTCTTTTACTTCCTCTGTCACCAAGCTCAGTGGCAGAAATAGAAAATGCTATGGCTAAATAAGTCTCAGTAATATAAATGACATATTCGTATTTCGCCTCAATCTTCGTCTCCACAAATTAGCTAAACTCTGCATTTTTTTCCAGGCTCTACTTCGCTCACTGGCACAATGTTCAGCAGCAGTGAGGAGTGAATGTCAAGCAAGAATTAACACCTTCACTACGAGAGATGCATGTATGAACCATGAAGTTACCCGTCCTGCAGCCCACCATCCTTTTGGTACCATCAGTGCCACCACATGGTGTCCCTCTCCAGCACCAAAATGGATGGATGGAGGCTGCTTTTAATCCCTTCTGTTGGACACCCTCCTTGATCTGAATAAATCCGTCAGAGGCAGCCAGAATACAATTATACAGGCGTCATCGTACTGAAGGATCAACACAGCAGCTTCAGCAACAGGTATATGCAATAATTTTATAAATTGCTATTATATTTGCTTATAATTTTGCGATAATCGTTGTTGCAAGTGAGCATTTATAATTATATGAACAAACGAGTAAACTCTTGAATGCACTACTTAATCCTTTACATGCACTTATTAATAATCTCTTGTAATAGTATGCCCTAACCTTTTATACTCATATGGTTTAATCTTTTTCCCCACAGGTTGCCTCGCTGGTGTGTAGTGATGGTAGGGTGGAGGGCAGGCTGGGGTGGGGGTGGGGGTGGGGGGTAGCCAGGAGCAGGGAGGGTCATGGGGCAAGCTTAGGTGGGTTAGGCAGCAGAGTTATGGTCAACTAGGTTGGCTTTCTAGGCCGGGTAAAGTTAGGCGTGGTAGTCTTAGGTCATCTATTAGCTTACTTCGTTGATGTTGGTTGTATGGTTGTCCGGCCGGACATGTCTGTGGTTGTCGTTGTTGGTTGCTGGACACGAGTTTTTGTCTGAGCGGCGATACACCACCAACGGAGGAGCGACAGCATCATCATCAGCAGCATCGTCGTCGTCCCCGTCGTCATCAGTATCATCATCATCAGCAGCAGCAGTAACTTCAGCGATGAGACAGGTAACTGGATGATCCTGAAATGGAATTGAAATTAGCCAAATGTAACACATGACAAAATTCAATTTTGAATAATGGTTGAATATTAATCTTGAAGAGTAAAGACCTAAACACCTAATGTACATATGTTTTTTTTTTCCTAAACCTGTATATGTGGCCTTACTTTGATATAAGACAGCACTAAAAGCAGATTAGGTTTTGATAATTGTTTTTTTTTCACAGGCGAGCACAGAAGAGCGGAGATGCATCATTGACCACGCAGCTTCCCTGAACTCGATGTGCTGAAAGGGAGCGAGGACGGGAGAAGGGGTGATGGAGCAGGACGGAGGAGCGAGGGAGCGAAGACGGACGGGCAGAGGAGCGAGGAGATACGACCCACGAGGGAGCGAGCTACTACATCAACGGGATGCTGGTGTGTAAGCTGTTGGCAACCTTTCCCTTGTGACCGTATTCTCGTTAGCTCAGTAGGATATCTCTAGTCCGTTTACCCTAACCTGACAGATATCCATAATCTCTTCATGCTCAGTGGATAGCAAAGTGTAATCAGACTGGAGACTTTGACTAATAATCAAGGGGAGGCGGTGGTTCAATCGGTAGAGAGGTGGCCTGCAGTCCTACCGGACCCAGGTTCAAATCCCTGCTGGGACAGGGAACAGGTTAAGGATCTGAATTTCATAAAATCAGATTTTACGGATCTACCAGAAGACCCGCCGACATGTCGAAAAAATACCCCCGCTAATACCAATGAGACAGCCCAGCTATGTATTCAATATGAACGATGGGTGTTAGCGTCGAAGTGGTGACATGTAGAGGTGTATGGCATGTAGGAGGACTACTGGGCCTTGAGAGCAGGCTGTGAAGACTATGCCCAGAATCGGACACTTAAAAAAAAAAAAAAAAAAAAAAAATCCTTCCTTTTAGCGTAAGTCCATCGAATTTCCTGTAGCCAGGACATACGTAATGAAATAGTTAATATATTACACATACCAGTAAAGGTGTGAGTGGTAAAGGCAGGTGAAAACAGGCTATAGCATCACGTTACTTGTAGATGCTAAATGTTACTCTTTTACTTAACTTAGGCATTGTGTAGATACTGGACAAAATGTATAGGAAGATGGCACAATTATGCAAAACAAATCGTGAAGGAAGAGGTATTAAAGAAATCTAATCTCATGGGAACGTCACTATGCTATCACTAACATATACTGAATTAAGACAACTGATGGAGAATTATAACTGAGAACTGTTGCTGTGACTATGTTAATCTTACAGACTGATGCAGACGACGAGCCTACGACGAGGGGCGCAACCTGTGGCGTCGACGTGGGGGTGTTGTGTCGGCGTGAAGGTCGTTGTGTCGGCGTGGAGGTCGTTGTGTCGGCGTGGAGGTCGTTGTGTCGGCGTGGAGGTCGTTGTGTCGGCGTGAAGGTCGTTGGGTCGGCGTTAGGGCTGGGTCGTCGTTGGGGCCTACTGTGTCGGCGTTGCGTGCGGCGTCAGCGTGGGACTGCAGCGTCGAAGTGGAGCTGCAGTGCTGGTGTGCAAGTGCAACAAATACGTCAACAGCAGCTGCAATGGTAAGAAATAATTTAAGTTTTCAGTCTTGTGCTAAAGTTTGTTCATAAGATTGCTAGCTTGTACCTTCAACTTGACGCAGCTACCAAACACTAAGCAAACCAGAGAGAATAATTGTGAAAATACTACTAAACAAAATTAAACAATTCACGTCTTTGGGGATGTAACATGCTATCAAAAGTTCTATCTGTCTGCACATGCGTAAGTTAAAGACCACATATCTTTTTCCAGCATTTAACCTTTAAAAGTGCATTGCGTAATACTGTAAAGAACATTCCCATAAAATAACTGATCATAAAACTTAGAAGAAATGATGCAGCAGTGTTCATGTTCCGCAGGGATGCAGACGGCATACCTACCACGTTGGGGAAGAGGCGGAAGCTGCGATGTGGGCAGTTGTCGTCGTCATGGGCGGAAGCTGCGATGTGGGCAGTTGTCGTCGTCATGGGCGGAAGCTGTGTGGCCGGCGGAAGGTTCGGATGCTGCAGTGGTAAGATAAATTTGCTGTATGATAAATCTGCTTATACTTGCTGACCTTAAACTTTTAAAATATCTGCATATGTAACTAAAACATCCTTGTGCATACAAACACCTTAAGAGAACTGCTGCTGAGAGTACGTTCATCTTGCAGGGGGTGAGGAGCTGCCGAGACAGAGCTGTGATGTCGCCAGGATTAGATGAGGGCGGGAGATGAAGCGTCAGCGTGGGGAACTGTGGAAGCTGTAAATGGTAAGATGTGTTTTAGTGTTATCTGACTCTAATTACATGTCTTGGTCAGTTAAATATCTGCACGACAGTGAAAATAAACAGCCATGTAGAAAAATAACTTGGATGTCTGTTACAAATACGATCATCTTTCAGGCGGATGCTGAGGATCGGTGTCGGAGTACAGACCTGAGACGCCGAGGCCCGTGTGGGCGTCGTCGGTGCCCATGGGAGCGTCGTCGGGGCCTGTCGGGGTCTTCGTCGGGCCTGTGTGGGCGTCGTCGTGGCCTGTGGAAGCTGTGGTATTGCTGGCACCTGTAATGATGAACATTTTTGTTGACAGAGGTAATCTTGTTGGCATAATGGACTTGGTGCCTCTTCCTAAGTGATTTACTTGTCACCTTAATACTTTTATGTGAAAAATAGATATAGTTACGGCATAACTGAAATTGTTAGTGTCATTAAGTACTTTGCAACAATTTCCTTAAGATACCATTGTCATAAGAGGTGTTAATGAAATAGACCAACAAGATTACCGCTCAGATTCCATGTCCAGTTATAGATGGCGAATAATTATGGGAAAAAATAGTTTATGTAGCAGATGAAATAAGTCTGAAATAGCTTATCGGACTAGATCTGTCTATTCACCGACACTGGTATTACAGGGAGGGACGTGTGAGAAGAGGTGCACTTACTGAGGTGGCCAGAACAGCAAAGAAGGTACTACGAGAGGAAGCCAGAGGACGAGATGAGCAAAGAATACAAGAAATCATGCCTATGACACAAGAGGTCGGAGATAAAATGAGTGGATAACTGAACCGGGATGCCAGAGCAGTGTTGGCATTTCATCACGCCAGGTACAGTTTAGTTATGGCTTTTGGTACAGGTATGGCATATGATTGATTATACTGTTTAATATAATGATTATACCGTTGCATACGTTGATCAGCAATTTAGTTTCGTCTCCAAAATGCTTACACGTCTCGGCCTTGAAATTACTGAGCTAAATAAGATATAGTTTCAGTACAGTTATTAAAGAACTCGTAAGCCTCGTCATAAAGAGCATTCTCAACGTTCTTGGTCGTTACATTGCAGTTATTTAGGAAGATTTTGCCTCGGTCAAATTTCCACTGCTACCTTTAAACTAAATTGCTAGTTTCTTGAATTTGTAGTTTTTAATGTATTAGAAAAATGTTGGAATCCAGCTGACATAATGAATGGCTGCATCTGACATGCTTATTTTATGGAGACGATACATTAATTTTAGTTTGGCTCAAAATTGAATCCCCGTCTTGACTGATAAGTTGTAGCATAATTAACACAGAACTTTGTGCCAGTTACGAAAAAGTGCTATGGATGTGTAACACCGTAGTACTGTCGTAGTCTGTCTGAGCTACGTAATATGGCCGCGAAAAAAAAAAATTCTCCCAAATTGACGAATGAACTGTAGAAATAAATAAGATACCTACTTGGCAGGTGGAGTGAAGGCTGGGATGCTGGAGAGAAGCCGATGGTAGAGGGACACTGGTGATGCTGACCGTGGGAGGGATGATGCTGACCGTGACCGAAGGAGATGACGCTGACAGCGACCGTGGGAGGGACCTCAACAAAGAACCTCATCTGAAGGGAAGATCAGGTAAGTACTTCGCAAAACACTACGTACAATGAGACAATATAACAAGGGCAAAATATATATGGTACAGTAAGTGACAAAGCCAAAATAATGTAAACATTTTTGACGATAAAATAAGTGTGGATATTTTCAACAGAGACAGTCAGAAATAACGAATACACTGTTGTAAGTCCTGCTAATTTTATATGGCATTTACAGGAGGGAAATCATCCAGTTTGTACCACCTCAACATACTGCTCGGTGCCATTGATACCTCGTCTTGAATTTACCCCTCCGAGGATCGCTGCCTACCCAGAAGTATCCTCATCTTTCTTATCCGGTAATGTACAAGGACTTTGAACCTCACAATATTTTAGTTGACGTCAGGATATAGTAAATTTAGTTCACGACTCGGTTTACCTCCAAACACTCGGCCTTCAGTTAATCATATCTAGGCTTTGGTCACCCCTTAGTCGTCGTCAGTTCTGTCATAGGGTCGTATCATTTTAAAAGAGCACCAAGGTGTAGACATGACCCATATTATTTACTTCTTGAAACGTAATGAATGCCTGGCTTTTCTGTATCGTTGCTAACTACACTATATCGTGGAATGCAGGCTGATCACATGAATTAAAGGTGTTTCATAACTAACTCTATAACCTTATGGACTTGCTTACACCTTTGTGCTTTTTTTAATAACTCAAGTCGTTAGCCTCTCCTGTCAGTTGGTTAGCTAAGTCCTGCCTCATCACTGGCCCTTTATAAATTTATATCACGCCCCGTCCTGATTACTTAACCATCTTCCCTCTTTGTTAGACCCCCAGTCAGTCAGACAGTCACAGGCCCAGTCACTCCACGGTCACTGATTCCGCCTCTCAGTACCTTTAACCAATTGACTCACTGATCAGCAGTCGGCACATCTAGTCAGTCTACATTCTAGTCGATCACATTCACTCGTCAGTCCACACACTTTATCACTTCAAACCCTTACTGATTCAGTGCACATCCATCACTCCAAGCCCTTCATGATTCACCCCACATTCTCCAGTACTCCAAACACTCACTGTCTGTCAGTCTACAGCTTTAATCAGTCCACAGCCCTACTGACCCAGTCAGTCCACAGCCCTACTGACCCAGTCAGTCCACAGCCCTACTGACCCGGTCAGTCCACAGCCCTACTGACCCAGTCAGTCCACAGCCCTACTGACCCAGTCAGTCCACAGCCCTACTGACCCAGTCAGTCCACAGCCCTACTGACCCAGTCAGTCCACAGCCCTACTGACCCAGTCAGTCCACAGCCCTACTGACCCAGTCAGTCCACAGCCCTACTGACCCGGTCAGTCCACAGCCCTACTGACCCGGTCAGTCCACAGCCCTACTGACCCGGTCAGTCCACAGCCCTACTGACCCGGTCAGTCCACAGCCCTACTGACCCGGTCAGTCCACAGCCCTACTGACCCGGTCAGTCCACAGCCCTACTGACCCGGTCAGTCCACAGCCCTACTGACCCGGTCAGTCCACAGCCCTACTGACCCGGTCAGTCCACAGCCCTACTGACCCGGTCAGTCCACAGCCCTACTGACCCGGTCAGTCCACAGCCCTACTGACCCGGTCAGTCCACAGCCCTACTGACCCGGTCAGTCCACAGCCCTACTGACCCGGTCAGTCCACAGCCCTACTGACCCGGTCAGTCCACAGCCCTACTGACCCGGTCAGTCCACAGCCCTACTGACCCGGTCAGTCCACAGCCCTACTGACCCGGTCAGTCCACAGCCCTACTGACCCGGTCAGTCCACAGCCCTACTGACCCGGTCAGTCCACAGCCCTACTGACCCGGTCAGTCCACAGCCCTACTGACCCGGTCAGTCCACAGCCCTACTGACCCGGTCAGTCCACAGCCCTACTGACCCGGTCAGTCCACAGCCCTACTGACCCGGTCAGTCCACAGCCCTACTGACCCGGTCAGTCCACAGCCCTACTGACCCGGTCAGTCCACAGCCCTACTGACCCGGTCAGTCCACAGCCCTACTGACCCGGTCAGTCCACAGCCCTACTGACCCGGTCAGTCCACAGCCCTACTGACCCGGTCAGTCCACAGCCCTACTGACCCGGTCAGTCCACAGCCCTACCGACCCGGTCAGTCCACAGCCCCACCGACCCGGTCAGTCCACAGCCCCACCGACCCGGTCAGTCCACAGCCCTACCGACCCGGTCAGTCCACAGCCCTACCGACCCGGTCAGTCCACAGCCCTACTGACCCGGTCAGTCCACAGCCCTACTGACCCGGTCAGTCCACAGCCCTACTGACCCGGTCAGTCCACAGCCCTACTGACCCGGTCAGTCCACAGCCCTACTGACCCGGTCAGTCCACAGCCCTACTGACCCGGTCAGTCCACAGCCCTACTGACCCGGTCAGTCCACAGCCCTACTGACCCGGTCAGTCCACAGCCCTACTGACCCGGTCAGTCCACAGCCCTACTGACCCGGTCAGTCCACAGCCCTACTGACCCGGTCAGTCCACAGCCCTACTGACCCGGTCAGTCCACAGCCCTACTGACCCGGTCAGTCCACAGCCCTACTGACCCGGTCAGTCCACAGCCCTACTGACCCGGTCAGTCCACAGCCCTACTGACCCGGTCAGTCCACAGCCCTACTGACCCGGTCAGTCCACAGCCCTACTGACCCGGTCAGTCCACAGCCCTACTGACCCGGTCAGTCCACAGCCCTACTGACCCGGTCAGTCCACAGCCCTACTGACCCGGTCAGTCCACAGCCCTACTGACCCGGTCAGTCCACAGCCCTACTGACCCGGTCAGTCCACAGCCCTTCTGACCCGGTCAGTCCACAGCCCTTCTGACCCGGTCAGTCCACAGCCCTACTGACCCGGTCAGTCCACAGCCCTACTGACCCGGTCAGTCCACAGCCCTACTGACCCGGTCAGTCCACAGCCCTACTGACCCGGTCAGTCCACAGCCCTACTGACCCGGTCAGTCCACAGCCCTACTGACCCAGTCAGTTCACAGCCCTACTGACCCAGTCAGTCCACAGCCTCACTGACCCGTGTGTCCACACCCTATGTTAGTCCTCATCATCAGTCAGTCATTGGTAGTAGGTCAGTTCAATCAAAATACACGTCAGTGACTCACACCCACAACCAGTCAGTCGTCCTACACCCATTGACAGTCCCCACCTTCAAAAACTCAGGTAGTCCACACCCACTATCACCACAAACCCTTACTGATTGACTCCACAGCCTGCATCACTACAAACCTTTACTGATTCACTCCAAAGCCTTGTAAACCCCTGTCAGTCCACAGCCTTGTAAACCCCTGTCAGTCCACAGCCTTGTAAACCCCTGTCAGTCCACAGCCTTGTGAACCCCTGTCAGTCCACAGCCTTGTGAACCCCTGTCAGTTCACAGCCTTGTGAACCCCTGTCAGTTCACAGCCTTGTAAACCCCTGTCAGTCCACAGCCTTGTAAACCCCTGTCAGTCCAGTCTTATGATCTATCAGTCCAACCCCTTAGCCAATCAGACTCCCCGATTATATTTCACTGTCAGATCGTCAGTCTATGCCCAGTGTCACTCAGTCCACACCCTGTCGCAGTCCACACCCTGTCGCAGTCCACACCCTGTCGCAGTCCACACCCTGTCGCAGTCCACACCCTGTCGCAGTCCACACCCTGTTGCAGTCCACACCCTGTCCCAGTCCACACCCTGTCCCAGTCCACACCCTGTCCCAGTCCACACCCTGTCACGCATTTCACACCCTGTCACGCATTTCACACCCTGTCACGCATTTCACACCCTGTCGCTCAGTCCACACCCTGTCGCTCAGTCCACACCCTGTCGCTCAGTCCACACCCTGTCGCTCAGTCCACACCCTGTCACAGTCCACACCCTGTCACTCAGTTCACACCCTGTCACTCAGTTCACACAGTCACTTAGTCCATACTGTCACAGTCCACATCCTAGCAGCATCAGTCAGTCAGCATCAGTCAGTCAGCATCAGTCAGTCAGCATCAGTCAGTCAGCATCAGTCAGTCAGCATCAGTCAGTCAGCATCAGTCCTTTTAATCCTTCAGTCAGCCAATCCAGTCAGTCCACAGTCCAATCCAGTCAGTCCACAGTCCAGTCTACTTAGTCCACATTGCAGTCTACTCAGTGCACAGTTCAGTCTACTCAGTGCACAGTCCGGTCTACTCAGTGCACAGTCCGGTCTACTCAGTGCACAGTCCAATCTACTTAGTCCACAGTCCAGTCGACTTTGTCCACAGACCAGTCGACTTAGTCCACAGCCACAGTCTAGTCCAGTCCACACCCACAGTCCAGTCCAGTCCAGTCCACACCCACAGTCCAGTCCAGTCCAGTCCACACCCACAGTCCAGTCCAGTCCAGTCCACACCCACAATCCAGTCCAGTCCGCACCCCCACACACAATCAAGTCCAGCCCAGTCAGTCCACATCCCAGTCCAGTCCAGTCAGTCAGTTCACACCCCAGTTCAGTCCAGCCAGTCAGTAAGTCCACACCCCCAGTCCAGTCCAGTCAGTCAGTCCACACCCCTAATTCAGTCCAGTCCACACCCACAGTCCAGTTCAGTCCAGTCCACACCCACAGTCCAGTTCAGTCCAGTCCACACCCACAGTCCAGTCCAGTCCACACCCAAAGTCCACTCCAGTCCACACTCACACACACAATCCAGTCCAGCCAAGTCAGTCCACACCCTAGTCCAGTCCAGTCAGTTCACACCCCCAGTCCAGTCAGTCAGTTCACACCCCCAGTCTAGTCCTGACATTCCACACCCCTAGTCCAGTCTAGTCCAGTCCGGTTCAGTCAGTCCACACCCCTAGTCCAGTCCAACCAGTCAGTCCACATCCACAGTCCACTCCAGTTCAGTCTGCGTAATCCACACCCACAATTCAGTCCAGTTCAGTCCACATTCTCAGTCCACTCCAGTCCAGTTCAGTTAATCCAGACTCACTGTCCAGATGTTGAGTTAATCAGTTAATCCACACCCTCAGTCCACACACTCAGTCCACACTCAGTCCACACCCACAGTCAGTCAGTCCACATATTTAGCTGATTCAGGTAGACCACATCCTCAGTCTTCACTTCCTGTCAGTATTCGTTTTACCAGTTAGTCAGTCAGTACCTTTGTCAGTACAGGCCTAGTACTTGTATACGTTAACTGACTGTCATTATATTTACTGATTCAGTTGGTCCAGTTAAGCTTTACGCCCACGGAGAGACAACTCTGTGAAATGTTTGATTATTTAAACCATGTATTGAATTATTTTCAGCTTCCTACCCTCCACCTGGCACTTACCACCTGCCACTTACCACCTGCCACTTACCACCTGCCACTTACCACCTGCCACTTACCACCTGCCTCACACCTGCCACCTGCCTCACACCTGCCACCTGCCTCACACCTGCCACCTGCCTCACACCTGCCACCTGCCACCTGCCACCTACCTGCAACCTCTCACCACCCACCTGCCAACCATTACCCACCTCCCACCTGCCAACCATTACCCACCTCCCACCTACCACCAGTCTGACTACCTCCAAACACCTACCATCCACCTACCACGCACCTGCCACCTGTCACCCACCTGCCACCTGTCACCCACCTGCCACCTGTCACCCACCTGCCACCTGTCACCCACCTGCCACCTGTCACCCACCTGCCACCTGTCACCCACCACCTGTCACCCACCACCTGTTACCTGCCACTCACCACCTGCTACCTGCCACTCACCACCTGCTACCTGCCACTCACCACCTGCTACCTGCCACTCACCACCTGCTACCTGCCACTCACCACAACCTACAACCTGTCACTCACCACAACCTACAACCTGTCACTCACCACAACCTACAACCTGTCACTCACCACAACCTGCAACCCGTCACTCACCACCACCACCCACTACCCACCTGCCACTACCCACTACCCACTATCCACCTGCCACTACCCACCTGCCACTACCCACTACCCACTACCCACTACCCACTACCCACCTGCCACTACCCACTACCCACTACCCACCTGCCACTACCCACTACCCACCTGCCACTACCCACTACCCACCTGCCACTACCCACTACCCACCTGCCACTACCCACTACCCACCTGCCACTACCCACCTGCCACTACCCACCTGCCACCCATCACCCATCACCCATCACCTATCTGCCACCTGCCACCCGCCACCCACCTGCCACCCGCCACCCATCATCCATCTGCCACCTGCCACTCACCTGCCACCCGCCACCCACCTGCCACCCGCCACCCACCTGCCACCCGCCACCCACCTGCCACCCGCCACCCACCTGCCACCACCTGCAACCTGCCACTCACCACCACCACCTACCACCCACCACCACCCACCACCACCCACCACCACCCACCACCACCCACCACCACCACCCACCACCCACCACCACCACCTACCACCACCCACCACCACCACCCACCACCACCCACCACCACCCACCTCCACCCACCACCACCCCCCACCACCCACCACCCACCACCACCCACCACCCACCCACCACCACCCACCACCACCCACCACCACCACCACCACCCACCACCACCCCCCACCACCCACCACCCACCACCCACCACCACCACCAACCACCACCACCACCCACCACCCACCACCCACCACCCACCACCACCCACCACCCACCACCCACCACCCACCACCACCCACCACCCACCACCCACCACCACCCACCACCACCTACCACCCACCACCCACCACCACCCACCACCACCCACCACCACCCACCTACCACCCACCTGCCACTCACCACCACCCACCTGCCACTCACCACCACCCACCACCACCCACCTACCACCACCCACCCACCCACCTACCTGCCACCACCCACCCACCCACCAACCTGCCACCACCCACCCACCCACCAACCTGCCACCACCCACCCACCCACCTACCTGCCACCACCCACCCACCCACCTACCTGCCACCACCACCACCCACCCACCTACCTGCCACCACCCACCCACCCACCTACCTGCCACCACCCACCCACCCACCAACCTGCCACCACCCACCCACCCACCAACCTGCCACCACCCACCCACCCACCAACCTGCCACCACCCACCCACCCACCAACCTTCCACCTCCCACCCCCACTCAATCCTGCAACCACCCACCCACCCACCAACCTGCCACCACCCACCCACCCACCAACCTGCCACCACCCACCCACCCACCAACCTGCCACCACCCACCCACCCACCTACCTGCCACCACCCACCCACCCACCTACCTGCCACCACCCACCCACCCACCTACCTGCCACCACCCACCCACCCACCTACCTGCCACCACCCACCCACCCACCTACCTGCCACCACCCACCCACCCACCTACCTGCCACCACCCACCCACCCACCTACCTGCCACCACCCACCCACCCACCTACCTGCCACCACCCACCCACCCACCTACCTGCCACCACCCACCCACCCACCTACCTGCCACCACCCACCCACCCACCTACCTGCCACCACCCACCCACCCACCTACCTGCCACCATCCACCCGTCACCCACCATCCACCCGTCACCCACCATCCACCCGTCACCCACCATCCACCCGTCACCCACCATCCACCCGTCACCCACCATCCACCCGTCACCCACCATCCACCCGTCACCCACCATCCACCCGTCACCCACCATCCACCCGTCACCCACCACCTGCAACCTGCCACTCACCACCACCCACCTGCCACTCACCACCACCCACCTGCCACCTACCACCTACCACCTACCACCTACCACCTACCACCCACATACCACCCACCTACCACCCACCTACCACCCACCTACCACCCACCTGCCACCCACCTGCCACCCACCTGCCACCTACCATCCATCTGCCACCTACCATCCACCTGCCACCTACCATCCACCTGCCACCTACCATCCACCTGCCACCTACCATCCACCTGCCACCTACCACCCACCTGCCACCTACCACCCACCTGCCACCTACCACCCACCTGCCACCTACCACCCACCTGCCACCTACCACCCACCTGCCACCCACCTGACACCCACCTGACACCACCACCTACAGCCCACCACCTACAGCCCACCACCTACAGCCCACCACCCACCACCCACCACCTACAGCCCACCACCCACCACCCACCTACCACCACCTGCAACCTGCCACCCACCTGCAACCTGCCACCCACCTGCAACCTGCCACCCACCCACCTACCACCTGCCACCCACCCACCTACCACCCACCACCTGCAACCTGCCACCCACCACCTGCAACCTGCCACCCACCCACCACCCACCTACCACCCACCACCCACCCACCTACCACCCACCCACCACCCACCTACCACCCACCTACCACCCACCCACCACCCACCTACCACCCACCTACCACCCACCCACCTACCACCCACCCACCCCCCACCCATCTAACACCCACCCACCCACCACCCATCTAACACCCACCACCCATCTAACACCCACCCACCCACCACCCATCTAACACCCACCCACCCACCACCCATCTAACACCCACCCACCCACCACCCATCTAACACCCACCCACCCACCCACCTAACACCCACCACCCACCCACCTAACACCCACCACCCACCCACCTAACACCTAACACCCACCAACCTAACACCTAACACCCACCACCCACCCACCTAACACCTACCACCCACCACTCACCTACCACCCACCACTCACCTACCACCCAGCTACCTGCCACCCAGCTACCTGCCACCACCCACCCACCTGCCACCACCCACCCGTCACCCACCACCCACCCGTCACCCACCACCCCCATGTAACTTTACCACCTGCCACCCACCTGCCACCCACCTGCCACCTGCCACCCACCTGTCGTCCACTTGCCACCCACCTGTCGTCCACTTGCCACCCACCTGCCTCTTAACACCTGCCACTTAACACCTGCCACTTAACACCTGCCACTTAACACCTGCCACCCACCCACCTGCCACCCACCCACCTGCCACCCACCCACCTGCCACCCACCCACCTGCCACCCACCCACCTGCCACCCACCCACCTGCCACCCACCCACCTGCCACCCACCCACCTGCCACCCACCCACCTGCCACCCACACACCTGCCACCCACACACCTACCACCTGCCACCCACCCACACACCTACCACCTGCCACCCACCCACACACCTACCACCTGCCACCCACCCACACACCTACCACCTGCCACCCACCCACACACCTGCCACCCTCCCACCTACCACCTGCCACCCTCCCACCTCCCACCTGCCACCCTCCCACCTGCCACCCTCCCACCTGCCACCCTCCCACCTGCCACCTGCCACCTGCCACCCTCCCACCTGCCACCCTCCCACCTGCCACCCTCCCACCTGCCACCCTCCCACCTGCCACCTGCCACCCACCTGCCACCTGCCACCCACCTACCCACCACCTGCCACCCACCTACCCACCACCTGCCACCCACCTACCCACCAGAGCCTTCCTGATCGCTGACAACTCTACTGATGAAGCCAGCTCAAAATAAAACTTACTTTTGTTTAATAAAATCTGGAAATCTTTTATCATACCTCAGTTACCTCCGTCTTTATACCTGAAAACTATTTGATGTGAGGTTGGTGTGGATATTGTGGGGTTGGGATGGTTATATAGGGTGGGGTTGGTTGAAAGTACTTTTATACTGAGGGAAGAATTGGATGTTGTGGAGGGTTGGGAGGGATATCGTGGGGTTGGGTTGGGATGGATATCGTGGGATTGGGTTGAGTTGGGATGGAGGTCGTGGGGTTGGGTTGGGTTGGGATGGGTGTCGTGGGGTTGGGTTGGGATGGGTGTCGTGGGGTTGGGTTGGGTTGGGTGTCGTGGGGTTGGGTTGGGTTGGGTGTCGTGGGGTTGGGTTGGGTTGGGTGTCGTGGGGTTGGGTTGGGTTGGATGTCGTGGGGTTGGGTTGGGTTGGGTTGAATATCGTGGGGATGGGATGGACTGGATTGGATACAGTGGATGGGTTGGACTGTGTATTACTGAGTACTGGAATGGATATGCTCTATTCCCTATTCCCCTTCTCCCTCTTTCGTTTAGCTGCTGGCTTCTTCCTACTCCCCCACCCCTTGCACCTCCCTCTCCTTTTCCCTATTCTCCCTCCCCTCACCCCACCACACCACCCCCCTCACCCCACCTTCCCCCTCACCCCCTCACCCCTCCCCCTCCCCCTCCCCCTCCCCCTCCCCCCACCTCACCCCTCACCCACTCCCCCCTCATCCCACCCCTCCCCCACCCCCCGTCACCCCCCCACTCCCCCTTTTACCCCACCCCCCTCTCACCCCACCCCCCTCTCACCCCACCCCCCTCACCCCACCCCCCTCTCACCCCACCCCCCTCTCACCCCACCCCCTCTCACCCCACCCCCTCTCACCCCACCCCCCTCTCACCCCACCCCCCTCTCACCCCACCCCCCTCACTCCATCTCCTTCACCCCAACCCCCCCCTTACCCCACCCTTCACCACACCCCAACCCCCCCCTTCACCACACCCCAGGGCCCTCTCTAGGACTATTACAACTGATTCTTTCCTTTTACTGTGAAAATTTCCCACACTTTAAACACTTTCTCCTTGAATATTAAACCCCAGTTGGCTTCAGTACAGGTGGAGGAAGCAGACACTGATGAAAACATTATAACTAAAAACAAACTCTGTACCTGTGCAGTGTGATTTCCTCAGACTTTCTCCCGCAGGTGTGGTCGCGTGGGAAGACAGCAGCCAGACCGACATTCCAGAGGCCATACTTCTCGCCACTCCATCCACATCTCCACTCCCCGCCTGTCTTAGCCACTCCATCGATGACACCACCACTACTCGTCTCTTCGCCATTCAGAATTCGCCACCCTGCCCAGAGAGATGCCCATTTAAGTCCTGGAGTATAAGACTTTGAAGAACTTTGGCCAGATTATATATGACATGGGTACAATAAAACTGGACCTCCACACACTGCCTCTCTTGGCCTTTCACCTGATGAGAAACCTGTCCTGGCCAGAAAGATCCTTGGTCTTGGAGGAAACACAAGAATTTGCATCGGATAAATGACTCTTGGAAATAATGAACCAACTATTTAGGACTACGGTTGCTGACGCTTTTTATCCTATAGAGGAAAACACCTTGTAAAGATTGCCGGAATAAAGAACTGGACTGGTGTTGTTAAATACCTACTTAGGCTGACAACAAACAACAATGTGATATGAACTGCAGAGTTAGGATCCAGAGACAAAGCTTAATTCCCATTGATGTTTTACTTTGAAAATTTAATCTGAATAGGACACTTAACCATGTACAAATACTGTAACTGACCAGCTTATCTATACACATGCAGTAAATAATAGTAATTTTATTCCAGCCATTAGAGGAGATCCAGATACTTTACCTATTATCCCTGGACCTTACCTACCACATGGTTACTAAATAGGGGTGAATAGGACCAAAGGATAGTGACTCAGTACCCAGTGAGTCACACCTCCCTTTACTACCTATGCCATTCGAGCCTTCATATTAACTTACAATTACCTCTGGCATTCAAGCCTTCATGCTTTTAACTTAGCACTACCTATGGCGTTCAAGCATTCATATTGACTTAGCATTACCTATGGCATTCAAGCCTTCATGCTTTTAACTTAGCACTACCTATGGCATTCAAGCATTCATATTGACCTAGCACTATGTATGGCATTCAAGCCTTCATATATACAACTTGGCACTACCTATTGCATTCAAACCTTCATGCTTTTATCTTAGCACTATCTATTGCATTCAAGCAATCATATTAACTTAGCATCACCTATGGCACTCAAGCCTTCATATTAACTTAGCATTACCTATGGCAGTCAAGCCTTCATATTAATCTAGCACTACCTATGGCATTCAAGCCTTCATACTTAGCACTACCTATGGCCCCAAGGATTCATATTAACTCAGCACTACCTATGGCATTCAAGCCTTCATATTAACTTAGCATCATCTATGACATCCAGTCATTCATATTAACTTAGCATTACCTATGACATTGAAGCCTTCATATTGATTTAGCATTACCTATGGCCTCAAGCCTTCATATTAACTTAGCACTACCTATGGCATTCAAGCCTTCATATTAACTTAGCACTACCTATGGCATTCAAGCCTTGATACTTTAACTTAGCTGCTTTGAGAACTGATAGTCTTTAGATCTGGCTTGATGAACTCTGATAAAGGTGCAGTATACCCACTTCAGTACCTCATTTGGACTTTGACGAAGGGGTAAACCTGACTGCACAATAGACTTAGAACTTTCCCTGACAGGATGGCAAGAAGGCTTTGATAACAGCACTAGTGAAGGGATACATAGGAGTATCTGGATCTACTCTGAATTAGGACATGGGTAAAGAACACCATTACCTACACTGGATACAATAGCTGGTCAGACTTACATGCAGTGTGTCTGCAGTACACTCATTGCAGGTTTCCTTATCAAGATACCTTACGTACACATGGGAAAAAACCTGAATGGAGAACACTAAGGTAAGAAGTACTATGAAAACTACCAAGCAGCGAGATGACCTGGAGGGCCAGTGTACAGGAGCTTCAGCACTAGAGTATATATAAAACAGTCTGGCAGTAACATGAATAAAGTGCAGGCACCAGAGGAAATAACTCTGGAGGATTATAAAGAGCCGAAATAAGGCTATTACTGCTAGTCAAGGCAGTGCTAATTACGCTAAGTAATGAAGCTAGTCAGTCTTGTACAAATACTGTAGTTACCCATGAATAAACCATAGCTGACCAAAGTACTGGTTTTCCTGTACCTGGGGGAGGGGTGTGCACAGTCCAAGTCCGAAATAAGGGTTTTGAATCCGTAGATTTTAGACAATAGCCCTAAAAATATTCCAAGTTGAAATAGGGGTTTTACATCCGTAGAGTTTTTTCACAACTCCGTCAGATTCTAAGTTGAAGTAAGGGTTTTCCATCCGTAGATTTGATACCAAACCCTAAAATATTCTAAGTTGAAATATGGGTTTTTCATCCGTAGAGTTACAAGTTGAAACGGGTTTTACATCCGTAGAGTTTTTGGTTGAAACAGGGGTTTTACATCCGTAGAGTTTTTTAAGGGAAAGGAGGTGTACCCCCCTCCCTCTTTTGGTCACAGTTCCTAAGTTGAAGTAGGGCTTTTATATTCCTAGACTTTATACCCACTTCTCGGGTGGGTATAAAGTCTAAGTCCGAAGTATGGGTTTTGGTGCCCTTAAGACTTATACCAGATCCAGTCACTCGATAAAATCCTAAGTCCAAATTGGAGTGCTTTTTGGACTTAGGATTTTTCGAGATGGTGGAACTGGTATAAAGTCAAAGTTTAATTGTGGGTTTTTATACCCAAGAGTTTATACCAGCAAGTTAACTTGTGCTGGAGTCTACTGTGTACTCTGTTCCATGTCTTTGGGAACTAGAGTATAGCATTGTATGCTTTCTTTGCATACTTTACTTTTTCTGTGATATTGTATTTTAGTCATTTGTAATACCATAAAGGGCAAAGTAAAGTTGATATACAGCTGATTCTTTTATTATCTTTAGTGTTTTACAAGAGTTTACAATTACAAAACATTTACAAAGTATACAAGTAGCAATGGCAGCAGCTGTTAGGTTACTCTGGCAGAAGATTTTATATATTAAAGTATAAGTATCTCAAAGTATATCACAAAAGTATTGGACTAGAGCAAATGTTTCAAGTATTATCAAGGTATATCAGTTAAATACGGGCAAGATACCTTTAGCAATTAATATTATGTAGTAGGTCCTATGTCTATCTCCAACTCGCTCCCTCGCTCCTACTCGCCCCTCTACCCTTTCTGCATCACGCTCACTCTAGAACGACAGAAAAAGAAAAAGCGCATAAAAAAGTAAAGGTGGGGAAGAGAAAGAAGCACTAAAGCAGACAGACACTAACAGACAGACACACCATCCCAGCACGTTCGGCTGCGCTGAGGACAGGCAGACAGGACAGACGGAGAGGAAGATGGAAGTGGAAGAAGTCCCCCCTTTCCCGCCTCCCCCCACCCCACCTCCCTCCCCAGACCCACCTACCTGCCACACCCAGCCTAGTATGCTGGGAACTAAACACACACACACACACACACACACACACACACACACACACACACACAAAAATCACGCACACACAATCACACCCTAAAGGAAAATACAAAGAAAAATACAACCTGTCACCTGTCCTGTCCGGTGCTCCGATCTCCCTGCAGGCTCTCCGGTCTCCCCTGTTCTCTTGGCCGTCTCGTCTTTCCCTCGCAGCCGTCTCTGCATCGCCTGGGGAAATACAGGAACATCAAAGGTGCCTAAGGAATGCCATGCCTACCAGAGTAACGCTATACAGGTGCCACCACAGCTGCTGCTACCCTCCCTACCACATCACCTATCAGTACAAGCTACAACACACGCCGCATCAGTTCCTCTGCAGGGCTTGCCATGTTCTCGAGCGGCCATCTCGTCGTCTACACCTGCCATTTCTTCCGTAGTTGCCACCCCTTATTCTGAGGTTGCCATGTCTTCTGAGGTTGCCATTTCTTCTGAGGTTTCCATCTCGTCTTCTGAAGTTGCCATCTCGTCTTCTGGGGCTGCAGCTTCGCCTTCCCCCTCGCCTGCAGTTGCTATCTCGCTGGCCAGGGTTGACATCTCGTCCTCCGGCGTTTCCATCGTTTTCTGTGGAGCAAATATCAATTAGGCCAAAGTACGCACTATATGCTACTGCTGAGCCTATGTCCCGTATTCTGGGTGGCATAGGAGGCTTCATAGCGCATTTCCCTGAGAGATTTATTTTCCATAACACCAACATTATATTGCAAACTTACGTCAATGTCTTCTAACCCCAACTTGTCATCCAATTCCTTCCCATTCCGCACATCCTTCCTTTAAGTTCTTCACAGCCATACTGTACCATCACCACACCCACACTACCACCATCACCACCACAACCACACTCCATCATCATACAACCACCAGCATAACACTATCACCACTACCACAACCACGTACTACCACCACCATCACAACCACACACCACCACCACCAACACCGCTGACATCACCAAAATCACAACCACCACACAGCTATCAGTGCTCTCGTGCAAAATTTATCTGCGAGAGAGAGAGAGAGAGAGAGAGAGAGAGAGAGAGAGAGAGAGAGAGAGAATTTGTGTGTGTGTGTGTGTGTGTGTGAAAAATCACTCAAAGAATCTTTTAATAATAAAGAAAATGCATGACTAAGTGTACGATGTGAGAAAAACTCAGAAAAAAATATTTCAAATTTCAAAAAGTTTAAAAATGGTTCAAATACCTTTTACTTGGGGAGAAAGCTGTTATTTCCCACTCCTGTCGTCTGTCGTGTCGGTGTAAATATCCTTTGCTTGCCTGGCCGTGTAAATATCCTCTGCCTGCTTGATCGTGCGAAAATCCTCTTCTTTCTTCGTGTCAATGGAAAAATTCAACCTGAGAGGTGGAGAGCAGAGGTGTGAGGGTAGGGGAGGTTTGACTGGTAGCGGGGAGATGGGAGGGGACGTAAAGGGAAGAGGTGAGGGGGTAGGGAAGAGATGAGAGGGTAGCGAAGAGGTCGGGGGTAGGGAAGAGGTGAGGGGGTAGGGAAGAGATGAGGGGGTAGGGAAGAGGTGGGGGGTAGGGAACAGGGGAGGGGGGTTGAGGGAAGAGATGAGGGGGTAGGGAAGAGGCGAGGGGTAGAGGGAAGAGGTGAGGGGGTAGATGGAAGAGGTGAGGGGGTAGAGGGAAGAGGTGAGAGGGTAGAGGGACGAGGTGAGGGGGTAGAGGGAGGAGGTGAGGGGGTAGAGGGAGGAGGTGAGGGGGTAGGGAGGAGGTGAGGGGGTAGAGGGAAGAGGTGAGGGGGTAGAGGGAAGAGGTGAGGGGGTAGAGGGAAGAGGTGAGGGGGTAGAGGGAAGAGGTGAGGGGGGTAGAGGGAAGAGGTGAGGGGGTAGAGGGAAGAGGTGAGGGGGTAGGGAAGAGGTGAAGAGGTAAGGAAGCGGTGAGGATATAAGGAAGAGGTGAGGGGGTAGGGAAGAGGTGAGGGGGTAGGGAAGAGGTGAGGGGGTAGGGAAGAGGTGAGGGGGTAGGGAAGAGGTGAGGGGGTAGGGAAGAGGTGAGGGGGTAGGGAAGAGGTGAGGGGGTAGGGAAGAGGTGAGGGGGTAGGGAAGGGGGACTGGAGTAGTGGGCATAGAGAAGGTGGGAGTTTAGAGATGGTGTGTACAATTAGCCACTGCTACGACGCCAAAACACAAAAATCTACCAGTACCTCTGGAAATATATCAGTGTGGTTGTTTGTAAATGTTGGCAAATTTAACAATGGTATTTAACATATTTTCCATCGGCTGGTGAATTAGCAAGGAGTGTTTGGGACTTTTCATAAACCTCAGGGCACCTTTGAAATAAACAGCTGTTAACCAGGATTATTGTATCTCCCTTGCCGGACGGGTGTGTGAATAATGAACTTATTTCTTAGTAGGGATTGTCAACGAAAAAATAGTTTCTTTAGACCCAAGAGCACCAGCATCGTCAACAGCTCGTGTCATAGTAGAATTGCTGTACCGTGTAAATATGTAGTTATAATACATCCACATCCACGTCATCCAATAGAGTACATGCATTATTTCTTTTAAATAATTTCTTGGGGGAGGTGGGGGTACAGACAACCTTCACCCCCCTCCCCCCGTAGTTCACACAACGCACGACGTCAGAACGCATGCCCTGATCAAGGAAGGGTGTAAATTACTATCTTAATGCAAATATGTGAACGGTACAGTCATGAGAGCCAACCTGAAAGCCATTATGGTCAAAGCCCCATCCTGTCACCGACGACGACTACAAAATTTCAGTCAGTTATCGAGAAGGTGAATGAATCGGATAATGTCGGGGCATATGATCGTGTTAGTGTTAACCCATTCAGCCAGGAAATGTTGTTCATTATATTCTTGCAACAACCTGATGATTTTATTCAGCTTAGGGTATACTTTTCAAACTGGAGGAATCAGATACAGTACTAATAAAATCTTTAGTACGAGAGGCTGCTCGTAAGCTGAATAAAATGGCTTGATACCAATAAGAATAAGATAAAAATGATGTCACTCTGGTTCAGGGGAATTAATGAATCTTTACCTAACCAAGGTTTTCGTAGCCAACACATTTCATACAGAAATAACAATGATTAGATGGACGTGTAGTTCTTACTTAAATGCTAGGCCTGGGTTTGGGGTGAGGCTAGGTTTACTATTGACGAATTAAGAGGAGGGATTGGGCAAAAGTGTATTGTTGTGATAAGGAGGGATAGATCGAGATGGTTAGGACATGTAGAGAGGATGGAGGATGACAACTGGGTGAGGAGAGAGAGGTGTGAACGTCGGAGGTTGGGCTGCGAGAGGCAGACCGGAAAAGGCCTGGGACGAGGTCATAGTGTGTGACTTCAGGGATAAGGGAGTGAATAGGGAGGCTGCAAAAGATTGTGCAGTGTGGAGAGCCGCCATTATGTGACCAAGGCCGACGACGCATGCAAGCATGTTAGATCCTTTAAAAAATACGATACGAACGATTCGATGCAAGTAAGGTTCAGGGATCACCATTTTATATAATTCATCTCCTGCCACTTTTGCCTTCCATCTCTACAGTATCCCCGGCCATCCTATCGCGTTGACGAATAGAGGAATTTGGAGGAGGAACACGAACAACAACAGTCTACCCTCCTCCTCCCTGCCTGACTTACCTCATGCCCCTCCCCCCCGCTCTCTCTATCTTACCTCATGCCTCCCCCCCCCCTCTCTCTCTCCTATCTGTCTATCTCCACACTCCGACACGTCAACTAAATATGACCCACCACCTGTTTAGTGGCTGTGTGCGTGTGTGTGTGTGTGTGTGTGTGTGTGTGTGTGTGTGTGCGTGTGCGTGTGTGTGTGCGTGTGCGTGTGTGTGTGCGTGTGCGTGTGCGTGTGCGTGTGTGTGTGCGTGTGCGTGTGCGTGTGCGTGTGCGTGTGCGTGTGCGTGTGCGTGTGTGTGTGTGTGTGTGTGTGTGTGTGTGTGTGTGTGTGTGTGTGTGTGTGTGTGTGTGTGTGTGCGTGCGTGCGTGTGTGCATTAAAATATCCGAGCATCACTGAGTCCATGCATCAGTGTGTGTGTGTGTGTGTGTGTGTGTGTGTGTGTGTGTGTGTGTGTATCAGTATGTGCGTGAACCTGTGTGTGTGTGCGTGCATGTGTGCGTGTATCTACTGTATGTGCTCGTATCTGAGTGTGCGTGTATCAGTGCCTGTGTGTATCAGCGCCTGTGTGTATAAGTGTGCGCGTATATTAGTGTGCGTGCGTGCTCTGATCAGTGCTGGTATCAGTGTTTGCGTGAATTAATACGTGCGTGCATCATTGTGTACCTGCTAAGTGTGTACGTAGTCAAATTGTGCGTGTTCAGTGTGTACGTGTTCAGTGTGTGTGTGTGTGTGTGTGTATCAGTATGTGTGTGTGTGTGTGTGTGTGTGTGTGTGTGTGTGTGTGTGTGTGTGTGTGTGTATCAGTATGTGCGTGAACCTGTGTGTGTGTGCATCATTGTGTGCATGTATCTGTGCTCTTATCTGAGTGTGGTTGTATCATTGCCTGTGTGTATCAGTGCCTGTGTGTATCAGTGCCTGTGTGTATCAGTGCCTGTGTGTATCAGTGCCTGTGTGTATCAATGCCTGTGTGTATCAGTGCCTGTGTGTATCAGTGCCTGTGTGTATCATTGCCTGTGTGTATCAGTGCCTGTGTGTATCAGTGCCTGTGTGTATCAGTGCCTGTGTGTATCAGTGCCTGTGTGTATCAGTGCCTGTGTGTATCAGTGTCTGTGTGTATCAGTGCCTGTGTGTATCAGTGCCTGTGTGTATCAGTGCCTGTGTGTAGCAGTGTGTGCGTATATTAGTGTGCGTGCGTGCTCTGATCAGTGCTTGTATCAGTGTTTGCGTGAATAAATACGTGCGTGCATTAGTGTGTGCCTGCTCCATGTGCGCGTGTTTAGTGCGTATGTGCCACAGCGTGTGCGTGCATCACTGTGTGCGTGCACCAGTGTGTACGTGCTAAGTGTGTACGTAGTCAAATTGTGTGTGTTCAGTGTGTACTTAGTCAAATTGTGCGTGTTCAGTGTGTGCGTGTTCAGTGTGCACGTGTTCAGTGTGTACGTGTTCAGTGTGTGTGTGTGTGTGTGTGTGTGTGTGTGTGTGTGTGTGTGTGTGTGTGTGTGTGTGTGTGTGCGTATCAGTATGTGCGTGAACTTGTGTGTGTGTGCGTGCATGTGTGCGTGTATCTACTGTATGTGCTCGTATCTGAGTGTACGTGTATCAGTGCCTGTGTGTATCAGCGCCTGTGTGTATAAGTGTGCGCGTATATTAGTGTGCGTGCGTGCGCTGATCAGTGCTGGTATCAGTGTTTGCGTGAATGAGTACGTGCGTGGATTAGTGTGTGCCTGCTCCGTGTGTACGTGTTTAGTGCGTACATGCCGCAGCGTGTGCGTGCATCGGTTTGTGCGTGCATCATTGTGTACTTGCTAAGTGTGTACGTAGTCAAATTGTGCGTGTTCAGTGTGTGTGTGTGTGTGTGTGTGTGTGTGTGTGTGTGTGTGTGTGTGTGTGTGTGTGTGTGTGTGTGTGTGTGTGTCGGTATGTGCGTGAACCTGTGTGTGTGTGCATCATTGTGTGCGTGTATCTGTTCTCGTATCAGTGCCTGTGTGTATCAGTGCCTGTGTGTATCAGTGTGTGCGTATATTAGTGTGCGTGCGTGCTCTGATCAGTGCTTGTATCAGTGTTTGCGTGAATGAACACGTGCGTGCATTAGTGTGTGCCTGCTCCGTGTGCGCGTGTATAGTGCGTACATGCCGCAGCGTGTGCGTGCATCGGTGTGTGCGTGCATCAGTGTGTACGTAGTCAAATTGTATGTGTTCAGTGTGTACTTAATCAAATTGTGCGTGTTCAGTGTGTACGTGTTGTGTGTACGTGTTCAGTGTGTACGTGTTCAGTGTGTGCGTGTTTATTGTGTGCGTGTTCAGTATGTGCGTGTTTATTGTGTGCGTGTATATCGTGTGCGTGTTCAGTGTGTGCGTGTTTATTGTGTGCGTTCTCAGTGTGTGCGTACTTACTGAATGCGTGGTGTGTGCGCGTATTTACTGTGTGCGAATACCAGTGTGTAACTCAAACTGTACGCATGTTTTTAAGAGTGAAGGTATGAAAAAAGTTGATGATGATGATGATGATGATGATGATGATGATGACGGCTACGATGGTGGCTGTGGTGGTGGTGATGGTGTGGTAATTTTGATGATGATGATGATGATGACTTTTTCTAGTTCTTTTTAATCTGGAAACTTTTATGTTATCAAGGAGGATTCTGTACTCTACTCCTTTCACCTTAACTTGGCCCAAATTTTCGTCCATTTGCAGCTTTTCACGTGTCTCAGTTGCGTCTTTGAAACAGCACTTCTTCGTGACTAGCATAATATTCTATTGTTACAACTCAGCATTCGAGATAAAGAGATTGCAATTTAGGCCAAGTTAGAGTAAAATGAGTATAGTGAAGGGGATGGGATGGAGGGATGGAGTAGAGAGGTATACGAGACAGGCGGGTGTACGTTGGGGGAGGGCAGCGAAATGGCAGTGTATAGGGCGACATGGAGGCGATTTGTTTGTGGCCACCCCTTACGGGTTTAAGGCGTCTGGCTATAGATAACTAGACAATTAGGGCTATAGATATAGGTGACGATACACTACTATTAAAATTACATCTATTTCCCTTATTTTCTACAATTCCTTTGGCCTACAACGCTTCCTGGCTGACCGTAAGATATCCCCGTGTCCTAATTTAGTCACCTTAATGGCAAAAACAGCAAAACCCAACACTTGCAGCAAGAGGAGAAGCCTACACACCATCACTACCCCCTAACCAGCAAAACGACGTCTATTGCCCTCATCTGTTGAATCTATTTGACCTATGTCACTTCCTGGTTGGCAGCAAGATACCTCTGTGTCCTATCTGAATCATCTCAATGGCAAAAACAGAGAAATTTAACCCCAGAACAGTAAAATTTAACACTTACATCTGGAGACGGAGCCGACACAGCCTCACCCTCTTATCGTCCGAGTACCACTGACTGACCAATGGAATGCCATACTTGTCCAGCCCAGAAACTCGTGTGAAACTTTACCCAACTACATTTACAACCACTAGAGGGTACGGAGGCCCTCTCATCTTCAGAGTAACTCTAGTATTTTATTCTAGCTAATTCAAGAGGCTATTATGCACCTGTGAGCTATTTATAAGTGTCTGAGAGCGTTCATGCTGTAATTATTAACCCTCCTTTGATCGTGACAACTCTAGTACTTTTCTTTTATTAGACTCCAGACGATTTTATTCAGCTGGGGATAGGTCTTAGGAGACTGAGTGCATAAGAGAAAACCGTCGTAGAGGAAGCAACAGAGACCGTAGCAAACAAAGTCAGAAATTATACTTAGATGTTTACCATACTCTATTCACTTTCACTTTGCCTAATATTGCCATCTCCTCACCTTAAATACTGAGCTATAAGGATACATTAACACTAGAATATAGAACAATACTCTCTTCTCCCTAAATGGACCTAAAATTACCATCTCTCCATCTTGAATGCTGAGTTGTAACAATAGATGAACACCAAAACATGATGCTAGTCACGAAGGAGTGCTATGTAAAGGATGTAGAGCCATACCATTGTCATTTCTTGGCACTGGGCTACGTGAAATGAGTAAAATTACCTACACAAGGAAGGAATCTGGCCCATGTTAGAGGAAGACCTGTATAGTCACGAAAAGGTGTTATGGAATGGATACAGAATTTCACTTTAACTTGGCCTAAAATTGCCATCTCTTCATCTTGAATGCTGAGCTGTAACAAGAACCTGACATTAGAGTATGATGCTAGTCACGAAAAAGTGCTGTTGGAGATGTGTAGAGCCGTGTTATCTTCTTCTTCTGCCTGTAATTATGCTATGAGAAATAAGCAGCAAATATAAGATCTCAGCCATGTTAAGTCTGATAAACTATACATACAGCTTAATGGAACGCTCTGATAAAAATTACAGCTATAATCTCATTCTACAACTCCCTAGCATCTGTCCCTTGGCGATTTATTTTGCTTATTACACCTTGCTCTCCTACTGTGCTGTATAAATACTTCAAGCTTTACCATAATCTGTATAAGAAACGTACAAAAGGATGTTAATCAGCCTTGTCCAAAAATATATCGCTATAGGAAGTCTTTGGTTGACTAGTGGGAGGTGCCTGTGTGTTACCATGGCAACCTCTCACACCACCAGTTACATACACACATTTTCCCACCAGCAAGTTCAGTTAGAGAGTATTGTGTGTGTGTGTGTGTGTGTGTGTGTGTGTGTGTGTGTGTGTGTGTGTGTACAATCATATCAGTGTGACGTGTGCGTGTGTGTAGTCATGTGAGTATATTTCACGTACATGTGTAGGTGTGTATGTATAAACAGTCTTATCAGGATGACGTGTGTGCGTGTGTGTATGTGACGTACATGTGAAGGTGTGTATGTGAGTGTGTTTGACGTATATGTGTTGGTATCTATGCGTGTGTATGTACTGTACGTGTATGCTTCGTGATGTGTGTGCGTGTATGTATGCATATATGTATGTAGTGTGTACACATTTGTGATATATGTATGTAGATGTGTGTGTGTGTGTGTGTGTGTGTGTGTGTGTGTGTGTGTGTGTGTATGAAGTATTTGCGTGTGTGTATGTAGTGTGTGCGTGTGTATGAAGTGTGTGGGATACTTAGGAAGTATTCTATCCCCTTCTCCCCGAGGGGAAAGGACTCATGAGATAACCGTGACTGGGAGCTGGCTTAGTTTCCATTGATAGTACCCCTCTGGGGAGGGGGGACAGAATACTTCCTCAGTATCCCTGCTTGTGGCAAAAGGGGCACTTTAATCTCCATCCTTCCCCTCTTCCCACTCTGCTCCTGTACTTTATCTGTCTTACCTCTCTGCCCTACATTTTCACTTTAATACCCACCAAACCCTCTTCCATTATAGTGCCATGTAGTCAGTGTTTTAGCTTGGTACTGGCGCTTATTATTCACCTCCTCTTGTACTTCATGTATCTTATCTCTCAGCCTTATATTTTCACTTTAATAACCACCCAACCCCCTTCCACCTCAGTGCCATATTTTCATTGGCTTGGTGCTAACTTTTTTTTTTTATTACTGTATTCAATGCATTTCCACTGATAGTACAGTATATAAATATATCCTGTGCTACTGGACACGAGAGGGTTTATGTTACGGCACATGTGTGCAGATTTAAATAAACGATTGGTATTAAAATATGCCAATCAGTGATGTGTAGTAATGTACCCAATGTGCTGAATAACCTAACTTAGGAATTTTTTTATTTTATTTCCCAAAACAACTAGTATCTGAAGTGATCTCAGTAGCCTAACTGATAAGGGTTTTTACTTTATCATTATCCATTGAATCAGTAGAAGTGCTGTAACAGTGTGAACAGGAAACTTCACTAAGCATACCCTACTGGAGTGCATACTGTTTTCATAGTGTCTGGAGTTAAAAGTACTTTTCCATAAATGAAATTTAGAGGCTAATTTTTATTTCACATTGACTGAACTTGAACTATACTGGACTAGCCTAACACTCTTATGTGAGATTTCTCAAAACTAAAGGGAGATGTAAGATTTCTCAAAACTGAAGGGATTGGATTGGATAATCGGAAAAAAAAGGAAAAGGAAAAGCTAGCACCAAGCCACTTATTGACTCTATGGCATTTAAAAGGGGTTGGGTGGGTATTAAAGTGAATATATAACGCAGAGAGGAAGCCATCTAAATACGTTTGCAGATGATGCAAAAATTCAAAAGAAAATTACTAACATAGATTCTTGCAAAGAGCTGCAAGAGGAATTGAACAAGCTTCATGAATGGAGCAATAAATGGCAAATGGAATTTAATGTGGATAAGTGTCATGTAATAAAATTTGGTAAAAGTGAGAAAAGACCAGATTGGTATTATAAGTTAGGAAGATCAACCCTACACATATCAGAAAAGGAGAAGGACCTAGGAGTAATTATCAGTAACAGACTATCTCCTGATGATCACATCAGTGAGAAGGTACGAAACATGTATACATTGCTTGCTAATATGAGAATAGCATTCACATATGTAAATGAAGATATGCTGAGGAAGATGTTCATCAGACCAACTCTGGAGTATGCATCACAGTAGTCTGGAATATATATATATATTGCTACGAAGGGCTTTATAAAGTCAGCCCGGAACCGCAGAATGAAATTGTCCTTCTGCAGTCAACTAACCTCCTTTTAAGTGACAGGGAGTGGATTGAGGGACGTTTGTATAACCAGGCAGTTTCACCGCCGTCATATCAGTGCCACCGCGTGAAGGCGTCCCTCATCAGCACCCGTCTGATGATGGCAAGACTGAAGCAAACACACAACACCGTACTTGTAAGGGTTAACTGGGTGTGAAAGGCTTCTGACACAAATTCCTCACCGATTTATGACTTGGCTTGTTTTTGCATTCTGTCTCACCAGTTTAGTCGAGAAATGCAAGATAGTGACGATTGTGCTGTTGCTGCTGAAGTGACAGGAGAAAGAGAAGAACTACAAACAAGAATTTTATTATTACATTAAAATCCACGCCGATTCATCCTCTAGCAGCCATCTCCTTCAGTGTTCGTCTAAGCAACTTTCCCGTGGCGGATTTGGGCAGCTCGTCGACGAACACGATCCCCCCCGCCAGGTGCTTGTGCTTGGCCAGGCGGGTGGAGATGAAGGCTTCTAGGTTCTCAGCGGTCACCTTGTCACCCTTTCGAACCACGTAGGCCCTGAAAGAATTTGTATGAAATTATCTTGACTATACACTATTTATTTTTACCATTTTTACTATATCCTCACTGTAACTGGAGGAAAATAATTGTAGTCTCTCCATCTTAAGTGCTGAACTATAGCAAGAGGTTAATACTTCAGTATGGTGCTAGTCACGAAGCAGTGTTATAGAAAGGATGTAGAACCGTAGTGGTGTCCTATTCTGCCACTGAGCTGCGGGAAATATACTATAAAAAGATGAAATATCCTCGTAGTAAAGCTGAATGAACTATAGGTGGAGATTTTTGTCCCTTTACAGCATATACCATGTATATCAGTGGCTGAATAAGGTAATACTGCAGTTAACCTTTCCAATGAACTTCGTGATTAGCGCCATATACTGCTGTTAATCTCTTGTCACAGCTCAGCATTCAAGGTTGAGACTAATTTTATGTGGAGACGCAAATGTGGCGTCCACCCGGGAACCAAACCTTCACACTCTTCCCCGCGCCTCACTGTGGCGAAGCGCTGCCTGCCCCTTCAGAGACGGCCCTGAACGGGCGGTTGCTTGAATGCGGTAGATGGGTCCGCTTGGTCAGCCAGACTGATTTACTCAACTACTTTTAATATTACCTGGGCACTTCGCCAGCCCTGTCGTCTGCTACGGCCACAACCCCCGCCTCTGCTACTCCTTCGTGTTTCATTAGTTCCTGTTCAACTTCTGACGGCGATACCTGTGAAGAGGACTCAAGGTTAGTACAGTGCTTCCTGGAGAGAGTGTGTACTGTACAAGGTGATTCGCAAATAGCACCCCACCAGCTCAATCTGCTGGTGTGGGCGTGGTAATGGGAGTAGGAACTTAATAAATACTGCAGGGTACACACTGATTAAACTGCCTAAGCCGTCCCCGCAACACACTAGAAAACACCGGGCGGAGTGGAAGATGAGCGGTGTTTATGAACCACACTGCATTTCTCGAGGGATCATGAGGTATTCTTAAATATTTGGGGCCACAGAATGTCCAGTAGTCTTTTCATGCTAAATTGGCTTATAGTTAACATCTCTCCATGTTCAATGCTGAGGTACAACAGTAAATTAACACTACAGTCGCGGCGCGCGACTCTGAGGTTGTTATTATCGTGCCCTGGCAACCTAGCATTCAAAAGTGCGTCTGATTTCGTATATAATATTAGACGCATGGAGCCTCTGTGGTACAGTGGTAGAGTGTGCGTTTGGCACGCTGGTGGACGAGGGTTCGCCTCCCGCCAGAGTTGTAAAAACTTTGGGAATTGTTCACCGAGCCACTTGCTACTTTGGCAGACATAAGGGGTGCTGTGGTTGAATCAGTATCGCATACTAGTATGCTTGCACCCAATCGGCTTAAGGCGGGCCGATTACACTTGGTTCACAGACTACACACACATCCAAAGCCACTACAACACTACAATTACACTTACAAGCATTTTCACCCTAAATACAGTCTCTACCAGACAGCCTAAGCCACTGGGTAGAGATACATTGGCTTGTATCGTCCCTGCTTCGGTAGGGATAGGCCGGTCCTGCAGTGGACCTCAAAGGCTGATGATGATGATGATGAGACGCATGTGATTCGTGTATAATGATTATGTTCGTGTATAATTACATCCGTGTATAATATATTCGTGCACAATTGTATGTTCGTGTATAATATACGAAATCGGACGCACTTTTGAATCATAGGTTGCCAGGGTACGATAATGACAACCTCAGAGTAGTGCTCCGCGACTACAGGATTTGGTGTTAGTCATGAAGAAGCCTATGGAAGGGATGTTGAGCCATAACATTGCATTACTCTGCCACCGTGGTAGGTGATACAAGCTACAAAATGACGAAAATCTGAGCCACGTTTTGGTAAAAACAAGGATAGTAATTTTCCTAAAGCATAATTTTCGGAGTAATCCCTTTTCGTTAATATTGTAAACTGCAGAAACCGTACCTGGAAGCAGTGGAAGATAATTCCTGAAATTCTGAAATGAAAAATTTTCTAAGAACACATTCATATGCAATGCCGTGACAGACAATTCGGGAAGCAAGGTCTACAGCTAAAAAGAAAAAAAAAAAGAGGGGGGGAGGGGACCACACTCATTGCTGGCTGGTTATTACTTCAATTACCGGACGGCGATGTTTGAGAGGGCACTTTGTAACCAGTAGGGCAAAGGGCCATGTGCTCTGGCCCCTCAAAGTCATATCTGTGCACGCCTCAGTTCACATGGGATCTTGAGGGAGTTTGGGTTGAGAACTGCCTTGCACCGTTATCAGCAAATTGACTATCTGGGTGCTTCTGAAAATTCAAGATGCCGAACAACAAATCAAAATTGACAATCTGCTTGGGTTTTTTATATTCCACGATGCCGAAGAATATATCAGAATTGACAATCTGCATTTTTTCTCTTTTCAAGAAGCCGAATATGAAACTAAAGCAGCTAATTGGCTTCACGCTCCAGCTGGGTGCTTCTATGCCAATCCTGGAGTTAACCACAGACACCCCAGTGGTTGGCAAAAACATCAAGCTTACATTTACGCCATTGAAGTGAAGAGAATAATAATTTCGATAAGAAGAAGAAATGTCCTCGTATCCTTGCCACCTCCTGGGGATTTTATTCGGCTCTGAGATGATGTTTTGGAAAGAAGATATTGACTTAGTTTCATTATATTCTTATCGTTTCCATGTGACTTTCTTCGGTTTTGAAAAATTTTTATGACCTAGATAGAATTTTGAGAAGATTTTTTTTGTGAGGGGGAATGGATGGAGTTTTTGGGATATTATAAATGGCGTTCAAGATTTTTTTTTAACTAGGAGTTTTGAGATTTTTTGAAATGGTAAAAAAAAAAAAACTGAGCTGGAAGGAGTTTTGATTTTTTTTTTTTATTTAATTGGAAGGGATTTTGAGTATACATTTTTTTTGACAGTTTTGATTTTTTTTACTGGATGGATTTTTGAGATGCCATTTAACTGGAAGGAGTTTTTTGAGATTTTTTTTTTTTCAAATGCAGGGAGTTTTTGATTTTTTTTTTTTTTTTAAGTGGAAGGATGTTATATACTTAGTTTCATTATGTTCTTGTCAATCCTGTCGATTTTACTAATCTATTATTATTATCTTCTTTTTACCAGAATGGGTATATACTGGCTTACTTAGTCCTTTCACTACTATGGCACTTCTGAAGCTGAGGGGTGCTGGAGGGGGATGCCTTCATGTGGTAGCACCGACATAACCGGACGGATCCACTGCCCGGTTATACAAGCGTCTGTCAACTCCCTTCCTATCCCCCAAAAGGAGGATGGTGGACTGCCAGAGAGGGGCAACGTCACCCAGCAGCCCATTTGGTTCAGGTTTTCGATGAACCCGTGTCTACAACAAGAGCAACAAATACAGCTACTACTACTACTACTGCTACTGACTCTAGACGATTTTATTCAGCGTATGGAGAGATATCGGGCTGAGAAAGTGTTAAAGGAGCCTCTCTTGAACCCCTTCCATACATATAATCTCGCCTAAAGCTAAAGAAAAACAGAGCCAGAGGGCAGCAAGAAACTAAAAAATACGTCATTGGAGTGAAGAGATTAACTATTAACTACAATATTCAGTTTTTGTAGACAGGATGGTCCAAATATTATACTTTTTCTACACCGTCTGCTGATTTTTTTGTGTCATCAATGGATGTCCTGTATCAATGACTAACTTCCTACTCCCACTGCCACACCCACGCCCACACCAGCAGACTGTACCGTCCCCGCAGCACATAAATACCCCCAGGTAAGTTTCTGGTGGCGTGTTGTTTATGGAGCGCCATGTATTATTCTTGTTGCTACCGGTCGACTTTTTTCCACTCAGAAGAGCGTCCAAGTAACGAAGGGCGATGTGAAGGCCGTTATGAACCCCTTCAGGTCAAAAAATGTATCGCAAGGTGAATAAAATCGCCTGGATACAGCAAGAATAATGAAACATGTTCTCTTCATACATTTTAATACATTATGCAAACTCCACCAAAAAAATATGAATCCT
Source organism: Coenobita brevimanus (assembly GCF_032717465.1). Lineage (NCBI taxonomy): Eukaryota > Metazoa > Arthropoda > Malacostraca > Decapoda > Coenobitidae > Coenobita > Coenobita brevimanus. Next base: position 285,525 of record NC_137002.1, on the reverse strand, counting down.
AAAGTGAATGAAATCTCCTGGATACAGCAGGAGTAATGAAACATAGTCTAGTCATACGTAACAGGTATATGTTGTGTATACGTGACTGTGCTTTAGGTGTGTATGTGACTGAATCTGCAGACACCATGTTCGCGGCAAGCATGAGTTACCTTTATGTCTGTAGAACAATGCAGGTGCCCACTCCTGCGGGATGTAGGCTGCTACAGCTGGTTAGAAAACGTGCAGCTACAGTTCGTATAGTTTCATCTGGTAATCATCTGTACCTTCATTCAACTTATTTGATGGACAGGTATAGTCAGACTGGAATACAAATCTAACTAGTAACCAAACAGATGTATTCCTACCTCATAACTAAGGCTTATCCAGCTTCCAGCAACCATGACTTAACATTCAAGTTGAGGGTATGACACAGTTTTGCCAGATGAAAATAAACCGATTAGAGGTGGGAACACGCATATCATCACACTGTCAATCCTCAATAATTGTCAAGATTGCAAGATGGAGTTTCTATTCAACGCATGTAGATACAACGACTCAGTAAGACCTGTGACCCACCTGATTACCCTTAACCTTGATGAGTTCCTTGATACGGTCCACGATGTAGAAGTAGCCATCCTCATCGTAGGTCATCACGTCTCCGGACTTCAGCCACCCGTCCTCCGTCAGGATGTCACGCGTCTCCTCCGGTCTGTTGTAGTACCCCTTCATCACCTGTTGTGTAAAAACGGGAGTGAGTTATATTGTACAGTATGCTAATATCCTTTAGTATGGTAATGATGTAAACTATGACGATATTAAAGCATGCCAATACTTCCATCCTATTCATACCCAACAGTAAATGACAAGGTCGGAATGAACTCCGAAAGAGCTAAAAGGTGGGGGGAAAATTAGGCTTGCGAACAGACGACAACCATAGTACCTCTGAACCTCTTCCCACACTCATTCATACACCATTTTATTTTTTTACACTTGGCCCTTCGATCAAGACAGCCCTGAGATCTAGCAGCATAGGTCTAGCAGTGCAAGGATCCGAATTAAACCCTACATTGCTTTACAAAAAATAAAAAAAGTCTCGTTTCTAAAGCAGGCAGTCACCAAAGCAGTTCCAAACGTCTTCTAACACTCAAACACAAATTTATACACTCATGGACAAAAGTTCATCTATTATTCCCCTGCGTCTACTTCACAGATAAGGTTTGTCCGTCATTTCCTTCTCTGGTGTACATCATATACCTGAGCATTATCTGGGGGCACAGAAACATAGCTAGCCTTTCTTAGCTTAGGGATATTAGCTATCTGAGGAAGTGAAAAGCAGAAAAAAAAAAATGCCAGGCGAACTTTTTACTGCAGTGGAAAGTTTAGATTCACGATTCTCCTATTTTCCCTAATGGTAGAGGTCTTGCGGTGTCAGAATTCACCACTCTGACACTGAACCTTGCAGTAAGTTTCTTCCCTGAGCCAATGTGTTCGTGTGCACTTAGAGCCAATGGTTCATCCTTAATTCATACCCAGCTGTAAGTATCCTGGTTTGGTATAAGCCTGGATTGAACAAAATAGTCACAGTTTCATTTCCGAGTTGTGAGTGACCGAAGCAGCTCCGAACCTCCTCTCATTCTCGCACATACACTTGACTTTCGATCAGATGATGTATCGTATGCCTTCTTCCTGCTCCTATCAAACGATTTTAGCTTAGGACGTATCCCCAAGTAGGGTGAGGGGAAATGAAGCCAATATCTAACCTTTCTGTTCAAAAACTCTCTCCTAAAATGAATACAAACTTCTGGAAAAAAAAAACAAAAAAAGAGTATGATAAAAATGACATCTGAGGCAACTGCTTAAATACGTAGATTCTTATACTAGGTTCTCCCCTGTGATCCAGCAGCTAAGGTATATCAGTGTCAGACTTCGGAAGAAACTCTAAAAAATGTAAAAACGAAACAGTTCCGAACGTCTCTCTCTCTCTGTCTCTCTCTCTCTCTCTCTCTCTCTCTCTCTCTCTCTCTCTCACACACACACACACACACACACACACACACACACACACTGGTAGGTTTGCTCTTACACTGGGTCCCTTGATCCAAAGCTCCCCCTTCTCCCCTGGCGGTAGTGGCTTCCCGGTCTCTAAGTCAACTACCCTGGCACTGAATCCCGCCAAAAGCTTCCCCGTTGAGCCGATGCGCTCTTGTCCTCGAGGTGTGGCCATCGACGGCATCGTTTCCGTCATCCCGTACACTGTGGGGCAGAAGGCAAAGGGCTTAGACTGGAATTTTAATTAGACTGTAGTTATGATTATTTCCTAAACATGTAAAACTAGCAGTAGATGATTCGCTTTAACGTGGCGGAGATTTTCGTCCCTTTGTAGCTTATTTCTCGTTGCCCAGTGGCGGAATAAGACAATACGAAGGTTGACCATCTTTTCAATCGCACTTCTTCGTGACTAAAACCAAATTCCAGTGATTATCCCTTTTTACAACTCAGCATTCAGGATGGAGATATGGCAATTTTACGCCAACTTAAAGCGTACAGAGTATATACACGCAAACACCCATAATTCTTGTTGCCCGAACTTGGACTAAAACCACCATCTCTCCATCATAAGTATTGACTTGTAGCAATAGATAATCACCAGAATATGTTGCTACAGTCATCAAGAAGTGCTATGAAAAGGTTGCAGAGCTATCAAGAAGTGCTATGAAATGGTTGCACAGCCATTGCATTGTCATTTTTCTGCCACTGAGCTACGTCAAACATGATGCAAAAGAACACAAATCTGGGCCAAGTTAAAGAAAGTCATATGACGCAACACACACACAGGACACGTATTTTGAATGACACAGGATTTCGTAATGCCTTTTCCTCTGCGATTTAGTTTGCATATTGCACCTTCACGTCCTTGGTTCGTTATTTATATCATTTTATGATGGACATAGTGAAATGGCGGGAGACAGGGCGACATGGAGGCGATTGTTTGTGGCCACCCACGATGGGATTAAAGCGTCTGGCAATAGATAGATAGATCGATATAGTGTGGATCAGTTATACACAAAAGGATAGTGAGGTTTCATATGCAGAATAAATCGTAAAGAAAGAGGTGTTAGGAATCTCCCAAGGCACTTAGACTAGGGACCCCCACCTCAACATCGTGTAACGTGTCCTTCAGCCTCTTCTCCTCTTTCCAACCATCTTAGTAACAAAAAGATTTATTATTATTATTATTATTATTATTATTATTATTATTATTACCATCATCATGCTCCCATAAGTCTAGATCTCGTGCTCAGCCAAACTCTCTCTCTCATTATTATTATCATCATTATTATTATTATTATTATTATTATTATTATTATTATTATTATTTCTATGGGTGTAGATCTTTGGCTCATCCAAACTCTCTCTCTCTCACACACACACACACACACACACACACACACACACACACACACACATTCTATATTTTGTTCTTGTCATCTCCAGGCGACCTTATACTACTACGAATGACTGAGTAGCGATGGGGTTAATACACGATAAATTATTCACACAACATCCTCTCCATACCACTTCTTCGTGACTAGCATCGTATTCAAGTGTTAAAAGCTACATTATTTACTCTGCATCCTCTCCATAGCACTTCTTCGTGACTAGCATCGTATTCAAGTGTTAATAAAAGCTATATTATTCGCTCATCCTCCCCATAGCACTTCTTCGTGACTAGCATCGCATTCTAGTGTTAATAAATGCTGTATTATTCGCTCTGCATCCTCCCCATAGCACTTCTTCGTGACTAGCATCGTCTTCTGGTGTTAATCTATTGTTACACCTCAGCATTCACGATGGAGAGACGGCAATTTTCGTCCACTGCAAGACAGTGTGTGTATCGCCTGCCACGCCGAGTCAATGGTGTGCAGAGAGCAAGAGAAAAACCAGACCTGTCGTCGGACGGAAGGGGTTAATGCCTAAATAAATAAATAAATAAATAAATAATAAGAAATCGCTTCTACTCATTAACCGAAATAAATACACAATTATACCAGTATGTGTTATGAAAACGTTACTGCTTTATAAACTACAAAATAAATAAAACAAGTAAACACACATTAGCCACAAATTTTTTCATTTTTTTCATTCACTGCCAGACGCCATGTATCCCAAACGGGGTGGCCAAGGGCTTAGAGTTAATTGTTTTACAGGGAGGGGCACTAATCCTCCACCAACCCCACTTGAATCACTCACTCACTAACTACAAATGAATAAATAAATAAATAAACACAAGTAATCGCTTTCATTCGACATTAATACCCACAATAAATATATAAATAAATAATCAGCCTTCATTCACAAATAATAAAAATTCAAGTAAAAAGTTATCGCTCTCACTCGTTGCTAATCATAAATAAAAACAAATAAAAAAATAATAATGGGCTTCACTCACGATCTTGAATGAAAATCGGATTGGGCGCCTTGGCTTTGAGGGCGTTGGCGTCCTGTTGGGAGGAGGGGGCGGCTGAGCATATGGCCACACGCAGGGAGGCGAGGTCAGACGAGGTGACGAAGGGCTGCAGCAGGAAGTTGAGTAGAGGCGGTACCAGGTGCAGGATTTCGAACTGTGGGACGAAGGGCCATGTTAAAAGAGGCTTGGAGGAGGAGAAAACGAAGAAATTAAAGATAATATCAGTAATTGTAGTACTAGTAGTATTAGTATTAGTTGTAGTAGTAGTAGTAGTAGTAGTAGGTGAATGGAACGCTGATAACGGAGAGCTGGAGCTCCCGTTTCATCAGCCCTCAGGACTACTCGTTGTTTCTGACCATCCCCCTTTGCTGAACTTTCTCGGTGTTTCAGTAATGCAGAAAGTAAGTCGGCATACTCTCAGTACAAGTTTCTCTAACTCTCAACACCAAACTACTTGCACATTACACACCACCCTTCCTATTCAAAATTAAGAGAAAAAAAATGGCATCTTACTCATCCTAACAGTCCTGAGGGGGAAGGGGGACCATTAAAGTCACCCACCATCCGTCCCTCTCCCGGTGACGAGCGAGAAATGCCTGGAACTACTGTCTGACTCATTTCTGCATCATTCTAGGTCTTGCCTCTACCTTTCTCTCTGTTGAACACCACCTCTCCTCCTCTAAACCTCACGTTCTCATTCTCATGGGGACTCAGCTGTCTGAGACGAGTGATAGCAAACCCTTCTCTGTATCCTCCTACTTTCTGCATACTCACTCAAAAGCCAATTGTGGCTGTTGTCTGTATGTACACAACAGCGTATCTTGATCTCGTGTTCCTAAATTTGAATATTCTAAAATCTCTGACTCTCTGGCTTTGGTTATCCTGTCATTCTCTGACTAATTATACCTGTGCTGTTTACTTATCCCTTGATTCTAATGGCTACGAAAAATTCTTTGACAATCCTACTTCATTGATGGAACACATCCTATCATTTTCCTTCACTGAGGTCTCCATTCTAGGTTATTTCAATGTACACCACCACCTTTGGCTCTCCTCTCCATTCACGGATCCACCTGGT